>NC_079412.1:11217194-11222194 GCF_026213295.1 Gadus chalcogrammus
CTCTGTGGCATACACACACACACACACACACACACACACATACACACACACATACAGACACACACACACATACACATGTACAGATACAAGTGCATGCACACAGGCAAGAATGTGTGCATACAGATACAAAAACACACATACACACACACAGACACACACACACACACACACACACACACATACACGCACACCAACACATGCCTGCACATTCAGATACACTCACAAATACACACTCATGAATGCACATTCCGATTCAGGCACGGGCGCGCAGACACACACACACAGACAAACACACACACACACACACACACACACACACACACACACACACACACACACACACACACACACACACACACACACACACACACACACACACACACACACACACACACACACACACACACTTCCTGCACACAAGTATGAAAACACACACACACACACACACATGTACAAGCACCCTCACGTGCACGTCGATGCACACACAACACACACATGCTGGCACAGACACACACACACACACACACACACACACACACTCATACTCACACACACACACATAAACACACACTTGCACAGAGATACATACGCATACAAACACACACAGCTTTCACACACACAAACACACACACACACACACACACACACACACACACAGCTTTCACACACACACACACACACACACACACACACACACACACACACACACACACACACACACACACACACACATACACACACGCACACACACACACACACGCCATCCCTTGCCTTGCCTGCATCTCTGTTATGACAGGGGAAGCCGCTAAGGGACGAGCATAGAATGTTGGATCTGCTGCTGCAGCTAGATCGGTAGAGAGAGAGAGAGAAGGAAGGATGAGAGTGGGAGAGGCTTTCTCCTGCCCTGGTCACACCTCGCTAGCCCCTCCTAATACCTTTCATTGCTCCACTTTCCAGGCCAGCTGAAGCCTCACATGAGGCCGATAGTGATTCTAGTGGCGTTGCGCTGGCGGTAGCAGCAGACACTGCTGACTGCTGCTCGGCTCGTGGGCTCTCGACCGCAGAGAGAATATATGGTAATATCTCAGAAGTGGAGCGTACTTAGACTATCAAACTAAATCAAGGCTGCTTTAGGGAGGGGGGGAGCGAAAGCAAGACGAGAAGGGGATGGGGAGACAGAATGAGAAAGAGAAAGAGAGAGAAAAGAGAGAGAGCGGGAGAGATTGAAAACCAAGAATTTGCTTAAAGCATCTGTGTTTGCAGAAGAGAGGGCCAGAGAGTAAAGAGAAAGAGAGAGCCAGATAGAATCAGAGACGAGGGGCTGGGGGGTGCAGCGGCCGAGAGAGATTAAAGCCAGAGACGAAAGACCAGAGAAAACAAACCGCCTGTGAGTGGTAATTGGATGAATCTGATTAGAAACCAACCAACTCCAAAGCCCCTCCAAAGAACACAGGCACACCAGCAGCAGTCACTAGCAACATGTGACCAGTAGGTGTCAGCAGAGGACCTGGGATCCGAAGGACGGCGAGGACACACAGCTCAACTGTTTACTCGCTCTCGCACACTACAGGCACCAGAAGACGTACATGTTTTGCAAAATAAAATGTGTGCCCTATGACGTCTCTAATGTCTTTTTTAAAATGTGACATTAGCTCAAATGTTATCTTTTAAATAACTACATAAATAATCAAAATATATGTCGCCATGGCATTTAATTCTTCGAAAGAAAAAATGGTGTGCCACAGGAGGACTGCTGTTTGCACTACGAATCCCATTTCATTGCAGGCTGTTCATCTCCAGATCGCTGTGATTCTACCTTCATAAACTGTTTCAATAAGATGCAAATAATATTTACAATTTATAGTTTTGAGACTCCGGCTCCAACCCAGTGTCCTATCCTGGCGTTCCTTCCGTGACTGGGCAGCAGCAGGCAGAATGTGTGCCACTGGACTAGCTTCCCACTGTTTACCCTCCGCTGCTGTGACTCACTACCCCGCTGACGGAGCGCGAGTGACAGTCCCCCAACGCAACAGCTTACAGCCACCATCTCTCTCCAGCGCTGTGCGTCGACACAACCCCCCCTCCCGCCCTCAACACACGCACACACGCACACAAACAAACACACGCAAGCACACACACACGCACGCACAGACGCACACACCCACACGCCCGCTCTGTTCCCGGCCTGGTCCCTCATGCCAGACTTGCGCGGCCCTCCTCAGGCTTCGGGTGGACAGGCGTCAGCACCCCGGGCTTCGTTCGGGGCCCGCTGATGTTCCTTTACCAAGCGCCTGGCCGTCTGCTCTCCTCCTCGCGGTGGCGTGCGCTCTGAAGCCGACATGACAGCCGCCACGCTGCTGGCTCTGACTCCAGCGGCGGCGGAGACAGCAACAATGGAACGAGACAGCGACCGCCCCGTTCAGATGATGAGGAGGACGCTGCCATGCGTCAACGTGCAGGGCCTTAATGATGTCGACCGGGGGCCTCCGCCGCACGGCCATGCGTCTGGCGCCGCCTGCCCCCGTTGGAGGCTCCGGCGGATCTCAGCCACTGAGTGCATCTCCTCCTCCTCCTCCTCCGCTGTGGACAGACGGGCCTGCAGACCGGCCGTTGGGTCCGTCTGAGGGCGTGCAGGAGCACCTCGCGCACTATCCGTCCGCAGACCGGGAGCCTGGCCAGAGGCGTTGTGTTTATAACATTAGACCCTGAGGAGGAGCCGATGCAGCCGGCTGCCTCGCATCTATCTGCCTGGTGTAGCGGCATGACTGTGCAGCGAAGCACATCCTGTAACCCCCCCCACACCCCCTCCACCCTCATCCCCTTTAATCCCCCACCCCCCCCGCCACCTCCTCTCTCATCAGACACCCCGGGACGAGGAAGAGGACCAGGTTAGCCTGGGCCATGTGTCACAGGGTTTGTGTACGGGTCGCGTGTGTGCGTGTGTGTTTTTGTGTACGTGTGGGATTGGAATTGTGAGACCTTGCAACATCCCTCAGTGTTCCCGGTTAAATTGTGTGTGTGTGTGTGTGTGTGTGTGTGTGTGTGTGTGTGTGTGTGTGTGTGTGTGTGTGTGTGTGTGTGTGTGTGTGTGTGTGTGTGTGTGTGTGTGTGTGTGTGTGTGTTTGCGTGACTCTGTGTGTGTGTGTGTGTGTGTGTGTGTGTGTGTCATGGTGTCTGTGTGCGTGTGCGTGTGTCGCAGAGGCGAGTCAGCGAGGGAAGCTCCACTGAAGCATGAAATCCAAAATGTTGCCTATGTTGTTGCTGTTGCTGTTGTTGTTGTGGTTGTTGTGGGGTTTTATTTTATCGTTAGAGGCGCCAAAATTTTGTTGAGTGAAATATGAGGATACACTGGAGAGGGGAAGGAGAAGGAAGGGCAAAGGCAAGCGCAGGCAGACACACCATTCAGGGAAAACATCTCCCTATATTGTGTATTTAAATATATACGAAAATACAAAAACAAATCTATGGGTGGAGCTCGCGCACTGCCGTTGTAAAGAAACACGTGGCGGTACCTCAGGGGGGCTCTTGCCTCGGGACGGGGTCCCGGAGCGTCTGACACACAACAGGGTTCCAGAGTCTGCCCCAGAGAACACATGACTGAAACCCTGAATCATCTAAATATCCAAATAAGGTCTTTGTGACACACGCCCCCATGCACAACAATCTAGCCATGAGGCCGGGCGCATAATAGCCAGACTGCTCCCTGCAGGAATATACAGAATATCTTGGTGGATTCAGTTTGTGTAAGATGTAGGTCGCTCAGAGGGAAAAGGTTGTGTAAGTAAGGGCCTAATGTATAATTTAAAGTTGAATAATTCATGGGTAATACAGTGTGCTCCTCTCCTTACCCCTCACACATTAAATCGAAACAAACATCTTTTTGATAAACAGCCACTAGGAGGCAATGTTGCTCCACCGTCGCGCCTGCATTGATAAAGTGGCTGTTGTGGTAGAAACAGAGAGGAAGGGGAATCTACGATGGAAAGAGAGAGGAAGAGAAGGAAGGCAGTATTGTTGCTCCCTACGTAGCCCCCTCAAGTAGCCCGCCAGCCAGAAGGCACTTCCTCCCGCCTTCCCTCCCTCTCTCTCTCCCTCTCTCTCTTTGTCCCCCACAACTCCTAAAGTTAATGACTTCACGCATTACTGCGAACGCTGGTGGGTTTTAACATTAAGCCACAAACCTAATGAATACAGTACTCTGCGCCGCTGTGGTTTTACAGAGGTAAAGCTTTACATTGAATACTGCGGCCCAAAAAACAGATAGCTAGCCAGCCTCCTTAGCTAGCGAGGGAGGGAGAGGGAAGGACACCGCTCTGTCCACGAAGGCAAGAGCCCAGCTGTCCGTCAGTCCGTATGTGGGACTGTGTGCTCGAATGTGTGTGTGTGTGTGTGTGTGTGTGTGTGTGTGTGTGTGTGTGTGTGTGTGTGTGTGTGTGTGTGTGTGTGTGCGTGTGTGTGTCTGTGTGCTGGTAGTGCTGACTTACCAGGTCTTTACCTGAGCATTAATGGACCAAAAATCAAAGTGACCATGCTGGTCGCCATCAAGACACATCCTCCTCCTTCACATCCTGCCTGTTGAGGCAGACGCCATTTCCACAACCACCGAGACGCTCTGAGACACGCTCCATGTCTCGTCAAACCCCTGTTAGCCTGTTATTGTCATCAGACAAACCCTGACATTTTCAACAACATCCCCTGAATCGGTGTGCCGGGCGAGACACAAACACACACAATGGTGAATCAAATACTGAGTGTGTGCGTGTGTGTGTGTGTGTGTGTGTGTGCATGTGCGTGTGTTTGTCTCTCTTTCTCTGAGCATTAGTAAGATTGGTCACCACCAGGGGTCAATCAACCGGGGGGGAGAAAGTGGGAGACGGAGAGGGCGATTGAGAAAGAGATAGGGAGAGATGAGGAGCAAGAAAAAGAGAAGGATGTGTGTGTGTGTGTGTGTGTGTGTGTGTGTGTGTGTGTGTGTGTGTGTGTGTGTGTGTGTGTGTGTG
>NC_079412.1:11232194-11237194 GCF_026213295.1 Gadus chalcogrammus
ACAGCAGCCCCCCCGAGTCCCCTATTTGAACCTGCTTGTGCACACTCTCTCTCTCCTCTATCCCTCTCTTATGCTCTCTCTCTGTCTCTGGCTGCAGCGACGACAGAGTCTTTGTTTAAGTGTTCCCAGTTCGGAATACAGACGCTCTAATTGGTGTGTCAACGCTCGACTTAATAGCTACAGCTCTCTCCGTGCCGCTCAGGCCCCGGCACTAGTGCCAAGCTAAAGTGATGCCCACGGTGGGTAGCAATCCAAGGGTATAGCAGCATTTCATCCACATCACCGGCTTCCCATCGCTGCCAACCCGTGGGGGGGGTGGAGGGGTGGCGGGGGACGGGGAAGCAGTGGAAAGTAGGGCGAGTAGGGAGGAGGGTGTGGGGCGGTGGGGGCTCAGGTTTAGGGGAGGGGTCGGTGTGCACCTTCCCCTCCGAGCAAAGTGGCTGGGAGATATGAAAGGCAGAAGTTTTGAGGAACAGGAAGAGGACAGCGTGTTAGAGCATGTTGCAGAGGAAGCCAGGGGCTGAGGCCTGTGATGTTTAATTCAGGAGCACATAATCACTGTGATGGAGTTGAGAGCATTGCTTTAAATAACTCAGCTTAGAGGGGCAGAACTGTTCCACTACCGGGTTGGGGGGATGTGTGCACGTATGTGTTTGTGCTCTCTTCGGTTTGTGTGTGTGTGTGTGAGTGTGTGAGTGTGTGTGTGTGCGTGCGAGCGTGCATGTGAGTCTGCATGCATGTGAACATATGTGTGTGTGTCTGGGTGTGTGTGTGTGTGTGTGTGTGTGTGTGTGTGTGTGTGTGTGTGTGTGTGTGTGTGTGTGTGTGTGTGTGTGTGTGTGTGTGTGTGTGTGTGTGCGTGTGTTTGCATGTGCATGTGTTCCTATGTCTGTGTGTGCATGTTTTGCTATGTGTGTGTGTGTGTGTGTGTGTGTGTGTGTGTGTGTGTGTGTGTGTGTGCGTGTGTGTGTTTGTGCCTGTGTGTCTGTGTATGTGTGTGTGTGTGTGTGTGTGTGTGTGTGTGTGTGTGTGTGTGTGTGTGTGTGTGTGTGTGTGTGTGTGTGTGTGTGTGTGTGTGTGTTCGCCTGTGCGTGTGTGTCTCTGTGCATCTTCACTTCAAGTGAGAGATGCAAGAGAGGGGTTCTCTATTTTTGTTGTGTGCGTGGGCGGGCTCTCCTACACAACACCAGAGTAAAAGGTACATTGTATCAGTTCTAACGGGTTCACACACAGACACTGACTATAAAGGACTACTCCGGGTGAGTGACAGACGGACAGACAGGGACACCCAGGCGGACAGACGGATGGACGGGCAGTGGAGTAGCAAGGCCCCTTTAGCTGCCACGGCCGTCTCAGTTTACGGCCTATTTACTCTCCCCCCAGCCTCCGTGATGGAGCCCACCCTCTCCATTAGTGGACGGGAGTCTCTGCTGGAAGGCTGTGGCGCCCGGGGAGCGGCTGCGAGAGGGTCATCAGGAGCCCACCCGTCCACCATAATGGCCTGGGCCGAGCCTGTGGCGCTCGTCCTAGTACTCACCGGCCGACCAGGTGACACCGGGTCACCGGGAACTGAAGGAGGGCGGGGCCAGAACCGTGAGCCATGGGCTTTAACTGCTTGTTTTCTTTCTCTTTCTTGGCTGGTCTCTCTCTCCTCCCTTTTTCTTCCAATCCCCTCTTTCTATGTGTGTGTGTTTGTGTGTGTGTGTCTCTCTCTCTCTCTCTCTCTCTCTCTCTCTCTCTCTCTCTCTCTCTCTCTCTCTCTCTCTCTCTCTCTCTCTCTCTCTCTCTCTCTCTCTCTCTCTCTCTCTCTCTCTCTCGCTCTCTCTCTCTAAGCCTCTTTAATTTCCACTTGCTTGCACTCTCCTTCACCTGAGGCACGGTGCAATCCATTCAGAAGAGGGGGAACAGAAGCTAGTGTGCTCCCCCTTAAACACACTTGCTTCATCTTTATCTCTCTTTCTTCTTTCCACCCTCTCTCCCCTTTCACATCATCAGCCAGCCTGTACTTTGTTGGTGAAATCGTTCGTCCTTTCTCTCTTCTCTGTGCCATTTGGTGGGCGGGAATGGGGGTTGGGGGTATCGGGGGGTACGCCGACTGTGTCTGACAGCCAATCAGGACTTACCAGGAGCCGACAGAGAATAGAGAGAGGGAGAGACAGGGAGAGAGAGAGAGAGAGAGAGAGAGAGAGAGAGAGAGAGAGAGAGAGAGAGAGAGAGAGAGAGAGAGAGAGAGAGAGAGAGAGAGGAGAGAAGAGAGAGGTTTGGGGTGGAGGGGGGCTGTGAGAGAAGGCATAGGGGAGGAAGGAGGGAGGGGCAAAGAGAGAGAGAGAGATGGGGGAGAGAGCGAGAGAGCGAGAGAGCGAGAGAGAGAGAGAGAGCAAATGGAGCATCCCTAAACAGGAAGTCATCCGGAGGTCTGATGTGTCCAGCAGCCACTCTGTGACGGCTGCTGTTAGGACCTTTGAACAACAATAGATAACACCGGTGGTCAAAGACAACCACAACAACAAGGACTTGGCGTGTCAATAAAAAGGCATAGAAAGCGCATAGGGGAAAGCATGTCGATGGATAAGTACACAGACCTTCGCTCTCATCCCAGATTCATTATGTCGCTGCCATAAAAGACAAATATACCCATGCAATCACATGCACACACTGACACATCGAGCACACATTTGGATAAAGAGACTATGCCAGTACACACACACACACACACACACGCACGCACGCACGCACGCACGCACTCACACACGCACACACACACACACACACACACACACACACATACACACACACACACACACACACACACACACACACACACACACACACACACACACACACACACACACACACACACACACACACACACACACACACACACACACATTTAAGCCCTATACTGCCAAAGGACTGTCTTTGTGTCAAATATGAGAAGGGGTTCATTATGATGGCAGTGCTGGATATTGGAGCAGCCCTGGAGCCCCGCTTGGCCAATCCATACACACACACAGCACGTGCACACGTGCACACAAATACACACAGGCACACACATGGACACACGCACACACACACACGCACGCACACACAGAGAGATATGTACAAATGGGCAATCAAACATCTGCCCCTAGGGGGAAGAAAAAAAATTATCCCAAATGGTTTCCTAGCAACCGGCGTGGTTGTATTGGGTGCTGGGCATGAGGAATGAAAATAAAGACAGAGCATGTGTTTTTGTGTGCGAGAGAATGAAAGAACGAGGCAGAGATAAACAGTGTGCATTAAAGGGGGACAGCAAGGTTTATAGGATGAAAGACGGAGCGGGGCCAAGATAAGGGCTTGTGAGTGGGATATGAAAAGGTAATCAAGAGCGAGACAGAAAGCCACCATTACAGCCCTTCCACCCAGCGCCGGGCACTTCCACCAGCTCTCTGAAGGGGCAGTGTTGACTGCACAGTGAGCCCCTGAGAAGGCAGACGCACAGGGGAAGAAGGGCATGCCACCAGACGGGCAAAAGCACTGTTCACACTCAGATCATCCCGGGGATAAAAGAGAGACTTTCACACAGACACAGACAGGGTAGTCGCTACACTGCAAAGGATTAGGGCGTTGTAAAATGTTACATCTCATTGAATTAAAATGTGCATAAACAGGGCTTTGCATCTCAACTAAGTTCAAATGCAAAACAAGACCTGCAAACACGTGGTGCGTGTGTTTGAGTGTGTCAGCTTGAGCGTGTGGGACTGTGTGTTTGTGTGTGTCAGTGTGTGTGTGTGTGGGACTGTGTGTTTGTGTGTGTGTTGAGTTGTTCTTCCAAGGGGATGCAATCAGGTACGAATGGCGGATGGTGAAATTATTGCGCGACACAAAGAGACTTAGGTCAATCGCTTAAGCTCCGTGCATTGTTTTTATCTTGCTGGCGACATGTTTGTGAGGGAAACACGGTGCCCTTTAAAAGTAATTCAAGTGAAAGAGTGTTATATTGTCTTTTGTTTATCTGCTCTGTGTTTGTGTGCGTGTGTGTTTGTGTTTGTGTGCATAAACGTGTCTGTGGTGTGTGCGATTGTGTTTCTGTGGATATATGTGGGTATGAATGCGTGTAATGGTATTTTTGTGACAGTGTATGTGTGTGTGTGAGAGATACTAAGTGTATGTATGTGTGTGTGTGTTTGTGTGTGCATACGTTTGGTTGGTCATATGTGTGGGTGTGCATATGCCTGGGCCTGAGTTTGTGTTTGTGTGTGCGTATGTGTGTGTGTGTGTGTGTGTGTGTTTGCGCCGGGGCATATGTGTGTCCATGCGTGTGTGCTCCTCAAAATGCAAGGAATCCGCAGCGTGTAATAAAAAAGTGAATGTGTTTCCCTAAGATACCGGCCATGTTTGTTTGTTTGTTGGTGTGTGTGCGCGCCCGTACCATGTGCCCGTGTCTGCGCGCGCATGGAAGGCGACGGGGAGCTAGCTATCTTCCGCCCGCAGCTGCCAGCGCCGAAGTCTTCCAAAAAACACAGCAGCGAGCGCGGGGGCCGCGACAGAGACAGAGCGACTGCAGCCTTCTGCCGGCATAATAGGATATTAATTGAGACCATCAATATCGTATTAATCATTGAAGCTCAGGTGCTGAGGTGGCGCTTTCTGCTGACGGGCTCTACAGTTGGCGACGCAGGCAGGCACTTCAAGAAGGACGGGGGGAGGAAACGGGAAAGGAAAAAAAAAAGGAAAAGCGTTTGACCCGCCGCTGTAGCGAGGGCGGTGGGGATGCGGAGAGGCAGAGCGGGGTGTTGAAAAGCGTTGAGGTGAGGGTGAGATTAGAGCTGGGTGAATAAACAGAAGGACGGGGCTGAACAACACATGGAGAGGCACTCACACACAAACACACACCCACACACACGGAAGGCCTTTCAGGAGTGAGGTTCCAAGGTCGTTGTTGTGGCGGCTTCTACTAACGCACGTCACTCATCACCTGGTCCTAGCGCGGTATAAGGTATAAAGTATAGCGCCGTCTG
>NC_079412.1:11242194-11254694 GCF_026213295.1 Gadus chalcogrammus
GCTTTGATATTGTTGGTTGTTTTTGTTTATAAATGCTGCTTAATTTAATGACTTTGATAGTGTTTCTAAGTTATAAAAAAAATCGTACCAAAATGTAGTCTACATTATAACTGACTACTTGCCAGGAACAAACACACATAACGACCACATAATGAACACGGCCTATACTCTTTCTTCTGTTTGGTTACAGAACATTAGCCAACTATCAATAGAATATTGGGCTGAACAATAGTGCGAAAATAAAGTAGCCATTAAGTCACTATGTTATGTTGTTATTTATGTACTGGAGATGGATTTGTTTATACTAAACTAAACTAAACTAATAAACTGTATGTAAGTGCGTATTCCCATCCTATTATAACTATGATTTGTCAAATATATTTCCCCAAGATTACAAAGTAACGGATATTCATAGTCTAACCTCTGCAGCATATCTTTGTTCATTCTTAAAAAGCGTGCGTTTCCAGACTGCCCACATGGCCAGATTTCCCCGGAGGTGACAATCCAACGCAGCTGGCCAAATGCAGGGAGGAGGGACGGGAGATGTGAGACTAGTAAAAAGACGAGATAGCAAGGGCTTTAAAACGGAAGAAATGAAAGGGTGCATACTATAGATAAAGCATAAAAGATTGGAGAAGCAGATCATTTCCTCGTTGTGCCACTGGAGCGGAGACTTACAGTAAATGGGCTGTCATCAGACACCAGGGTTGAGGAAGAAGGTGTGTGTGTGTGTGGGTGTGTGTGGGTGTGTGAATGTTCATATGCAGACAGTCTGGTTATTGTGGATGGGTGCATCAGTGTTTTCGGGGAAGATCAGGAGAATTGCTGCAATACCTTTGTATTGTGTTATCGAAGAGAAGTTGGTGTGAAATAACTTGGGACTCTGACGTGCCTTGGAACCTCTATTGTGCCGATAGGAATAATTCTGCCCAGAAAAAACAAAGGTATTATTTCCGTCCGTTTTAATGACTGATACGCATTGGTTGAGGGTAGACTGCGGAGAAGCAGAGCGAAGCCCAGAAAGGTAGACGGGTGGAGGCTGAACTACTTGGGAACAGCACTGAACATGGCCAGAGGGATTAAAACCTGATTTAAAAATGTACTAAAAGTTACCGGCTAACAGCAGACCCGCTTGCACACGGACGCCCATATTAAGACGCACACGGACGCCCATATTAAGACGCACACGGACGCCCATATTAAGACGCACACGTGTAGCGCCTCCCACCGTCCATACATTAAACAGAACGAGGATGAACACGGTGTTGTGTACGGGAGACAGTGCACTACACACACATGCACAGTCACTCACTTACTCCATCTGTGCACGTGCGCATGGGCACACACTCACTTCGACACAAGCACCAGCACGTATGCATACACATTCACGCACACACACAAACACACACACACACAAAAAAGGCTCACACACATACACTTGCACACACACACACACCCACACACACATTGGTATTTACCCAGGGGTGTACGTATATACTAATACATCATATAATATAGTATTCACAATAAGACAACACACATCCTTGCACTAACAGACAACCGTAATATGTGACAAATGCGTGGATATCACAGAAATCAAATTCAGGGCTCATTTCCCAGCGTGAGCTGTGGGAAACTCAATTGGTTCTCGTCTGCCTCGCTGCCCTAGGCGCTACGCCTCTCCCGTGTGAACGAATGGGGTCAGTATCGTCACATAAACATCATCCCTCTCCCTCTCCCTCGCTCTCTCCCCGTTCCTCCCTGTGAATGGATGTTGAGCACCGGCGCACATCTACGTAGGGACGGCAAGGGCACGAGAAGAGGAAAATCAATACTATATCTCAGCGCTAAGCACAATCCCAACCTAGAAGCAGCTGGAGTCTGCAGCTCGCTCTATAAACTGGACAGCTTCATCGCGGCTGAACTTGGTGTCAGTGGACCGCTGCTGTAATGCACGACAACCCGACGGGGGGGGGAGGGGGGGATGGCAGAGCCCAAAATGAACCATGCGTCACACACATTCATGCAAAGACGCAGGCGCACACACACATGCACGCACATTCATACAATGTGTTCCCAGAGGAGGGGAACAGCCTCGGCAGTGAGATGAAGAAAAAGCTCTCAGGAGGCAGGAACAGGCTTAATAGGAACACACACACACACACACACACACACACACACACACACACACACACACTAGCGCGAGCATGCACGGAAACATACAGACAGACAGACAGACAGACACACTTGCGGTAACGCACACATGGGAACACACACCCAGACAGACAGAAAGACAAACACACACACACACACACACACACACACACACACACACACACACACACACACACACACACACACACACACACACACTCACACACACACACGGGCCCTTAAAATACGGATCTAAAAATAGCACTCGGGGAAGCAGGAAGCGGGACGCAGAGCTGAGGCTATTATTATTGCGCACATGTCCGGCAGCCCCAGTCCCACCAAGGAAAGAGGGGGATAGACTAATGATTTTCCTGGTTCAAGCAATTAAAAAACTATTTGTCACCTGCCAGGCGGAATATGACGTTAGGCGGAGGGGCCACGGAGCGACGCGCATTAACGTAATAAACCAAATCATTCGCAAAGTGGGAGGAGGGAGGGACAGGTGAGGCGGGGAGGGAGCGAGGGAGGAGGAGGAGGAGGAGGAGGAGGAGGAGGAGGAGGAGGAGGAGGAGGAGGAGGAGGAGGAGGAGGAGGAGGAGTAAAGAGAGGAGGCGGAGAGGGTGGGGGTACTTAGGTACGGCGCGAGGGAGCGGGGCGAGCATCTGATTTATCTGGACAGGTTAATACGGGGCCAGACAGAGCCTCAGACAGCACGCTGACATCAAGAAGTCATGCAATATTCAGAGTCCAACCAATGAAAGCCCTTCTCCTGCTGCGGCGCTGCTGGCTCAAAAAAGAGAGTGCATTGTGGCCGCTCGCTCTCTCTTTCCCCCTCTCCCCCTCCCTCCCTCTGTGCGCCATTTCCTGCCTCTCTGGGTGTCTCTCCCTCTCTCTCCCCCTCTCTCTCTCTATCTCCTCTCCCTCTTTCTCTCTGTCCGTGCATCGCCTCCTTCTGTCTGTCTGTCTGTCTGTCTGGGTGCCTCGACGTGTCCAACCCTCTCTCTCTCTCTCTCTCTCTCTCTCTCTGTCTCTCTCTCTGTGCATCGCCTCCTTCTGTCTGGATGGCTATCAGGGTGTCTCTCTGTGTTCATCTCTCTCCCTCCCCCTGTGTTTCTTTCCTGACTGGCGTCCCACAGGGGCTGGCCATCTGAGGCGGGAGCCCCTTTTCCACGTCCACATTGATTTCAATCAAGCCAGGGCTGCACCCTTCCTGCTGTATGCACTGTGTACGTCCTGGGAGGAAGGTTTTCTGACTGCGTGTCTGAGGACTGGGTGTCTGTGTGTTGCTCTGGCATTGGCCTAATGTGTTTGCCAATCGTAAAACCTGAACGCACGACAAGCCCAGACTAAATCGTGTCGACGGAGGTGCTGTCGGGCAGAGGTGGGCATGGCTGGGGCTGCATGGGGCCGACCGACTGATTTACAACCCTGTGGCCCCTTGGTCTCAGCCTGGCCTTGGATGTCCTTAGTGCTAACCCGCACTATTTAACACCTTCTTCTCAACAGAGAGAAAGAGAGAGAGAGAGAGAGAGAGAGAGAGAGAGAGAGAGAGAGAGAGAGAGGGAGAAAGAGAGAGAGAGAGTCTCTCCGCTCCTAATTCCACTGGAGACCAATACAAGTAGCCCCTTGGAGACCCATGTGTAACCAGGCAGGTGGTGAGTGTGCAGGTATAATGAGTAGGAATGCTAGCAGGTTGGAGAGCAGAGAGTAGAGGTCGGTAAATAATGGGAAGACAAGCATTGCTTCTAGTTGCTCCCAGCATCCCCACCACTTACATGCACAGATACACACACACACACACGTGCGCGCGCATGAACACTCACACTTACATTCACATGCACACACACACACACACACTGACACGCACACACACGCGCATGCACACACGCGCATGCACACACACACAGGCATACACACGCGCGCATACACACGCTCGCGCATACACACACACACATACACACACCGTCGCCTCTGGGGCACGCTCGGCTGCAGTAATTTACGAGGCAGCTCGTTAACGTCAGGTGATTTGCACTGCTCGTTTGCTCCCGCCCATCTCTGGCACATGATATCATCTTCTCCGTCTAATCTTCTGCCTCTAATCTCCTGCTCACATGCCCCCCATCCCACCCCTACTACCTCCTCTCCCACACCATCAACAACCTCCACCTCCACCCCCGCCACCCCCCTCCAACTGAACATAGATCCACCCTCTTTCTCTGTATCTCCTCGTAGGGACCCTCTTCTCGGCTCGTCGTGAGCTGCCTTTCTAGCCTGCCTCCCTTTCAACTCCCTTTGCAGCTCTCCATGTTTGCGTGGGTGAGTGCCGGGGACGGGGGATTCAGGCTGCAGAGCCGGCGACAGCCGTCTAGGCGGGGAGGAGCGAGGTATACAGTACGTGTCTGTGTGTTCAACATGACACATCTATCACATTCCACGGGAGACTGCTACACTGAGAGCGTGATGCTGAGGGCCTCATGTGCCCGCGATGATATGATATGAGTTTTTTCTTTATTTCTGAGTTTTTTTTCTCCTCTCCCCCATCTCGTCCACCCCCATCCAGCCCCACCCCGCCCGGCCCACCCCAGCCCTCCCATGCCCACCCACGGTGAGAGCGGAGGGGGAAGGATGAGGCTGAGGGAGAACAGACGGGGATGGAGCTCCGCCGTCACAGCGAGAGGAGGGTGACAGAGAGGAGGAATTACCAGGGAGAGAAGAGAGAGGAGCGATTCAGCGGGGGGGCGCGAAGCGGGCGAGACAGAGCGAGCCAGACAGAGAAAGATAGATAGATAGAACGAGAACAAGGGGCGAGAGAGAGAGGGAGGGAGGGAGAGATAGAGGAGATCGCACGGAGAATAGACAGCGAGACGTCAAGTAGACAGAGAAACAGTTCTCAAGGAACTGATACAGACGGTGGGAAAATAAAAGACTTGGCGCTATCTATTATAAAAGACCTTTGTGCACCCTGACTTCTTGCTAGCCACATTTAGCCGGTGAGATTAATTTCACCCCCATGGTGTCTCTGTTGTGTTTTTCATTGCCCAGCTGCTTTCTTCATCGTCAGCCTGTGAGGAAATGAGGCCTAGGCCAGACCAGATGCAGTGAAGCCCCATCAGAAGGAGACCAATCTTTTTTCCCACAATAAAGTAGGCAATTATATAAATTGCTATTTGAGTCCTCGGCGTGTATGTTGATGAGTGGTGGGTGGTTAGAGATGGTGTGAGATCGATATCTGATTGAATGGGGGGAGTGAATGGCTCTGGTTCTGTGTTAATATTCTCTCTCGTCGTTCCTAGAGGTGCTCCCCCCACCTCCTCCTCTTAATGTGTTCCTGTCCTTACTGCCCACCCACCTCCACACACACACACACACACACACACACACACACACACACACACACACACACACACACACACACACACACACACACACACACACACACACACACACACACACACACACACACACACGCACACGCACACACACACCAACACAGACACACACACCCCCTCATGCCCAGGGACTGCTGATGAAACTCAGCTATCTAGCTAACTCTGGAGCAGCCAATGACTGTCCTTTGTCCCTGTTAAATAAATAAATACATAACTAAATGCGCTAGCTCTCGAGCAACACTCAAACACACACACTAGACACACACATACTTCAAAGGAACACACACAGACACACACACAGACACACTGCGGACCCACTACACACGCAGTAACCCACACGCCTCCTTCCAACGGTGACACGTCCAGGCCATGGCGTCTGGTGTCAGCTCTCATCCACAGCTAATTGGGGCTCAGAGGAGCAATCAGGGCCAGGACAAATCGGACAGTTTTGGTCGTTGGCCGTGACCAGTGTTCTCTGGGCTGCTGGGAGATGTGGTCACGGCACTCAGCACTAGGCCTACCCCCCTCCACCCCCTCCGCCCCCCTCCCCATCGCTGCAGGTCGGCGTGGCGATGCAGGGGGTTCTCTGCGGGAGAGGACCCCATTGATCCTCGGTGGAGTCGGACATGTAAAGAGCACAGGAGAGTACGCAGGGCTCCACCGTGGTCGACACGGGAAACAGGCACAGAGATGCCTGCGGGGCTCCAATCGAAATCACAAGCATGAGGAATAACAATATTACTGTAGATAGCTCTGCGGCAGATCTGCTTTATTCACGGGCGCTTTATCAGCCCAGCGATCGTCAGCCGGTCCCATCGTGGCTGGGTGGAGTTTGGGACGGTGTCGTGCGGTTCCGTCTCGCCGCTGATAACGCCGGTTATGTGGGAGTGAAACAGGGCTGGATGAGACAGAGATCTCATTGCTAATAATAACCTCCATACGTCAACTGCTGCTGGTGGGGGTGGTTGTGGTGTATTTGGTGGTGTGGGTGATGGTGTTGGTAATTATTGTGGTTGTGGAGGTGGTAGTGGTGTTGGTGGTGGCGGTGGTGGTGGTGGTGGTAGTAGTGGTGGTGATGGTGATGATGGAAGTGGTGGTGGGGGTGATGGTGTTGGTAGGGGTGATGACGGTGATGATTGTGGTGGTAGAGTTGGTGATGGTGGTGATCCTGATTATGGTAGTGGTGGGGATAGTGATAGGGATTATGGTAGTGGTGGGGATAGTGATAGTGATTATGGTAGTGGTGGGGATAGTGATAGTGATTATGATAGTGGTGAGGATCGTGATAGTGATTATGGTAGTGGTGGGGATAGTGATAGTGATTGTGGTAGTGGTGTTGGGGGTGATAGTGATAGTGATAGTGATAGTGATAGTGATTGTGGTAGTGGTGTTGGTGGTGATACTGATAGTGACTGTGGTAGTGGTGTTGGTGGTGATAGTGATTGTGGTAGTGGTGTTGGGGGTGATAGTGAAAGTGATTGTGGTAGTGGTGTTGGGGGTGATAGTGATAGTGATAGTGATTGTGGTAGTGGTGTTGGGGGTGATAGTGATAGTGATAGTGATTGTGGTAGTGGTGTTGGGGGTGATAGTGATAGTGATAGTGATTGTGGTAGTGATGTTGGTGGTGATACTGATAGTGACTGTGGTAGTGATGTTGGTGGTGATACTGATAGTGGTATTGGGGGTGAGAGTGTTCCTGATTGTGGTGTTTGGGTGGTGTTGATAGTGATGGAGTATTGGTCGGGGCCCCAGCTAAGGATCTGGATGAATGTCAGCTTGGCTCCTTGTTCAGAACCTTAACCTTTCAGCCAAACTGAATAATTGAAGGCCGGTCTACCTGCGGTGCCTGTGTTTCCTACAGCGTGTACGCCTCGCTCGGACTGGGGAAATGGCAAGACGAATGCAGCGGGGGATTTGTGATAATTGGCCGTGCCGACGGTGCTGGGGTGGCGGGGCTGGAGGAAAGGTTGCAGGCGTGGCGGGTACAGAGCAGTCTGGATATATATACGCCTCTGGGGTCTATACCCAACTCTGTGCCTCTTTCTTCCTCCATCTCTCCTCCTGCACCACGGGGCAGGAGGAGAGAGGCGTTCCAGCAGGGGGACAGGGCAGCACTGGGGAGGATGGGGCTCTGTTAATTAAACAGCAGGCTCACCTTCCATTTGTTTGGAGGTCAGGAGCCCCCCCACTGTGTTTGGGGGGGGTGCAGCCTGTTGTTAAGTGGAAGGGAGTGGTGCAGTGGATGCAGT
This sequence comes from Gadus chalcogrammus, assembly GCF_026213295.1. Taxonomy (NCBI): domain Eukaryota; kingdom Metazoa; phylum Chordata; class Actinopteri; order Gadiformes; family Gadidae; genus Gadus; species Gadus chalcogrammus. Next base: position 11,249,987 of record NC_079412.1, read on the forward strand.
AGTCGTGGAGGGGGTGTAAGGAGCTTATGGAGGAGGGGGACCGGGGCGTGTGGCGGTCTGAATGTATGGAGAGTGTCTGAGGCTCAGTGTCTGAGGCTCTGAGGATCTGAGAGCGGCACAGAAGAGGGGGGGAGGAGGGGGAGGAGGAGACGAGGGGTGCCATTGGGACAAGGCTCGCAGGCCAACATGCTAGAGAAGCAGCTGTTCTCCTCGTGGTGGGCTATGTCCCGCTGCCAGGGCCCCCCGGTCGCCCACCTAGTGGTGAAAACAGCATGGGCACAACAGACTGGAGAGCTCGCCCACACACACACACACACACACACACACACACACACACACACACACACACACACACACACACACACACACACACACACACACACACACACACACACACACACACACACACACACACACACACACACACAAACAGACGGAAATATACCCGGCCAGACACACACGCACACACACGCACACACACACACAAACAGACGGAAATATACCCGGCCAGACACACACGCACACACACGCACGCACGCACGCACACACGCACACACGCACACACACACACACACACACACACACACACACACACACACACACACACACACACACACACACACACACATACACACACAAAAACACATTAACTCTCTTACATCAAGACACAAGATCAGAAACATCCATACACCAACGAAACGGCATACTATAATATCTACTTTCCTGGCAGCCCAGAGTTGATTTTGTGAGTGAACAGTCATGTCAGGCAGCGGAGTCAAATCCATATAAATGTGATCTCAAACACTGTGGAGCTGTGCTGCATTTCTATTTGATGCAAACAACAGCCTGCATTGCTGAAGGCAATTATATTTCTACTGCCTCTGGTTGCCCCGAGGTTGTAGACAAATCAAGCCAGGTTTCCCTGGCTCGACGCCCCTATCAGTGGAATCAACAGAGTGATGCGGAGCCATCTCCATGATTCATCCGGGTGAAATATTCATCGTATTGGCTCGCATCCTTCCACACGCATCTGATGTGAATGCGGAGCTGACAGCTCTGCTCCGTCATCACACATCACCTGCACCACATCGACTACCTCCACCTGTCTCCCACAGATCCATAGAGAGGTTGAGAGAGAGAGAGAGAGAGAGAGAGAGAGAGAGAGAGAGAGAGAGAGAGAGAGAGAGAGAGAGAGAGAGAGAGAGAGAGAGAGAGAGAGAGAGACCAAGGCAGCTGCATGGATCCAAATGAAAGAAGAGGACTTTAGGGGTCGATGTAAAAGGATCCAACTGTGGGCTGTCAGCCTGCGGGCATGTCCGCCCTGGTTTCAGCAGCGCGGCCGGAGCGACGGGTCGACCGGCGAGGAAAGAGAGCATTGACTTTCCCCATTCAATTAGCCCAGCAGCAGGTAGGAGGGCGATGGACATGGGCGAGGGATAACAGAGAGAGAGAGAGAGAGAGAGAATGGGAGAGAGAAGGGAGAGGGGAGCAAGACAGAGGGAGACAGGAGTGGGGGGAGAGTGGGCTGAAGACTAGGACATGATGAGTACATGTGTTTGGCGCGGTGCGTGATCGGCGGCTGACCGGATTGGCCAGGTGTATTGATCACTGGCGCGTGATTGGCGAGCTCGTTATGAGAAAAGATGGATAACTCACAGGCTCCGGAGGAAATGTAGAAAGGGATTTAGGAAAGGCCTCTGATCGTGACTAAAAGCAGGATGAAAACAGTCCGGTTTCAGCACCACGGACAGCTCCGCAGAGCAGCGCACCACACTGCCAGGTCCCGGCCTCTGTCGCTCAGGCTCTGCACGCACACAACTTCTGCTGCCGCTCTCAGGTCCCCTGTCACCCAGCGGGTGGAACAAGAGGATCCTCCCAATTACAGAGGTTCCTATGACTGTTCTCCAGGACGCCGAGCGGCCGGCCTGGTGCAGGGTGCAGGGAGAAGGAGGGTGCTATGACAGTGTGTTCATCAGGTACAGTGGGCGGCCTGAGCCGGCGCTGGTCATGGCAGTACACCACGGAGGGAGAGTGGGTCGGAAACCTGCGTGTCAGCGAATCCCCCCCCACCACCATGCCTTCATCCCTCTCTGCTGTCCTCCTTAAGGGGAGGGGAGGGGGTGGTGGACGACAGGGGGTGGCAGGCTATTGACCCCTCTCTGTGCCTGTGACAGGCAGCAGGACAAATGAAGCATCCCCCCGCGGGCCCCTGTCCGTATGAATATCATAATTATTCGCACCTCCGTGCCCCCGCTGGCCAGATTCAAGTTGTGCTGTCTGGTGTGATGGAGAGGACCGACCGGGGAATTACATTCGATTAGCGCTAAACAAGGGGAAGGGACACGCAGCGATCAAATCAATCAGAGCAGGACCGGGAAGGAGGGGAAAAGGAAAATACTTTCTCCATTTGGCCTGTGTGTGTTTGTGTGTGTGTGGTGTGTGTGTTTGTCTCTGTGTATGGGGCTTGTTGTGTGTGTGTTTGTGTGTGTGTGTGTGTTTGTCTCTGTGTATGGGGCTGGTTGTGTGTGTGTGTGTGTGTGTGTGTGTGTGTGTGTGTGTGTGTGTGTGTGTTTGTGCCGGTGTGTGTTTGTCTGTGTATGGGGCTGATTGTTTGTGAATGTGTGTGTGTGTTTGTATATACGGGGTGGCCGTGTGTGTGCGTGCATGTGTGTTCAAGTACACAAGGGTAAAACTAGCTGTGACACTGTACCAGCATCATTATTCCCTCTGAGGTCCCATTTTGCGTCTGGAGTAGGGATTTTGGTCGTTTATATATATATTTATTTACCTATTTTTGTGGAGACACAGAGGGCACTTGAGAGTGAGAGGAAGGGGGAGAGAAAGCTAGAGAGGGAGAGAGAGAGCGGTATCAACACACACACACACACACACACACACACACACACACACACACACACACACACACACACACACACACACACACACACACACACACACACACACACACACAATTTTCTGCCCATCTCCCCGACTCAGCCGCAATTTGGAGTCATTGTTCGCGGCCCCAGGTAATTGTGGAAGCTACTTTTCTTCAGCCACTGTGATTTGAGGGGACGGGCCAGACATGTTTAAAGTGGTCTAATGCCAACGAGAGGCTGGGGGGGGGGGCAGGATGAGACTGAGAGGTGTGATGAAAAAGGTAAAATGAGACAATGGTGAGGCCCCCGCCCTCCAAACCCCCCACCTCTACTCACTCCAAGGTCTTCAGCTCCGTCCCCCGCCTCATTACGGGGGCTTTGACTCAATACAGAGTGGATAAAGACTGCGTACAGAGGCCCCAGCCCCGGACCACCCCACATCACCACCCACCACCCCACCAACACCAACTCTCTCTCTCTCTCTCGCTCTGTATCACCTCCTCTCTCTATTTCACACTTTCGATCACAACTTCTCTCTCTCTATCTCTATCACCTCCTCTCTCTCTCTCTCTCTCTCTCTCTCTCTCTCTCTGTAACATGTTCACTCTCTATTACACCATTTTCAGATCACACGCACAAACACACAAACACACACACTCTCTTTCACTGAGTATAACTGGATATCTCTCTCTCAGTAACTTTCACTATGTCCTTCTCTCTTTCTCACTAACTATCATTATGCCCTCTCGTGCTCACTATCTATATCTATGTCTCCCTCTCACTCACTAACTATCCCTATGTCTCTCGGTCTCTGGCTCACTTACTATCTCTATGTTTCTCTCTGTCTGGCTCATTAACTCTAACTATGTCTCTCTCTTTCTCATGCACTCCACTATGTATCTATCCCGCTCACCAACTATCACTAGGACTCTTTCTTAAGATCACTAACAATCACTACGAGTCTCACTCACTGTCTATCACTATATGCCTCTTTCTTGCTCACTCACTATTTATAAACCTCTCTCTCTCTCTCTCTCTCTCTCTCTCTCTCTCTCTCTCTCTCTCTCTCTCTCTCTCTCTCTCTCTCTCTCTCTCTCTCTCTCTCTCTCACTGGCTTACTATCACGATGTCTCTCTCTTTTCATCTCTTGCTCTCCATTTTGTCTTCTGTCTTGCCTCCCTGCCTCTGTGGTTGCATGCTGGGTAATAGCAGTTATTTCCATCGCGGCTGGCGAAATGGCTGAATATTTATAATTTCCACTGGCTGCTGACCTTTACCCGTTGGCACCCTGGGAGCCCAGTCTCCTCACTGCACAGTTGTTGACAGACCACTGGCTGCACGTCTCCTGTGGACACAACTAATGGTGCACGGCTAGCCAGGCCAGACACGGGGAGAGTGCATGGATGCATGTGTGCATGTGTTTTGTGTTTGTGTGGGGATGATATGCATGTCTGTGTATATGGTTTATGGGTCTGTATGTGTGTGTGCGTGTGTGTGTGTGTGTGTGTTTGTGGTTGTGTACGTACGTGTATGCGTTTATCTGTTTCTGTGTGTGTGTGTATGGGTGCATGGTTTTGTGTTTGTGTGTGTGTGCACTGTGCAGGTACATTATTATACATGTGTGGGTCTGTTGGCTTATGGTTGTGCTAATTCACATTTATCAAAAATATCAGCATGTTTGTGTGTATGTGTTTGTGCCTGGTATTGTGTGAGTTTGTACATGTTTGTGTGTGTGTTTGTGTGTATGTGCATGGTTTTGTGTGAGTCTGTACATGTGTGCATGTGTTGTTGGCAGAATGTGGGATGGGGGCTGCTGAGTGGCAGGGCCT
>NC_079412.1:11259694-11269273 GCF_026213295.1 Gadus chalcogrammus
ATTGATGTTGGGTTATTAAAAGAGATACTGGGATGCCTGATTGGGTTGGATTAGACAAAAAGCTATAGTGGAAGAACAGGCTAACAGGATACAAATACAAATAACAGAAGCACAGAGACCCTCCGTAACACAAACTACTTCTATGGCCGGTGTTTAGTCAATCCGTATGCAGGACAAGGCTTTTCTTTACGCTTTCTATCACAGCTGCCACTTCCACGTAATAGCCACCTATAGACACCAGTTTTTTAACGGCAGCGTTCAAACATATACCTACCTAAGTTCTAATTAATGCTCATATTTCAATTAATGCACCTGTAATTACATGGCGATTCTTCAGTGGATACAGGAAGAAAGGTCAAGCTTGTTAATGCCTCCTTGCAATGCCTTCTTGCAAACAGGTTGTCTTGTTTTACTGTTGGTCTTGATTACGGGTGGATTATTGACATTTCACAATTAACGTGGCTTTAGCCTGGAGCCTGTGGTCCGCTGAGAGAGAGGGGGAGAGGGGGGAGAGAGAGAGAGAGAGAGGGAGAGAGAGAGAGAGAGAGAGAGAGAGAGAGAGCGAGAGAGAGAGAGGGAGGGGAGAGAGGTGGTGGTGTTGGTGGAGCAGACTGTTGAGGCCTGCGTCTCACAGCAGACAGGTGGGCTGGTGTAGCGGGGGCCTCTGTGACTAAAGAGACCAGGGACTGCATAAATTAGGCTCCAGGCAGCGTTCCCACTGCTCGTGTTTATCCCCCCGTCTCTCAGTCACACAAAGCGCCCGAGTTCCAGACACAAACAAGCGGCTTAAAGCGCAACGCAACTGTTGCACCTGCCACCGCTGATACAGGCATCAAAAACCAGCCGTGCACAATCGCGCAAGCTCGCGATGAGCTCTTAAGCACAAAATCACTCTCCGGTCCCAAGAAACACAGTCCGGGACAAGACGCTCTGCATACACAAGCTGGCAGACTCACAAGGGTAAACACGGACACCCTAGAACAAATACACACGCGCACTAGCCATCAGGACAAGTCTCAGTACGGAGGCCTGGTAATGATAATATTAATAATAATCCTCTTTTTGATATAGCGCCTTTCATACAGGGGGACGCAGCTCAAAGTGCGGTACGACACAGCAGAAAAATAAATAAACAGTTTAAAAACGTGAAAAAACAACTACAATATCATCAAAGTACTTTACAATAAAGTGCATTGCAGCACTGTGCATAGCATGTGCATTCACGGTCACACTCACAGAGCGAGCTATACTGGTTATTAGTAATTCTAGACACATATCACTAACTAGTTTTCTCTGCTGCTCTCTGCAGGCGGAGCAGCGTGGTGACACAGTGATGATGGTGAAACTATTATTTGCTGTCTCTGGGCTGTGACAGATGACAGCATATCACAGGGCTGGCAATTAAACCGTAATTATATACACACACACGCACATACACATACCCACACACACGTTTCCTCGCATAAAACACGGCGCTTCTCAGTGTCTGCAGTTTTTTAACTGCCTGTGAATGATTTGCAGCAACATCCGCATGTGAAATACCCCCCAAAGACCCAAAATAGTCTTTTTGGGAACCTGTATGCATACAGACACACAAGCACATATACACACACTCAACCCCCCCCCCCCCCCCCCCAACATACACACACACACGCACACACACACACACACAGACACACACAAACCCACATACACACGCATATGTATTATTGCATGTTGTGTTGTGGATGAGCTGGAGTCAGAATTTCACAGAGACATACACCAGTTATAGAGAAATCCACAAGCGGGGCGTCCGTAATGTATTCATCCGCTGTCACAGCAGAAAGCAGGGGGAAAGAGTTACAGCGACGCGTGCCCTCCAAACTTAGACACTGATGCAGCAATTTCATTTGGAGGTGTCACTCAAGCGCTTGGCCGAGGCAGGCTGAACATCGACTCGGTCCAATGAAGGGATATTATTGCTCGGCTCGAGAGAAGAAGAAGAGAAAAAAACGAAAAAGTGCCCTGGCCCGTCTGCGAGGCGTTGCGTTGGACCTAAGTGGAGCAGGGGAGAGCGGCGTGCGCACGCAGAGGCAGGCGCGCCCCGTGATAAACAGCCGGGCCTAAATAAAGCCCTCACACTCAGGATGGCAGGGCCACCGCAAGTCACCTGTCCAACCTCTGGGGGCCACTGCTGCTCTCTGGCCCGGCGTGTTGCCGTGGCAACGCCTCACTCACAGTCATCCATCATGGGTGACAGGCGCCGGGGCACAGCGAGAGACACCCGCGCACAGGCCAGCGGGCGTGCGCAGGGGGCACAAACAGCAAACAAACACACACACACACACACACATACACAACACACACATTCACACTCCCGGCACATAGGAAGATAAAGAGAGAAGGGAGAGAGAGAGAGTGAATGAGAGAGTGAGAGAGAGAGTGAGAGAGAAAAAGGGGGAGCGAGAGTGAGAGAGAGGGGGAAAGAGGGGGCGAGAGGGAAAGGAAACCCTCGTTAGATCATAATGATGTGTGAAGGGGCTCCTAATCAGAGCGAGGCACCTTATTTATGTTGGCAATTTGCTGTTTCCCTGCCGTGACGCTGCCAAACACTTATTGCCAGAGTCGACAGCGCCTTTGTCTGTGAGCCAGTGAGGTACAACCAAGATGAGCCTTCACACGCCCCCACACAAACACACACACATGAACCGCTCCTCGCATGCGGAAGCATTGACAGGTCGGCAGACAGTGTGTCAAAGACTCCTCCTCCTCCTCTATTCCCTCGCTTTTGTCTGGCTGATCGTGCTGCCCCCCCCCTGCTGTGCCCCACTTGCTTCCTCGAAACTACCAGCAACGATTTTTCTTGAACTCCTGTAGGTCCGCTTCCCGCGGTGTTGTAGCGCTTACCGCATCTTATCGCCGGTGTTATCCTAAACCCACGCTGTGTTTACTACATAGGCGAAGCATTTATGTTCTCCACGTTTTCCCAGGTATAGAGACCTGCTACCCCACCTTTAATGTCCTGTTACCCCACCTTTAACGACCTGTTACCCCACCTTTAATGATCTGTTACCCCACCTTTAACGATCTGTTACCCCACCTTTAATGTCCTGTTACCCCACCTTTAATGTCCTGTTACCCCACCTTTAACGGCCTGTTACCCCACCTTTAACGATCTGTTACCCCACCTTTAATGTCCTGTTACCCCACCTTTAACGATCTGTTACCCCACCTTTAATGTCCTGTTACCCCACCTTTAATGATCTGTTACCCCACCTTTAATGACCTGTTACCCCACCTTTATTGACCTGTTACCCCACCTTTAACGATCTGTTACCCCACCTTTAACGATCTGTTACCCCACCTTTAATGACCTGGTACCCCACCTTTAATGACCTGTTACCCCACCTTTAACGTTCTGTTACCCCACCTTTAACGGCCTGTTACCCCACCTTTAACGATCTGTTACCCCACCTTTAATGACCTGGTACCCCACCTTTAATGACCTGTTACCCAACCTTTAACGATCTGTTACCCCACCTTTAACGATCTGTGACCCAACCAAATGACCTGGTACCTCCCCGCTACAACACATGTTGACATGGACACCGGGTCCCCGGAGATCATTCCAGGCTCGCCGCTTCGTTAACGGGGAGCACGAGAGTCGATGTGTACGCATGCACGTGCTGGTGCCCGTGGACGTGCACGTGCACAGACGCCTGAGGCGGGTGATTCAGCCCGGGGGCTCGGCAGCCCAAATAGAGCCCGCACAGTAGCCAATCAGGCGGTAATATGAAGCACCGTCTCTGGCGGCAACACGCGATCCATACTCAATAAAGATTCACGGACCATGCAAGTTCCTGCCTCCCCCTCCGCCCTGCACCGCTTCATGATGACTATTGATCAGCCAACGATCCCGCGGACCCGTGCAAACGTGATTAGATGACTCACAGCTGAAAAGTGCCACTTCCAGTTTCGACGGATGAGCTCATCGTTGGTGCGGTGTGTGTGTGTGTGTGTGTGTGTGTGTGTGTGTGTGTGTGTGTGTGTGTGTGCGTGCGTGCGTGGGGGTGTTCGTGTGTGTCACTTATTTTCTTTCCCACAAAAGTTTTTTTTCCCCGCTTCCTCCGCCTCGGCAGTGTTCTCCTCGCTGCCATTGGCTGAGCAGGAATCAAATTAAATGTAGTAATGTAGCAGAGCCTGCCAGGGGTGGCGCTGTGCCCGAAACACCCACAATGCATTGCTCCTATCTGTGTATGTCGTGGTTGGGAGAAGAGCAGGGTGCTCTAGCTGTAGCATGCTACCGCCACACCAGCAAGCTCCTTTTATCCACTCTACATGCTCCTCCTCACCCCCAGACTCCCCTCTCTTTCTTTCTTCCTCTCTCTCTCTCTCTCTCTCTGTGTTCCTCTTTCTCTCGTCACATGCCTTTAAATAACCAGCTACTTGTACGGCTCTAATGGTATAATTCTTCCCCACATCTGAAGACTGAACCAACGGTTGATGAGACATTATACATAATAAATCAAAAGCGGCTTAGATTTATCTCCCCGCCGCTCTCTGCTGGACCAGCAGGAGACTCTAAATCAGTCAGATGTGAGTGCGACACAAAATGAATTGGCAAGACCCGATCCTGCGACGGCAAGAGAAAATGCCCCCCTCCCCGCCTTCATATAAAAACATCAACACAGCAAAACAAATGAGGGCCGGGAAAAACAAAACGGTGAAAGCGTTGAAAAATTGTCCGTCTCTAAAAATAGCTTGGGCTCATTGTGAATGAACGCAAACGGTTGATAAACAGGCCCCGGAGTCCAGAATTAATTAGCCACGCTGGACGCGTAAACACAGCCATGCATCACATTCAAGAGGCAAACAATAACGTGGTTGAGACTTTTGTTAGGAGAGGGGGGGCTCCGTGTTTGGCCCCGGAAACAAGCCCGACAGTCCGCAGGCGGCCCCGACGTTATAGAGACGAGGACGGTGGTGTTTTGTGGGAGTGAATAGGGAGAGAGGGGGGAGGGAGGAAGGGGGGAGGGAGGGAGGGAGAGAGGGGGGAAGGGGGGAAGGAGGGAAGGAGGGAAGGAGGGAGGGGGAGGGAGGGTGGGAGGGGGGAGGGAGAGAGGGGGGAGGGAGGGAGGGAAGGAGGGAGGGGGGAGGGAGGGAGGGAGAGAGGGGGGGAGGGAGGGGGGAGAGAGGGTTTTTCTCAGCCAGAGTCAGAAAAGGGGGGAAAGGGAGAGTCAAAGGACAGGGGAGGAGGAGGGGATGGGATGAGAGAGGGAGGGAAAACAAGAGAATCAGAGCGACAGCGAGGGTGGCGCGGCGAGATTTGAAGTTCACAGTCCCGCTCGTGCGGCGGGAGGGGCTTGTGCGCGCGGGTGTGCACAATGTGCACGTGCACGTGTGTGGTGTGCACGTGGTGTGCACGCCCCCCTGACTGAAGACACGGTGTCTGTTGATGCTAATGCCAGCCGGCCCGGGCTCACGGCCAAAGGCATTAAGTGGAATCGAATTCCACCAAACTAGCTTTAATCAGCAGGTTTTTAAGGTTAGAATTACTCCCGCTCTCCTCCAGCCTGCTGGCCAAGGTTAAAGCATACACAGGCAGGGGCTGGGCTTGGCTAATGGGATGGAAGGATGGCAAGATGCAGCCTCCGGCGTGCCACCAAATATCACACGCTACACGCACCCGCACACAGCCACCTACACTTTACAGAGGAAGGAACGCACGTCCTGCACACACACACACACACACACACACACACACACACACACACACACACACACACACACACACACACACACACACACACACACACATACACACACACACACACACACACACACACACACACACACACACACACACACACACACACACACACACACAGTGCCATACACGACTAAGAGCTGGATATATAAACAAATAAGCCTGCTCAGTACTGATCCGCACCGCCGCCCGCACGCATACACAGACACACACACACGCGCGCACACAGACACGCACGTGCATACACAAGCAGGGTGCATGCAACCACAGACACACGTGCACACACAAGCAGGGTGCAAGCAACAACACACACACACACACACACACACACACAAACACACACAATTGTGCCACGTAGTCTGAATATAAAAATGGGAAATGGACCATGTCACGGCGAGCCATGATGACAGGGCCCATCTCCATCGCTGAGGGCCGGCTCCTTGACAGGAAGAAACATAGTGTGTGTATCGGTGCGTTTATGTATCATCGAATCCCATTGCCGCTGCTTGATCGATTTCCTGACATCACCAAGTATAAATAGCTTGTGGTAAAGGTGTAGAATGACAGGATGGATGCACGCCACAGATATAAATATGAATATATGCGCTTCATACGCCTGCAGGATGCACACACCTATACGACGTCCTACGCTCTTCCATAGGCAATACAGTATTAAAGGCTGCACTATAGGGCTTTCTGTGTGGACACAGTGTTGAAACAGATAGATAAAGAGACGTGAGCTCGTTCCGAGGTGTTGCATAAGGTTCTAGAGAGAACGTACGTCCTTCCCTCCCTCAACAAAGAGCCGGCAACCGCCCTTTCCTTGACCCCCTTCCTGTGACGGCATTCAACACATTGCTGGGCGCCTTCAAAGCGCACGCTCGGTTCACAAGCAAAGCCTGCAGTGTTGGGTCTGTCAGCTTCTCATAAACCACACAGTGGCCGGGCTCTTCCTATATAAGCAGGGGGCTCCATATAAACACAAAGCAAACGTATATTCCCATCGCACCCTCTTCTCTTTCTCCCTTTTCCTCCTCACACTGTGCTTTTATCCCTCTCTTAGCTCATCTTTCTTTATCGCTGACTCTGCAACGCAGAGAGAGAGCAAAGAAAATGTAGATCCCGTTTTAGGAGATGAAGGATTAAATAAGTCAAGTTAATACTTCTTGAAATGCTCATATAGTTTCCGCTTACTCCTTCTCTGAGGCATCGCCAATAGAGCTCAGTGAATACAAGGGGAAAAAAAAATGTGTAATAGCTTTTGTCACCGGGGCATGGGGGACGATCAAGGAATTAGATAAATGGTGGGGGGTGACAAGGTACAAATTGATGTTGAGTGTGCTTGTAAAATATAGAGGCTGTCAACCGGAAACCTGCCTCTCAAGGGCTCCCATTCCACGTCACCTTTGGGCTGACCTCTAGATTGCCTGTGTTAAAACATGCATAAAGACCACGCATCCATAGGAGCAATATGCATTTGTTTGCATTACGACCAACTGCTATGACAGGAGCTTCATCCCCCTCATAACGCAGAGTGATAGAGGAGGGTGATGAGAGTACACCATCAAGGTTTAAGGACAGCAGAGATGGGTCAGGGGTCAAGTTTGACATGTCATATTCAGCTGGGCAGAAACAGCTGAGTCTCATAACTAAGACCCCCCTTATCTCTCGAATCAAACCCAAATGCAAGTTCTGGAGCATCGCCAAAGGTGAGTCGGTATGGATCAACAACATGTGACCACAGAGAGGGAGAGGCGCTGGCTGAAGCAAACATTACGGTCGTGATGACTTCAGCGCCAAAGTGGATGCACAGGTTCACACACACTCACACGCGTTCATGGAGTGGCGCGGTGGGGAGTGAAATTGACGCAGCTTATCGTAACGGAGATGCCGGCGGCAACAGGAAATCACAGATGAGGCGGGCATGAAGGCAGTCGGGGAGCTGCCGCCATGTATTAATAAACATAAATGGCATTGTTTGAGCCTTTGTGAAAGCCTATTAACCTTCATGCTCGCTCGATGAGGTAAGGGTAAAAGTGCCAGTGTGCAAAAGGCGGCCACGTCTTCTGCATTAATAATAGCGAGAGCCGGCTCCTCAGCCAACGTTTCCCGCTCTCGGACACACATGAACTCGTGTGAGTGAGTACATGCGCGCACACCCACACACCCGCGCGCATTTATTGTGATGTATGAGGCCCGGCCTCATACCCCACCATCGGCTTATACGGGCACACGCGCGGGCTAATTATATGAGATGGGCCCAGGTTGAGAATGCCCCATGGTTCTGTTCTGACCAATTAGAAAAGGCTCATGTCCCCCTCCCTCCCCTTTCCTCCCCTCCCCTCCTCCCAGCTGCTCACCCAGATCTATAGGCACTTCAAATATCCAATAGCAGGAAGGGCTGAGAGAGACTGTAAATCATAACTACCCCTGCTGGGGCGAGAGACAGTTGATAGAAGGGGAGAAAGACAGAGGGAGAGCAGTAGAGAGAGAGAGACAGCAAGTAAAAGAACTAAAGAGAGAGAAAGAGAGAGAGACAGAGAGAATGGCCAGAGTGAGCGATAAGAGAGCAAGAGAGAGAGGGGGGGAGAGAGAGACAGAGAGAGAGAGAGAGAGAGAGAGAGAGAGAGAGAGAGAGAGAGAGAGAGAGAGAGAGAGAGAGAGAGAGAGAGAGAGAGAGAGAGAGAGAGAGAGAGAGAGAGAGAGAGAGAGCAATGCCCAGCATATGGAAAAACGAGGGGAGGGGAGATTGGAGAAAATTAGTAAGGGAGCGAGGGATGCAGAGGAGGAAGAGGGGGAAGAGTAGCGAGTGTGAAGCGAAGTGAGTGAGCGCACATCAGGGAGACATGAGGAAGGTAGACATGAGACAGGGGGAAGGAGGAGGAAGAGGTGGAGATGGTGGAGGAGAGTGGATATGATTACCAAGGAAACGGCGTTAGGAAAAAAATAACTTGAACGAGAGAGAGAGCAAGAGAGAGCGGGGAAGAGGGGGAGAGAGAGGGGGGAGAGAATGAGAAAGGGAGGGAAAGAGAGTATGAGAGAGAGAGGTACAGGGAGAGAGAGAGAGAAATATAGAGCTTTGGTGGGTGGAAGGGACTGGGGAGATGACTACCAGGAAAAAGAGGAGTAAAAAGGAGAAGGGGAAACAGAGAGAGAGAGGGAGAGAGGGAGGGATGACGGAGACAATGAGGAAATGAGAGCACGGAAAAGAAGAGAAGGGTAAAAAGAGGAAGAAAGGGAGAGAGAGAGCTGGGGGTGAGAGAGATAGAAAGAGAGGGAGGAGGCTAGGATGAATGCTAACAGGGACCCCAGACCCAGTACAGAGGCTTTATCCTTCACAGGCGGAGGAGCAACAATCGCAAACACATTTTCTCTCGCCCCGGCCCTAAGAGAGATAAAAAAGCAATTTGTATTCTATTCCTATTCAGCGTCGCTTGGCCTGTTTCTCTGCCTGCATATTTGTAAACACAGCTTTGTCAGAGCAGCTTAATCTTCCCAACACAAACACAGCTACAGCCAGGGGGGGGGGGGGGGGGGCCAGGACAGGCGAGGACGGGCGACGCCCCGCGGCACAGGGTCGCAGGAAGGAGGGGGGAGGGGAGCTGGGGAGGGGGGGCGGGGGGGGGGGCTGGGGGGTCTGTCCTGAAATGATGTCCCCAAAACAGAAATCCTTCTTTAGCCCCGCTCAGCTGCCACCACAGGAGGGACCCCGAGTGTTAGAGCCTAAACACACACACACACACACACACACACACACACACACACACACACACACAACACACACACACACACACACACACACACATTCACACACACACACACACACACACACA
>NC_079412.1:11269373-11306297 GCF_026213295.1 Gadus chalcogrammus
GAGAGGGAGATAGAGAGATAGAAGAGAGAGAGAGAGAGAGAGGATAGGGAGAGAGAGAGAGAGAGAGAGGAGGAGAGAGATAGAGAGAGAGAGAGAGAGAGGGAGAGGGGGGGGGGGGGGGGGGGGGTGGGGGAGAGGGGGAGAAGGGATGCGTGGTGGTTCAGGACAGAGCGCAGGCGACAGGCTCAGACCTATCTGAGGTCACCCCAAGGATGGATTTATCTGGCTGGCATCGTTGGGCCGGGGCACTGGGAGCAGTGGAGGCAGCCGGAGCCGGGAGAGCCATGAGCCGGATCAGTGCCGTTTCCACTTATTACCCATCATGCCTTTCAGCAGAGCGACCGTGCAGTCATGCTCTGGCCTATAGGATGCTAAATGGCGCCCTGTGAGCTGAAGGGCAGAGAGAAGGGATGGCCGAGGTGGTGTGAAGAGGGGGGGGAGAGGGGGTTAAGCCCAGGTCTCTGTTGTCTCCTTGGAAACCAAGGCTGAAGCCATCCTGTCATCAGGAGCTCTGTGGGTGTGTCTCATGGTGCATCAAACAGGTACTTCGTCAAGGCGGACTGCAGCATTCTCTCCTCCAGATCATATGGGTGCGTGGGAGTATATTATCCTGGGAACCAGACGAATCTCGCAAGCTCACGTTTCATTTGCTCTGCAGATACGGTCTGGCTCCCCTCCTTTGCAAAATGATTTTTGCCCGGTACGAGATAGACCAACCAATCACAAGCGTTAATCTAATATGAGGCGGGATAAATACGATGACGATGCAGAGGAGCGCCATACAGCAACAACAAAGATGGCTGCCGCTGATGTAGAACGGTTTGTTGATTCTGCAATCGAGACAGTATTACACTAACTGGATGTTTTTTTTCACTAAAAGAACAAACGACTGCACTTAAAGCTTTGGTTGAGAATACGTATTTTCGTCTCTCAGTACTGTGTCACCCGTTTCGTTGCTACGATTGGTTGTTGGCCTTTCCAATCGTCAAGTGGCATTTTGGTCTGTGCCTGTTGGGGATGCCCCTTAGGAATCCAAAATGAACCGAGAGGTTCCGGACTAATTTGACTAGTTTGCAATTCGTCTGGCGATGGCAGGCTGGGAATACGTCTGAGTATATGGGACTGGGAATGGGAAATGACATCAAATAACTATTATGTTACCATTGCCAATGGTGGAATAATCCTTGAGGATGTAGTCTGCGAATGTACAGATATACTCATCTAACAGCTGGCTGAGGATTGATACAAATGTGATGGGCTCATGCTCAGAGTAGAGACATAGCACCACGAGAATCTAGAATGATTTAAATGATATTAATAAAATCACAATGCTACAGACGTCCCATTGTAAACGCCCACCATATAACATCAAACACATAAGAAAGATATACCCTTATATGAACATCAAGAAAACGCCCACAAACACCTCCTGCATGATCTCCTCCCCTTCAGCGGTGACTTGTGAAACGAGGGCTATTTTTAATATATGCTCCGCTGCCTTCTGAATAATGGGCAAATATTCCTCAAGGTCACAACTCATTTGTCAGGCTGTGGTGTTGGAGGAACAGCCCAGTGCGCCGCGGCTAACATTCAGCTTTTATTTCCCTGATAAAAACCCACCATGGCTTTACGAGTACAAGCCGTTAAAAAATGGAAGAATAACAGGCAGTGGTGAGACAAAGGCATCTCTGAGAAGACAGAGAGACACCGAGGAAAACATAAAGAGAGACAGAGAGAGAGGGGGAGAGGGGGGAGGGAGAGATTGGAGGGGGGAGAGATAGTAGAGAGAGAGAGAGAGAGAGAGGGGGGGAGGGAGAGATTGGAGGGGAGCGAGAGAGGGGGAGAGAGAGAGAGAAAGGGAAAGAGGGGTGGAGAGAGAGGGTTGGGAAAGAGGGAGAGACAGAGCGAGAGAGAGACAGAGAGGGAGGGGAGAGAGAGACAGAGAGAGAGAGAGAGAGAGAGAGAGAGAGAGAGAGAGAGAGAGAGAGAGAGAGAGGGAGAGAGAAAGAGAGGGTGCAAGAGAGAGAAAGATATAGAGAGCAAGAGCAAGAGAGAGCGAGAGAGAGAGAGGGAGGGAGGGAGGAGGCAGGGGGAATCACTAGAAAGCACAGAGCATAGGTAAGGATGGGAGGATGATGATGATGATGATGATGATGATGATGATGATGATGATGATGAAGGAGGAAAAGAAACACGATGGGGGAGGTGGGGGGAGAGCGTTTGGCCGCGCTCCGGCTAAATTGGTGAAAATCCATCAGCTTATTGCCTGGCGATGGCGACGCATCACCGTGACGACGGCGGCGAGGAGTGAGAGGAGTGAGAGGAGTGGCTCAGGGGATAAATCACAGCTACTCTCCCTGCGCGACAGTTAAGACGACAGTGACGTCCACGCGGAGGGCTGCGGTGATCAAACACCAGCCATGATGACTTCATCCAAATGTCATCCTTATACTACCCCCCCCTTCCCCTCGGCCTCTCTGGGGCCACCATTATTTGATCCTAGGGGACGTTCTCGTGACAGGCCGGAACATGACAACTGATCTAATACTTATATCAAAAGACAGTGAATGACAAGACGCAGTTGGCCGGGCCTATCTATAATGCATGGAATAGTAAAAGAGAGCGGCTCTCGCCGAGGCCCCCGATGCTAAGCCTGGCCTGCCGGCGATAATATTAATCATAAGTGTTGCCTGGTTTATTGTCAAACAACGGTAAACCATTACCGGGGCTCTGCCTCTGTGCGCCTGCAGCCCTGCAACCCCTGGTCTTAGGTTATTAAATCCCACAGCCCACAGCACGCATCCCCGCCTAAGATGCTTCCTCGCTGGCCAAAGACTTTTATCTTCCTACCCAGCACGGGCATGACATCTCCGTGATGCTTTCAATTTTCTGCTCTGTGCCTCTGTGTTTTATGGGGCTGTGCAGGAGGTTCCAGGCGGGCTGCTAGGGGCTGACCCGGCCTCCCCGCCTGCCTGCCGCGCATGCATGTGGTCGGGCCAGGGTGACGTCACGGGCCGTCGGCCAACCGGAGACGGGGCTCTGCCACGTCATCGGCCAATCACACGGCCACATGTGGTATTCTGAGGGGCTGACGGTATTCAAGGCGGACACGCTTGCGGACCGGGGAGGCGGTTGCTTTAGTGCTGAGTAGGCTGTTTCTTTCATTAGCTCATCCTTTTCTCAGAGCCAAAGGCAACTTTTCAGCGGGATGGTAAATAAATTAGGTGGTGTGATGGTCTGACCCAGTACTTTTCTTTAGAATATAAGGCAGGTGACTACGGGTTAATACACGCTAATTAGAAATGTTAGGTTTATATACATAGTATTTTGGTATATAATAGTGTTTATTTTTCACAGAATATAACTGGGAATTCCTGAGCCGACAGACAGATGCTTCAACTGAATTGGGCTTGAAATCGAAGTACCAAAGGACAAGAAGGATGTGCGTTAACAGCACGCTTTACAAAGATAAACATTCACTAGATAAACACGAGACAAAAGCCCCCTTTTAGTATACATGAAATGTCTATACATGGAACACAAGAACCAGTAGTAATTCTCCACGCATTCAAATTCAAATGAGACACGTCCACAGAGAATATACCGCAATTATCCTATTAAACTGCATACATAATGTGATGCAGTCACATTAAATCTCGGTGATAACAACGTCAAAGGAAGAGAGGTGATGTGGGGATATAACGCACGAGTGTGTGTGTGTGTGTGGATGCGTCGGGGGGGCTTGACCAAATAATGGCAGTGTGAGGCCCCTGTAAGCCTCCAGCCTCCCATCACAAACACAGAGTTCCCACGATCCCCCCCCCCCCCCCCCGCCCCCCGGCCCTGCCTCGCTGGTTCCTGCCTCCTCTTGGCACCCGAAGGATCCAAATGAAATCATTACTTGGATGAAAAGCCTCTTAAGTTGGCTGTTTTCAGGTGTTAAGTACAAGGTTGATGGCAAGGTAACTCAATAAGGAGGCTTTAGCGCCAGATGACCGGCCTGATGGGCCAGCAGTACGATACGTAAAAAAAACACCAGCCAGAACAGTCAGCCAGCCAGCCAAGGAGCCAGGCAGCCAGACGGACTGTCGGTCGTCTACATTGTTGTAGTTGTCGTGAGCCGACAGAACCTGTGCGCTGTCTCCGTCACTAATGTCTGGCTGTCTCTCCGGGGCTCCCAGGCTGCTGCTGCTGCCAGGATCCAGCCGTCCTATCAGGTCTGAGCTGGCTGAGGCGGGTGTGGAGGTGCAGGGATCAGGACCTTGTCAAATCCCGCCCACACCTCCTCCTCCACCGCCCGCGTACCCAAAACACCATGGGCTTCTCCCACTATTACATCTAAATCCCATGGGGGGCACGCACAAGCGATGCATGGAGGGTCTGGCTCCCCTGAAATAGGGAGAAGACACGTTTTTTCCCCTACTTCTTCTTCTGGGTCCTATGTGGGGGTATACGGCGTGAGGCATTACATCCCTCCTTCTAGCACCTTGAGCCTACCGCTTAGCTGAACTTTGAAAGATATTGCTTATAAAAGAGATGACTCCCGGCGACGGCCGAGTTCTGTAGTTTTATTACACCTTGGGGCTACAGCGGCCTGTCTTTGGAGAGATAAGGTTGTACCCTTTTCATTTTGTATCCTCCGGCCGATATTTTAAGCTGGCTTGTTAAGGGCAGGCGAGCCGGGCGCTGGAACAGAGTTTGATGCATGGCTTTACAACGGGAGCCGGGCCCATAACGCTCAAAGGCCGATCATTACTGACCTTAATAGCCCAGTCTGCATCTGGGCTTGATTGATCGTGCCTAGCAGGTTGTGAAATGCACCATCTGGAAGGAGGGAAGGTGATACGGGGAATTCGGAATGGAGGCAAAGGCAGACAGCACAAGCCGAGCGCGGAGACGCAGAAGAAGGAGTGAGAATTGAAAAAAAAACACAGAAGAAAAAACAACAATAGAAAAACAAACAAACCAACGAAACACCGTCTCCGAGTGTGCAGGAATAGATGGCCATAGAGGGATGCAGCAGGACCTTAACTGCACTAAGAGGGCCACCAAGCACTATAAACACTGTCCCGGACATAAACAACAACACTTAGCCAGACTAGGCATATACAATATTCATTTGAGGGCGGCTGCTTGGTAACTCTTGTTTACTCACTCGGTGTGCTTGGGTGAAGTCGGCACAGCTTAGGTGACGCATTAGGAAGCTAGTGGACATGTGTGTGTGAGTTATTCCTGTTTGAGTAAGCAAGACGTGAGCCAACCCATGTACTTTGGTGTGTGTTGCATTGTATGTGTATGTGTGTTACACTGTGTGGATATGTGTGCGTGCTGCATTGTATGTGCATGTGTGTGGGCTGCATTATGTGCGTGTGTGTGTGTGTGTGTGTGTGTGTGTGTGGGTGTGTGTGCATGCCGGTGGGGAAGTGTGAGGAGCAGAAAGTAGCAGCGGCCCTCAGAGTACGCCTCTCCCGTGCTTTAAATTCTAAAGTCTGCATAATGCATGATCTTTAACCACTACACTGAAGGTGGATTATCATAATACAACCAATGTGACATGTTAGTGTCAGTGTGTGTGTGTGTGTGTGTGTGTGTGCGTGTAACACTAGGGACGGGCACTTAAACATACCATTACCAGCGTTACACTAACATTTACGCCGTGACAAGTATAAAAAGAAAAGCGCGGTCTGGTATCGCCCTCACGATAACCTCAACCTGCTCCTTAAGATAGTGCAGGGAGTGGGGGATAAGAAAAATATAAAAAAAACAGAATAGAGAGTGGGACGTCCATACATTGTGGCCGTGGTATCACTGGAGCCCTTCATGTGTGATGAAGTTCCACTGCTATAAATATTTAAGTTGGCAGTACACCGCTGAGTAGCCCTTTCGTGTCAGCCCGGGCTCCCGGGGGCTCGTCAAACTGTGCTCCTCCATTACTCCATTACCATATTCCTCCTTCTGTCAGCCAGCACCACCAGATACAGTACGCTGAGCTAATGTGTGTCTAATACAGAGAGGCGCTCTGACAGACTCCTTTTTGCACTTCATTACACCAATTATTTGGCCTGCTGAGTCATTTGACCGGGCTAAATCAAGATATTTAGAGTCCACAGAGTGTGCCATAGGCGGGGAGTTGACCTGCATTTTTAAGAGAGCAATTTATGTCTATACATAGACGGCTAGATGGACGGACAGAGTGATGGGAATCTGACTATCTGTCTACCCGTCAATCCATCTGTCTGCCAATCCTTCTAGCTCCGGATCTATCTGTCAGCGGGTCCGTCTATAATAATGTGTAACAAGATCCTGACCGCACAAACTTACTCAACAGCGAACTTGGGTTTGCTGTAATCAGCACCACCCATTCCAAATCTATCTTAGGGGGCCGAGTAAACACGGGGGAGGAGGCAACATCTGGTATCAGGTGGGCTGGGAGGAGGAGACGGAGAGCCGGGGAGCAGCGGGGAGGTGGAGGAGCTGGGAGGCGAGGGCAAGGTGAGGCGCAGATAGGGAGGCGGGCGAACCAAGAGGGAGAGAGAAGAAGGGAGAATGGATGGAGAGCAAATACGTCTTAGGAAAAGAAAGGGATGAGCAGAAAGAGATTTACCAACGTGTGATTTTCTTTATTGCCTGCGTGCCTTCGTCGCGGTGAGAAAAAGACTGCACCGGCAGAATGTTTTCTTGGTCCATACATGTGCAAACTTGGTCTTTGTGTGTGTCTGTGTGTGTTTGTGAGTGTGTGTGTGTTTGTGTGTATGTGTGTGCGAAGGGGGGGTTTGTGTGTGTACGTGTAAAGGGATGACAGAGGGCCAGCTGGAACGGAGACTTCTGTAGCTGACTCAACACAGCTCTCATTTTATTACCAAATCATCCATGACAAACAGCTCCGGTGGCGGGCAAAGGTGAGGGGGACGGGGGGGCCGGGGGGGCCGGGGGGGCCGGGGGGGCCGGGGGGAGCCCGGGCCGGGCCGGGCGCCCACGGGGGTCAATCGAATGCTGCCGAGATTGCAATGGTAATGCAACATGTCTGTGGCAATCCGAATGTCACCTTTACATGATGCAGTCATCCGTGTGTCGTTTTAAGACTCGGCGGGGCTGACAGCCGTGGTCCCCGTGTCCTCCACACACAGAGCCGCCCCGCTCCGCCGCGGAGGGGAAAGGCTCCTGACCGAGAAATCCCATCAGCTCAGCGGCGAGCGAGAGAAAATGCCGGGTGACAACACAATCAATGAAGCTTATAGAGAAAATATTAATGCAGCCAGGCTAAAAGTCAACCGCTTTAAACGATAAAAAAATGGGAACTAGACTGTGATTGCAGCGATAACTGAGTTCTATTGATTTACTAAGGACGAAACATAGCTCACGGTAAGAAAAAAAGAACTCCAGAGTAAAAGTCCCCCCCAAAAAAAATCTTTTAACCTCTTTTACACATTATACTGCTTTTCCAGATTGTGCACTCTCTAAATGCTCAAATCAACATGGACAGATTGTGTGTGACTGTGACTCAGAGCTGACTGGTTAGCCCGAGTGCTCAGGGAGCCTGGCTTACAGCCAGCCATTGTCACGTGGGGATGTCAGCGTGAAAAGCCATAAAGCCTTCTGCGGCTACGTGAGAGGAAGCAGATTAGGCTGATAGACAACTGTAAGATGTTTAAAAAACACAGCCAGGGGCAGTGGCATGGAAGGGAGTTCATTCATGACTTACAAGCCCGTTACCAGGGATGTTGCAGAAGAGAAATACATTTGGTTTCAACAGACTGTGAAAGGAAAAAGAACACACAACTCGAGGCTTTTGATGGCGGAGAGACACACTGGGCAGGACAATGAGATTGTGGCAGCTGACACACAAACACAAACAGCCCGCCGCAGATCAAACAAACACCTATCACCATCAGCTTACAGTGAGCATTAAAGTGAAAAGAAACATATTAAACCTCTGAGCCCACTTGAAACATCTTGTTCACAGAAGGCCCATGTTTTACCCACACACAAAGGCACCGTCAACAAAGCAGCAGTTGCCCTGACAAACTGCTTGCTTTATTATGGAGTTTCTTTTTTTTTTCCAAGGAGACGCCCCTACTTAAGAGGCCCTGAGAGCTGTTGTGAGGCCTGGATGGACAAGGAGAGCGCCGGTATAAATACCAACATGGCTGAGAGCTCTTTTGTGCCTCACAAAGACCAAAGACCCTGCAAGGACAAACGGCGGTCCGCGTCCCTGAGTCCCCACGCCGCAGTGGGCTGGGTTAAGGTGAAGAGGACTTCAGCTCCATCACTCAGCACTAGACCTTCTCCAGAAAGTCAAACCACTCACCACCAACAACTCCACGGAAGAGGAATGTAAGCAGAGGCGATTCAGGGTTGGAGCTACCTAGGAATTATTCATAGATTATCAGAGAAGAACACTAACAGAGGAGCTTTTGATTGAGGCTCGAGGAAACGATGAGGAATTACATCTCTGGAAATGGGGGGCTTTGGGTACACATTGAGCGGGAGGAGCCGACAATCTGATCAGTCTTAAGGTGTCATTGAAGGATGTACCCTACACTTCCTTTCCCTCTCCTGAGCAGACCGACTGGAGCAGAAAATCCTAGTTGAGACCCAGTGGTGGGGATTAAGATGTCATCACAGACTTGTGGAGGGAAACTCAGTCACGTTGACAGTTATGCCTGCGAGCTGGGGCTTAATATCACACATGCCTCACACCTCCTGTCCGCCAGCACATCTGTTCCCCACACCGTGTGGGACTTAGAGCTCAGACCTTGTGTAGTGTTTACACCTGTCCCACGCTGCACCTGGAGAACGGCGGGACGGCAAACATTGACGGAGGGCAGCGGGAAAGGCTAAGGATCGAGGAAATCAGTGGGAAAAGGGAACACACAGAGGGAAAAAACAAAAGGCTTGATGGAAATTTCCCCGTGGAAAGACCCTGGGGGCGGGGCCCGGGTGTCGCGGTAACAATGATGCATGGTGTGACCTTACTTGTAATGCCAGCCTTAATCTACGCAAGTGGAATAAATGAAGTGGCGCCGTTGTGGACGTGTCACACAGACTTATAAAGACAAATCCACCGCCGCTCGCAGCTGTGTACGTGTATTCATAAAAATCAGGGGGACGTCTTAACAGAGCGCGGCGCCGAGTGTCGCCGGCTGGCTAGAGGCGATCACATCTCCTGGGCCTCGGTTGCCATGACTGCATGGATCCGTCCGTCATTAAGGAAGGCACACACGAGCTAGCGAGGGCGGAGAAGTGATGGCTTAAATGTGGAACGACGCGAAGCGAGAGAAAAATATTGGGCGGAAAGGGAGAAGGCGGGGGGGGGGGGAACGAGGTTGATGAGAAGCTAAGATGCCGAAGGGGATCAATAGAGAGGTCATTATCCGTCTCTAAGCTTGCATTCAAAAATGATTTGTGAGGACACCGGTTGAACATAAGATCATTTTGAATGGATCACTTCATTACAAGTCCTCTGAGGCACAGGCCGGCACGACTTGTCACATCCGCACGTTGCTGTCTAAAGACTGCTGAAGACAAACATTTTCCGCCGGAGAGCCGTCCGACTGTCAAGTTAGCTGCACTCAATTCGTACTTGGCCGGCCGTATTAGCACGCGGACCGGGCAACATCATTGATCATAGCGCATTGGCTAGGGGAACAGCAGGGCCGACAATATGCCTCCCGTGGCAGGATGCTGGGCCTGACAGTGGACATATGGGGAGCCGGCGCCGACACGAGCGAACATCACTGGACTCACGGAGTGAAGCGGACGGGATCTAACTTTCCAGGCCTGGCGTGTCCACTGTGTGTCCAGTGCCCGCCGGCCCCCCCGCTCTCAACCCCCCCCGCTGACCCCTGCCTCACACTGGGTCTGACATGGCTCTGATTAATGTCCATGGCCAGGACGATGATGCTAATTATCATAATTAATCAAGGGTTCTTCCTGCTCCTTCCAGGGGCTCACATTGACCTGGAAAAATACACTTAGACTATCCCTCCAGCCCTTCAACACACAAACACACACACACGCCTCCGCGCACACACATAAATGCACACAATCTCCCCCATACGACCCTCTTTTCTCTTTTGCTCCCGCTCTTCATCCTCTGCTCCTGCTCTCCACCTCCTCTCCTCCCTGTCTCTGTGACAGGCCTGAGCCCCGGCCCAGCACACCGAGCCATGTATTATCCTGCCATCACCAGTTCTATTTATATCGCACCGTCCATCACTATCACTTACTCTGCTCCGTGCGCCTCTCCGCTGCCCGCCTTTCCAAAGCGGAGTTTTCTTAAAGATGGCCCATATTTCCTGGCAGGGGAGCGTTGGATATGCAAATGGCCAGGAGTCAGAAGAAGGCAGCGTGGGTGACAGCAGCGAGCAACAACAACATCATCATTTTTCAGACACCCGTAAAAAACAAAAAAAAACAATGTCCAAAATAAAAGCCACCACCTCCTGTAGCCTAAGGCTCAGTCAGTCTCTCTCTCTCTCTCTCTCTCTCTCTCTCTCTCTCTCTCTCTCTCTCTCTTCTTCTTTTTTTCATCTCTCTCTCAACCCATTCCCTTGTGACACACACATACACAGTAGTGTATTCCTGGATGCTTGACTGCTGTTGAATTAGCTTATGTGATGTGTATGTGTGCATGTGTGTGTCTTCGTATTCCTGTGGTTGTGCGCGTGTGTGTCTATGTGTGTGTGCGTGTGTGTGTGTGTGTGTACATCTATGTGTGTGTGTGTGTGTGTGCGTGTGTCTGTATGCGTGTGTGTGTGTGTGTGTGTGTGTGTGTGTGTGTGTGCGTGTGCGCATTGGGAACAGCCTGTGCAGGAACGATGCGCCCCTCTTATGGATGTACAATGTATGCGGCGGCAGAACGATATTTTAAATTCCTTGGCGGCTGCGAGGTAACACTAGCCCCGAGCGATGGGAAAGTTTTTCTCTTGGTCTCCCCGTCTCTTTATTTCCCCTGGTGGAAGATACAAACGCTCCTTTTGCTGGGCTGAGCCGTACGTGTCAGGCATGTGTTCAACCGCCCCACCCCACACCTCAGCACCAAAGCTTAGCTCCCTCCTCCCCCACCTCCTCCAGCACCACCACTACACCACCAACCCCATCAGCAGCAGCATCCCCCCCCCCCCCACCCCCGCTCTTTATTTCTCATTATATTGTTTCTTAATGTACTGTATCCGCACATGTTAGGGACAGGCTTCAACAGGCGGCTGCTGATGGTGCACTTACCACGCCACATAGCACGTTAACCCGAGCTTTTTTTTATTTTTCCACAGCACAAAACTAGTGTTGGGGGGGGGGGGGGGGGGGGAGGGAGGGGGCAGAGATAGAGCACAAAGTACACACCACCGTGGTAATCTAGTCCATAATGCGATGAGCTTTCTGTCAGTAAGGCAGTAAATATGGGGCCTCGCCAGATGGCTGGGGGAAGCTAATGCTCCCTTTTCTGTCTCTCCTAGCATCGCCTCTGTACCTATCGCTACCTTTTCTCGTTTTTTATTCCTTTTTTTACCGTTCTCTCACTTCATCCTCCTCCTCCTCTGCCTCATCTGTCGGGTTGCGGTTCAACTCGCGGCCCCGTCTCCTCCGGATTCTACCCATGATGCCACGCTGCCAGGACCCGTCCGCCCACCGCCCTTCCCGCAACGCGGGAACAACCGTAAATGACATCATCAGAGCTCAACCCACACGGAACAACAGCCAGTGAAAAGGAGCCCTACATTCGTCCCACACCAACCCCCTGGCCCACATTTAGCAACACCCCCACCGACACACACACACACACACACACACACACACACACACACACACAAACCCACACCCTGCACCTCTGACTGTTTCCCAGCATTAGAAGATGTCCCAGAACACTCCGGTCCAATTTTAGCTCTGTGAAAACAAACAGAATGATACAGGGAACGCTGCCTATTATTATCATTACCGTCACCGCTAACGCTAACTGCTAACTGCGTGGATGCTAAAGACGCTCAATAGAGTCCGTCTAATTCAGACGGGGAGACGGATGATTCACGGCGCTGCGTCTGCATCTCCACAGGCGCCGTAATACTTTATGATCTGGGTTTCTCTTCAATGTCGACGCCCTGACATTTTGTGTCTCTTTCATAAAATTGTAAAACATGGCCTGCCTTGTTGGCATGAAGCCATGCTCAATTATGCAGAGCGCCCGTGCGATGTTGTCGCGCCGCAACACGTGTCCGGCACGTGACGAAAGCAAGAAGGGGTCGTGGGCCAGTGCAAACCGTGATACGACGCAATCAGTCACGTGAGGAAAATAACGGAAGAAAGATGCAGCAACCATCCTATAACTATGGTTCCCGAGGAACGTCGGGATAGATGACGGAGACGGAGAGATGAATGGATGAAAGCGTGGCCTGGAGACGGCGAGGGCGCAGCGCGGGTTAGCCTCGCTCGCCCGGGGAACATGCGAGGCACACAGTCTGCAAGAGCTCGCCGCTAATCTTGGGTGGATGGGCGCTCTGCAGCGGGGCCGGGGCACAGAGCCCTGAGGCGATGTCTGCACAAACGCTCTGCCAAGGCTGTCTGGGAAGCTGGGAAACACAGGCTGTTTATGGCGAGAGGCACATCTCGGGCGAGTACAAAGATGCGGTTGATAACCTTGCGCGGCGTGTGCCGAGCATCATCCCTCTCCCAGGAGGCAGCGTGCCGGGGGAGGAAGTATTGACAGGAGTGTTTTCATATTACATTCTCATGACTGGATCAATACACCGACGGACCACCTCTTCAGACGGGAGTGGGGATGGAGTCGCCCTGAAGGTCAAGCAGTTAGCCCATTAAAGAGCTAGCTAACCGGGCTGCTTGGCCGAGGCTGCTCTACCTGCTCCTCGCGTGGCGGCAGCGCTGGGGCAACCTTGAGGAGTTGATTAGCGGCTCGAGACGGCTCCCACGGCACAGGAGACCCTGTGCCTCATAAAACCCCCAGCCTGGGAGCGGAGCGGGGGAGCGCGGGAGCATGGGGGAGAGGGGGAGGGCTTCGGTGGGGAAGACAAAGCATGGAACTGCCTGCCTGCCTCATCTTTTACAGGACAAATTAAAACCACAGCGGAACAAGTCATAAAACAGGAAATAATGAATTCAATTATACTTTTTTAGTGTTGAGGGGCTGCTTGGCGAGATGTGCTGAGTGGGCAAGGCAGGGTGCGGGCATGTTGGGCAGGAGCAGGCTGATGACTATGGCGGTGGCACCTCGCATTGCTGAGGGCGGTGTGTGAGCTAGATGCATGCTCGCATGCCCCAAAGGAGCAGTTTAGACCTCAACAGGGCCTTCATTAGCAAATGAATGACTCTTAATTGGCCTAGCGAATACACAGGGTGCTTGTTGATTATAGTGTGGCTCCTTCCTTTTTTTTTTTGCCAGCGCTGCGACACCGCAGACAAATACGCTTGCACACACACACACACACACACACACACACACACACACACACACACACACACACACACACACACACACACACACACACACACACACACACACACACACACACACACACACAGGGACGCAAGCACACAAAGACACAAGCACACAGAGGACCGCTTCCAGACATGCAGCAATAGTGATAAGTGTCCTGCCATAAAAGTGACAGACAGTTCAAGGCTTCGCCATGCAAGGTTAAAGACCACGGCTTCAGCTGTCAACAAAGCCCTCTGACGGAGGATTCTGGAACATATTCTCCTTTTTTATGGTCCGCGCACCCCCATGTCTCCTGATCACATCGAACACTAGCCTTTTCAACCCCCATTCTATCCTTCCAGGCATGATCTATGGCTGGGCTTCACCTCAGCGGGAGGGACCACCACAGACAGGGTTCCTGGTGTCCTAGATTCCCCGGCACGGCTCTCCCGAGATCTGAGCCCGTCCTACCCCCAAAGCCTCCCCCGCTGGCTCCTCACTTGCAGGCCAACCAGCAGCCACAGATGTTCCCTCAGCCTAAATAAAGTGGAAACCCTAAATCTTCCACCATTAGACAGGGACTTTTATTTGTTTCAATGAAAATGCCCCTGGGAGTGTTTTATATTTGGCACAAGCTAAATAACTTTTAGGTAAATGCTCCTTGTTTTGTTTGTTGAAATGTACAGCGCCCTTTTCTAATTATCTGCCATGCGTGGATGAAGGTTGACACACCAAAGTAAGGCTGGTAGCGCAGAGAACGGAGCAGGAGTACACTCGCCGTGTCTTTCTCTGTGCATGAGCTTTTTTCAGTGTGTCTGTGATGATAAATTGTTTAGGTTGCTGTCTACTGTTATGTAAATGTTTTATGCAGGCTTGTACCTACAGTAGAGTTTTAAAATAGACCGCAATCCTGCGATATGAAATAAACCCTGTGTTTCAATGCGTTCAGCTATGATTTCGCAGGTAGCCCATTGTGTGGCGAATGTTGTAGTGTAAACTGTTGTAGCCTAAATTATATATAGTAATTAAATATGAATGATCAACAAAAGCGGCATTCATTTGAATAAAAAGAACAAGAAATGCTGTGTACTGCACACAGTATTCATGTGGCATCGTTTGCTTTCTAGTCAGTGTTTGTACCGCGATACAGCTGACATACACACACACGCACACACCACAATCTGTTGATAAATAGGATGAGCATACTGATTGATGATCCATTCTGTGTATGTGAAATTACTAATGCAATCGGCAAACAATGTTGGTTTAATCGGTCCGTGTGTACCAACGCCTCAGCTGGACACTTTGTGAGCTTATGGATATGCTTATATACATAAAATATGCAGCACAGAGACCGACATTTCACGCTCAGTCATTTAGGCATGATCAAATGGTAGAACCAGCTGGAAAACACACAAGGCTCATGGAGTGAGAGACAAGGAGAGAGAGACAGAGAGGGGGAGATAGGACAAGAGTGAGAGAGAAAGATAGAGGGACAGAGAAAAAGAGAGTGAGATAGAAAGAGAGTGAGAGAGAAAGATAGTGTCAGATAAAGAGAGAGTGAGATAAAAAGTGTGAAGAAGGATAGAGTGACATAGAAAGAGAGAGGGAGATAGAACGAGGGTGAGAGAAGGATAGTGTCAGAGAAAGAGAGAGTGAGATATGGAGAGACTAAGAGTAGGATCTAATGATAAAGAGAGAGAGATCAAAAGGGAAAGAGAGAGAGTGTTAGAGAGAGAAAGAGAGAGAGAGAGAGAGAGAGAGAGAGAGAGAGAGAGAGAGAGAGTGTTGGAGTGTTGGAGGAACAATTACAGAGAGTTGGAGGGACAATTAGCGAAATAGAGAGAGAGAGAGCGAGAGACACAAACAAGACGAAGAGAAAGAGGAGTGTCTTGGGAAAGTCAGCGTCCCCTCCGAGGCCCAGCCCCTGGTGCCGCTCACCCACGCTCCGCCTGCCAATTAAAGCTCTGATTAAAACCGACAAAGTGTCTCCAAATGAAGAAAGAGCTGTTGGAGGTCTTAACTGCTGAAGCCTGTCAATTACACAGCCAGAGGAAAGTGGGCAAGGGGAAGGAGAGGGTGAGGCAATGACACACAGGGAGCAAGACGGGAAGAAGAACAAACTCCTCCCCCCCTCCCCCTCTCCCTCTCCCCCTCTCTCTCTCTCTCTCCCTCTCTGTTCGCTGCTCTGGAACTACCTGTGCTGCTCCAGAAAAACAAAGTGGATCACGTTGCATAAGGGGGCGCTCATGGACGCTAAGTCTCATGACTTAGCGTTGGTGCACCGAGCGAGCGATGCTCGACTCCTCGTCCTTGAAGTGCCCTTCTCCAGCCACGTGTTCTTATTTCCGTTACCTCTGATTGTTTTATGTTTAACACCACGTCAGCAACGTGGCATTTGGTAAGTGTTCTCATCCACAGGTGGTGTTTTTCATCTTGCAGGGCGTGTCAGCCAATGACAAATAGGAGAATGTGGGAGGAGGAGGGGGGGGGGGGGGGGGGGCGGTGGGGAGGGGGATTGTTTAAAGACAGGAGACTTACAGGCAGGGCGCGTAGCATCTTTCCTATTAGAGCGTTCCCTCTCGCTGGCTAGCTCTGGTTGTTGTGTCTCCGCTGTAAGTCATACAGAGCCTGATGTGGAGGGCTAACTGGCGAAGCCCTCAATCCCAGATAAACCACCCGCTGTGCCCATCAGCCGCAAGAAATATGATGGGATTGGGTAAGGCCATAAATCTTGTTTTAGCAGGACGACGGCGAACGAGGAGGCTCCCGCGTCGTTACAGCTGCGTCCCTGCGGCCCGTTCCACCTCCATTTAAGCTAAATGTCAACTTCTCCGCTGCTTTTTCTTCCCGTCTCCGGGATACCTGCGGCTGGCATTTGTTTTAACGCCGGAGGAGGTGGAAGGGGAAAAAAAGTCAACAGGAAGAAAACTACAAAGAGAGTTTTGTTGACAGCTACTCTCCAGCACCGACTGGACGGAGACTCGCCGCTGAAAAACGAGAGTTGCCACGGTGATAAAATGGATTCCGTGCGCGGCGCTCTCTCTCTCTGAACCGCGGTGCACGGGACGATATGACGGATGGCGTCTGCTATTGGCGCCGACAATAAGATCTACCTGAGACGAAAGGATGGATTCACATCGGACTGGGATTCTAATACCCTAATACTTCATAAATGTTACTATTATTTATACATTAATCATCGTTTAGAAGACTAATGATATTCTTTCAGTGTAATTAGATGGGAATGCTCCCCCCCCCTCCCCCCCCCCCCCCCGCCCCCCTCCCCACGACTCTGCGGTACCTCGTGAATGAACTGTACGGCACTTTGGAAAGACACTCAATCAATGCCATCCAGATGGTTGTGGATTAAGACGTAACCGGTTGTAAAAACGGGCCTCCAGTGTTGCGCGGAGACAGGGACGCCACTCCGATACACCCCCCCACCCCCCCTCCCTATCCGCCCACACGCAAGGAAGAGAGATCCGCTGTCACATTTTCCATAAGGTGTTAGACCGAGAGGGTCTACGGTGTGTGGTGTGATGAATAACATGGGCTCCCCTCGAAGGTAGGAGACAATAACATAAAAACAGCAACTCTCACAAAGTTAAACTGTACAACTATTCATCCCCACCACCCACCAATAAAAAAAAAAGCCCGCTAGATAACCCAGCATCTGTTCCATTTATGTGCACTACCTCGTACTCTTTCAATAGACACCTTTCCGTAGGATGGCTTGCTTGCCTGCCTGCCGTGGGAGGGATTGTTGTGATGGGGGGCTCGGTGAGAAATGGCCATCAGATGCGAAAGCGCCTGCATGCCTCATAAAACAAAGACTGCTATAGAGAAGCCATCATTTCCTCCATGCACATTGTGCACAAAAACCCAGCTAGAGGACAGACAACAGGTTGGGGTGAAGGAGCCGGCACACTAGCCATCTGGACATACAGTCCGCCCAATCCCACTCCTTGTCATAGCGCTCCCCCTCTGTCTCCCCCTCTCTCCCCCTTCTCTCTCGCCGACTACACTTATAACCCCTTGCTGTGCGCCGTTTTAACCTCAACAGATGAGGAGGAAATTGTAAGAGAAAACAAGATAGCAATAAAAGAGAGGGAAAAGGCAATGCAGAGAGGAGCCGGAGAGACGGACAAAAGGCTCTGTTTCCTAGTCAAAGTCAAGGACCAGCAGGACATGCATTAAACATTGTATGAGACAGACCTTACCCTTTACTACTCTATTGGCTTATTCAGAGGGGAGGCAGCTCCGTTAATATTTCATGAGCCAGCCAACTGCATGAAGAGGTGCGTGCTCACGGAAGGGGTCTGTGTATTCCCCCCGACTCAATAAGGAGACCTTTCAGATGTCTCAGGGTACATGTATGTGCATGGATGACCATCCGTGGCTACACTGCCCAGCAACGCATTGTTCTCACTGCTAGGCACAGTGGCGATTCGATGCAGCATATTCATCAACATGCGGGGACAACTTCACTTTTTGATGGCCCCCATTGATGGGTTTTTTCTAGTTCAAGTCAAAGCACATCTTACTAGTGTGCTACTGGCTGAGATCATAGAGAGTCCCTGCCAGGGCACACATCATTTCACACCATTTCCGTTCAGGAGCATGAGAGAGAGATGCAGGCCATATTTGGCCTTGGCGCCAGAGAAACTTTCCTGGTCACTCCATCAGAGCAGGATAAAGTTCCCTTACTTTTTTTAAGCCAATCACGAGCTTTTAATGGGCAATTGTAAGATGCTGTGTCAGACACCCATAAACGGGTGTCATCCTTCATTGGCACCTGTCAGGTGGCTGCCTTGGCTGCAGAAAAAAGGAGAAGTAGAAGAAAAAGTGAATGCAGAGCTGTTAAGAGCACAAAGGGAACACAATGGAGCCCATGGCCCGGTCCTGGCTGTAAGAGGCACTTTGCTGACGGTGTGTCCCATGTGCCAGAGCAGGACAGTCCATTGTGTTGCGAGGAGTCTTGGGCCACTGAATTCCCTGCTTCAGCGATTCTTTCCTGGGGACAGCTCCCAAGGGGGTGCTGCGGCTCCCTGGGCCCCCCTGCTGTGACTGACGTCCCCCTTCTGTTCGCCTGTGGAGAGGCTAAAATAGGCCACTACCTGACCCATTTCAATGACTCACAGCACTCCTTAAAGACATAGAT
The DNA here is from genome assembly GCF_026213295.1 of Gadus chalcogrammus. Taxonomy (NCBI): domain Eukaryota; kingdom Metazoa; phylum Chordata; class Actinopteri; order Gadiformes; family Gadidae; genus Gadus; species Gadus chalcogrammus. The sequence continues at coordinate 11,287,964 of NC_079412.1, forward strand.
CCTGGATGGGTAGCCAACCTGTGTCCGGTTCTCTGGACACGCGGGTATTCCCGGGAGACACCGGAGATCAGGTAGGAGGCCGAGGACAGAACTGGTTCAGGGAGGCATAGAACGCTGCCAGGGAGTAATCTAACAATAAGTACGACGGCATTGTTCTAAAACATATTGTGTACCACAGCAAGGCGTAACACATGGTGCTGCAGAGCAAGCTCCCACTGTTACATATTCCAACTGACCACCTACACTCTCCTCTCCCCTAGAAGTGCATTGAGAGGAAGATTTGCTGATGGTTGGCTGACAGGCTGGCCTCCAGCAGAACTGGGTAATAGAGGAAGTTACAAGTCTGTCTCGCTGCAGCCATTATGGCCCCAGTGGATAGAAATGTTTTCATAAGCCCATCAAATTTCCTTTTATGGCAGTCATAAAACAGGCATGATAAACACAAGGCCTCCGGTCAAAGAGCTCCGGGTACATAGTACGGGGTTAGGGTTGGCCCCAGCCCAATCACTCCCGGCTAAATAAACCTTCATGGGAGATCATGGAAACCCCTTCCCTGGTGGAGATTCACTACTTAGAACCCAGTCTGCGACTGGAGGGGGCGCTACAGCATCATAATTATCCACATATGCAAAGCAGGAGAGTGCAACTAAGTCACTTGAGTGACAGGGATGGACGGCTACAATGACGGTTAACCTTAACGTCACCTCTGAGAATAAAAAAAAGGAAAAACTCCCAATATATTCATACGATTTCTTTTGAGAGCATCCCTATGAATAGTCACACCCTCTCTTTTCGTTCTTGCATACACCTATTAGGGTCAAAGACAGAACATGCAGATTTCTTGACGAAAGCCGCGTGCAAAGACACGCAAAATGGATCTCATCCACATAGTGATCCGCAAGACTCCAAACTCACTCACAAGTTTGAAGTGGCCTGGTCAGATTTTGACAAGAGTGTCAAAACTGATGCCCTTCCAAGATGTCCATCTGATGGATGAGCCGGACAGGATAAGGCTGAGAAGACAGCGCGGTCTCATGGGGGTCAGGGGGAGAGCGAGAGAGAGAGAGAGAGAGAGAGAGAGAGAGAGAGAGAGAGGCCGATAGACATACCGGGGAGTGTAGAGAGTGTGTGAGAGAGGGAGGAAGAGAGAGAGAGAGAGAGGGAGGTGCAGGGAAGGAAAAAACAGACGTGGAGACGTGGAGCAGCAAATGAATGCAGGAACTGTGGAGCACCTTGACAGGACAGATCTCTCGCTATGCACAGGATCCACCTCGGGGGACATCTGGCTAATTTCCTGTGAAAACAGCGGACTACTGAGGCACAGGGGAGGCGGTGGTGGCGGTGGCGGCGGCGGCGGGGGGGAGGCGGGCGGGTAAAGAACTAGGGGGAGGGGGGGAGTGAGGCAGAGTGGTGGAGCCAGACGTCCCTGTGTATGGGCACAGTGTGGTCAGAGAGGCAGTTTGCTCATCTGGCGCGCCTGACGGAGGACAGGTGGGCGGGGTTGGGGGTGACGCGGGGAGTGTCAGCGGTGAGGATGTGTCTGGGAGGAAGCAGCTGTGGTGGGGACCCCATCCCCGTCTATGGCACAGAGGTGGTGGTGGGTGATTATGCGGCACAGTCCCTAATCTACATCCCCCCTGGGATACCCATGCCCCAGCAGCTCCGTAGCCGCTGTGTGTCTGGGTCCCCTAAACCATCCAACCCTGAGACACTCATGCGTACCGAGGGACAAACACAGGAGCACACACACCGGTCCTTTATAATATAATGGATATTATTCCCCTGTTCTATATCTGTCGCTTCCACCGATCCAGTTCCAACACTCCCACACACACACACAGGTGTGCAACCACACACACAAACACATAACCGCACACACAAATAGCGCAGCACACACACACAAACACAACAGAACAATGGAAAGGGTAGAAAGTGAATGGCAGCAGAATAATATTTTTTCTTGTTAATAATCCCACATGCAGATCCCTCTTCTTTAAAAAAAAAAAAAAGGGTACATGGTCACAACATACTGGTGGAGTCTGAACCGCACCAGAATTGAAAACCAAATCAAAAGTCTAAAACAAGCCGACGTACGAACGCGACACAAGTCGCACGCACCCCGCCGTGAGTTGCGAACTACGCTGGCATAGGAACACCATAATTGTCAGTCTGAACTCGGGGAATACTTGCCTCCCAAACAAATCTCTGTATCTAATGAGCGCCGTCTCCCATGCATTCCTCCTAATGCTCCAGCAGAGAGCGGGACGGGGGGCCTCATCGCTCCACCGTTGGTAAACAAAGGAGGCCGTTATATAGGAACGGGGCCGTCAGAAGGAGGCGCCCCCCCCCCCACCGGGAGAGAGGAGAGAGGGAGGTAGAGGGGAGAAGGAAGAAGGAGAAGGAAGAAAGAAGGAGGGAAAGAAGAGATGTTCCCTGAAAGGTCACGCTGATTGTCTTTCCCTAAATATGCTGGCCTTTTCAAAATTAACTTGGCAAAGGCGATATTTTCCACAAAGCCTGCATCATGAATCAAAGAAGCATCTATAGTTCAAACCTGAAGGTTAGAGAGCCTCCCTGCTTCTGCCATCGCCTCCCTCCCCCGCCCCCCGCCCATCCACCCCCTGCCGGAGTTGACATCTTCAGTAATTATGTAATTAACACCATGGCAGGACTAATTTCAGAGATAGTGCGTTCTAATTGCATTCGGGCGCTCATTAGTTAAGCCAAACATTGGGCTGGAGCTGCGCAGGTGCGGCGACGGGCCGAAGGCGACTTGTTGGGGGGGAGGCGGCGGCGGCGTCAATGCCTTGATTGGTTTGCTGTTGATATTGCTGACGGAACAGTTTTTTTTTGTCATTTGCCGATAATTACCCTTGCTCTCTTATACAACGGAAAGCCACTAGTCTCTGCTGAAATAACTGATTAAGGTGCATCCCTTCTGCTGCCGGGATGCTGATGCTGTGAAGACGCAAGTCACGTCCCACGCTGGATGCACTATGTTGACCCGCATGTTCTGCTATCAAATGAATGAATATGCAATAGGTTGGAGGTAGTAAATATATGCATCCCATGTAAATGCTCATTTTCACATATTTATGTAATGATAATTCCAAGGTTAATGATGGATAAACCAATTAAATTTGCTGCAACAGCGGGTAACAATCATTTTGTTAGTGGCCTTCAAAACAATACACAAATATCGGTCACTCAATCATCAAATGATAAATTATGTAAATTGCTTAACTAAAAAACAACAAATTATAATTAAAGAGATATAATGTTGACTACCTAAGACTGAAACATGACAATTTGTTCCGGCCGTGCCTTAACATCCTGACAACCCTCCTGTCATCAGTGGACATCACTTCATGACAACACTGTGACACCCTGGCCAGCCACGAGACGAGACGTTCTAGTCCCTGCAGCACCAGCTCTGTCCCTGGGCCCCGTGATGATTTCTTCAATTAAAGCTTCCTGGCAGAGTGGGGCCGAATGCTTAACTAGGCAGAAGCGGGTCTGCCACCAGCTAGCGCCTGCGGTAGCCCTGGGCTGCCTTTTAACAGCTCATTCATCAGCGCCGGCTCCACCACTGGGCCACCTGTTCTGACACCATGCAGGGACCGAGCCATTTGCATTCCGTTACCCTACCGCCCCCCCCCCCCCCCCCCCCCCCCCCCCCCCCCCCCCCCAACCCGTGCCCGCCCCTGCTCCCTCCCTCCTTCTATCTTTTCTCTCCATGCCACTTTCTTCCCCTGTTATTCTCTTGCCACCTTTACAACTTTAAAGTTCCTTGGTGGCAGCTCTGGCAGATAATTGAATGGTGGGGTTTGATTTAGTTGGAAATCAATTTGGGAAGGGGGGGCTTTTCATTCATTATGCACCTTGGCTTTGGTGATACGCCTAAAACCCCTCAAACTTTGGCAGGGTCTCGAACAATGTCAATTCAAAGTGAAAGTAAGGAGCCTTGAGTGAGGCTGACGGGGCTGACTGGGATACAATTGGACGGAGGCTGTGAGGCAGAGAGACTGGGGGGGGGGGGGGGGGGGGGGGGGGAGGGTGAGGTAGTGGGGAGAAGCGGCAGCGGGGAGAGGCGCTGTTTGTCTGGACGGATAGACCTCCGCTTCACACCTCTCCCCCCCCCGCCTCCATTCTCCTTCTCTTCCATTGTCGTCCTTTGTCGCGCCCGACCCTTCCTTACTCTTACACTATCTTCTGTCTTGGTCCCCCCCCCCCTGCACGGCGCCCGCCCCCGCCCCTCCCTGGGAGCGTCTCACCCTGTACTCTTTGTCACCACCAGGTGCTGCTGTGAAATAAGGAGAGCTGCGTTGGCAGGAGGCAGCCAACCACGTAGCTTGACATTTTAGCCGTCTCCCTGTAGACACATATGGCAAGCATGTGGGCGGATGTGTGAGTGAGTGCGTGTGTGTGTGTGTATATGTGTTAGTTTGTATGTATGTGTGTGTGTGCGTGTGTGTGTCGTTATGTGCTTTAGAGTGCTGGAGGATGTGTGTGTGCATGCATTTCTGTGTGCACGTGTATGTTTGTTGCAGTGTGTGTGTCTGTGTGTGTGTGTGTGTGTATGTGTGTTTGTCTCGTAAAATCCATTTGTTATTTCGGTGCGGGTGTTTTGTTGTGCTATGTTGGAGTCGATGTGTTTGTGTTTATCTGAATTAAAGGTCTGTTGGAGTTATTCTTTATTTCCGAGTGCATATGTAACTGTGTCCGCCAAAACGCCGGCTCTGAAACAGTGAGTGTGATCGTTTACAAAGAAGCGTGACAATGTAATGCTGCATAATAGAGTATAATGCCCTATGTGTATTTGAAAACAACTTGGCACTATTGTGTTGAAATATGGAAGTGTTTCACCAGAACACATTCAGTAAGCACTTTGCCGGGTATAAGAGCTTTTTGTAAGCACTCCTCAACACGGGCTAAAGGCTTGAATAACAGCTTTCAATAAAGGAAAGGATAACATTGTCAATTGAATAAGTCCGAGCACACCGAGAGGGATGCACAAATGGACACTTGGCATCAGAGGGACTGCTGAGGGCATCAGAGGAGTGGATCATTGAAGGTTTTTCTCCTCTTTTAAAGTGTTTTTCTCCCTTTTTCTTTACCCCCCCCCTCCCTGAGGCCTATACTACCAAACCCCACAAACAAACAGTTGTTTGTGTCCTAAACACCGTTGTGGGGGGGCGGTCCCGAGGCGCCGCTAGCTTGGCCAAAGCCCCCCTGCATATGGTAATCTGTGGGCCGCTCTGACCTTGATAGGGTCTGTTTGCAGGGTGTTGGACCCCCTAATTCATCAGAGACAGGCCATTAGCTGGTCATCCAGCCCCACCAACATACAAGGGAGCAGGCAGGGAAAGTTCTCAGGGAAACAGCAGCAGCCCCGTTCCTGAGATATCATTAGTTACTGCCTTTCAAAACTGCTGAATTGGGACACTTACCTGACTTGCCCCATTTTTTGCGCCACTAGAGCCAAGATGTTGATGAATGGTTGTTAGAGACTGTCACCCGCATGAGCATGGAGAGAATAGGGTTAAGGACACATCCCGGCAAACCTTAAACACATGCGGTCTCAAGTGATGAACCTCAAAGGCTCAGAATGCATTCAGTGCCATTGATCAGAGGAAGATGTTGTTTTTCCACCGGCAAATTAAGTGCAAACATCACATTGCTAGTATAAACACTCCCTCACCTCAGATTTTCCGACATCCATTCAGAGTTACATTTTGATTACCTCTCGGAAGGATTAACCGCATATGTAAATTGTGTGTTTTGAAGCAATTTCCAAGATGGCCAAGGGTAGCTGCATGAGGTCAGTGATTGCGAGGTCGCCTCATATATCTCGATGGCAAGTGAGATGGAATAGTAATTACTCCTGTGGATCTCTGCACAGAGGAGCAGCCTCTATCTCGTAAGCGCCCGTGATTGACAGCCTCAATAAGAGACTAGCACCCCCCCCCCCCCCCCCCCCCCCCTCCCCCCCGGCACACAGCGCTCCGCTCCCTCGGCGGCTGGTCAGACCCATCGTCTGGTACTCCCCCCCCCTCTCCAGGCAGGGCACGGGTGACACCCCGCCTCTGATGATCCTGCCCGTCACATCCATCATGCCACCCGGCTCACCCCGAGAGAGGGCCCGGCCCAGGGAATCTAATCAGACGCTCTAATTGAGGAGCAGGGCCAGGCCAGACCGGGGCTGGGGGGGGCCGGGCTCCGGCGGGAGGCCAGCTCGGGGGACGTCAATAACGCGCGGCGGGTGTCGATTCATCAGCGCTCCTTAATGCCATTAGCCCTGAGCGCTCGCGCTCTGCATCGCTCCATCATTCCATCGCTCGCACTTGAGTCTTTTTTTTTTCTTTTTTGGGGGTTCCACCGTTCCCTACCACCCTCCCCTCCCTCCCCGCTCATCGCCTCCAGCTATCTAATTGTCTCATTCCCAAAACTTTTCCCAATCTCTTTGTCTCCCTCTCATCTCCGATCCCGATCTCTCTGTTCTGTTTTCTCATTACGGTACTCCTTCTCCAACTATCTCCTCTGACTAATCTCTCCGTAGGCAATAACACCCACTGCCTTGCATAGCAAGGGCAAAGACACGGCAGTGTTGCACCTATACAGACGGTGTTTGCACTAAGTTCTCCATACCGAGCCACTCATTGGCGTTAACCCCGGCCCAGCCCCTTGGAGCCCCCCTGCTGGCCTCCCTCCCTCCCTCCCTCTCCCAGCCCTCCCCTCCGTCTCCTCCCCCAATATGTTGTCCCTCTTAGTCTCCAACAAAGTGTGGCGCATGTTCCAGCTGTTTATTAAGCAACGCCAGAGCTTCCTGGGAGCAGGTGATGCAGTCAATTACTCCACAATTACTGGGGTAATTATGCAAAGGAGCAGAGAGGAAAGCCATGGTGGAAGCAGGAGAGAGGAGACGGAGAGGGCCTTGGCATGGACCGAGGAGCGCTCCTGGCAGCGGCCGGGGCCGACGATGGCAGGTGAGGCAGACCTTGAAGTGACAGTGCCAGAGAGAGTGCTAAAATAGAGGACAACATGCCCCTCTCACCTGTCAGAAACACCCACGCAAGCACGCACACAAACACACACACACAAACACACACATAGACACACACACAGAAAAACACACTCACACTTGGGACACACACACACATACACACACGCACACACACACACACACACACACACAGAGACACACCCACACACTCGGACACACGTAATAGGAGTACACAAATAACTGCCGCAACCCATGAGTGTGTGTATATGTGCATGTGTAAAAGTACACATGCATGCATACATTAACATATATACTGTAGCTATAAAAAATAGGGACCTGTCCCAGTCAACCCCCTGGGCCCTCGAATGACATCCAGATGCCTTTGTGTCTGTGTGTGTTTATGCGTGTGTGTTTGTGTGTGTGTCTGTGTGAATGTATGTCCCTTTTTCATGTCTGCACGAGTGCCCGGACCCGCTGTTTTTGTTTTGGACAATCGGTTTACAGCGTTTCTGCGTTGTTGCTCGTTTCACTGTTTTTTCTCTCGCCATACCGTGGAGCTCCACTCCCCAGACAATTAGCTGTCGCGTACCCGAGAGGCATTGCAGCAAGGCGGGGACCAGGGAGGGGCGGAGGGCTGGAGGGGGGGGGGGGGGGCGGGAGGTGATGTAGAGGGTAGAGAGGAAGGAGAGAAAAACAATGGGCAGATAGAGAGGGAGAGAGAGAGAGAGAGAGAGAGAGAGAGAGAGAGAGAGAGAGAGAGAGAGAGAGAGAGAGAGAGAGAGATAGCGATAGAGTAGAAAAGGTAGAGCATAAAGAAGGAGGTGAAGGAAGGATGGGGATGGCACAAATCTGCAGGGAGTTGTTTGCATCCCATATATGTTTGACGCCAATGATAAATAAAATAAGTGCTTGGTACAGCTCCTATTACGGTGGCTGTACTCAGTGCTGCTTAACATGCGCCCCCCCCCCCCCCCCACCCCCGCCCACCGCCGCCGCCACAAATCACCCGCACAGGACTATTTCACACGGACGCTCCCGTCAAGTCAACCCCGGCATCCAAGTTTGGGAGCAAATTGAACCGCTCGCCAGGCTATTCTCAAACAAAAAAAAGTGTCAGCTGGAAGAGCAGGCCTCTCCATATTGGCTGACGTGGGAGCTTTATGCGCTGGGATTGAAAATAATTTAACTGGCAGGGTGAACGGTGAATTGCTTAGTGTCAGCTCATCACTTAAGGAGGAGTGTTGGGCGGGTGTAATGCCTCCCTGTGCGGTGGCTTCCCACGAATGGGTCTCCAGCCAGCCATCCCTTCTTAACCCCCCCCCCCCCCCCCCGGCTCTCCCCACACACCCCTCCATCGCTGGGGATAGAGTGGGGGCGCTGGACACTAAGCTTGCGTCGTGACCCACTCCCCCCGCCACCACCCTCTCTGCATTTGTTCCTACATCCGAAGGAACGCGTCAGTCTCCCGTGAAGCGGCGGCGCGGTAATGTGGTCGACGGGAGGTGCTCGCCACCACAGAGTCGGCAGGGCGACGGCGTGCGTAACAAAACGCTCGGGCAGGAGTGTAGGTGCAACAACTCGGCGATCGGAACTAATCCGAAATGGGAAATAACGACAGAAAAAAAAAGAACATGACTCTTTGACCGCAATACTTCCTGAAAATGGAAGAAGAGAAAAAGGTACAGAGCACAAAAAAAAATGAAAGAGATTTGTCCTTGGGCATTGCAATGTTCTTTTTCATTTTCCTTCCGTCTATCTGTCTGTTTGTCTTCGGCGTGTCGGCGCCGCTGGGCCGGTCACGTGACCCGCCCATGTTAGTGGAGGCGAGCGCAAAGGGAATTACCTCACAGCTCCGTATCTCAAATCTGTGGGATTAAGCTCCATTAAACACGGAGCGCTGCCCGGCTCTATCTGGGGATTCACTCTGAGACAGAGAAGGAGAGCTCCAGGGGGGAGGAAGAGGAGGTGGGGGGGAGGAGGAGGAGGCGGCGGGGAAGGAGGGCGCTGCCAGGGGTAGAATAGCGATGAAACGTCCTTCACCTTTATCGACCAAATTCTATATAAAAAAAAACATGTCGAAATAAAAAATTGCTTGTCTCCTCTCCTACACAGTGGGGCGGGGGGGGGGGGCGGGGTAGTGGTGGGGTAAGGGGTGTGGGCGGGGTACAACAGTCTGGCCGGCGTCGTGTGGTCCCCGGGAGGAGAAGCCCTTCCCCCGGGGCCGGGCCGCACGCGTGGTGAGAAGTGACCACTGCTGGGCCGGCCTGCTGCCCCCGCAGCAGGCCGGGGAACAGTACACATACACACGCCAACACCCACGCATGCACACACGTCTACACCCCAACACAGCACCAACACACACACGCACAAACAGACACACACACACACACACACACACACACACACACACACACACACACACACACACACACACACACACAAACAGGGTGATTTCATTTTCATGCAATCAACAGAGTTCTATGGCTTCAAGGATAAAGAAGCAGCAGGTTAATGGGTTTGAATTAAGCTGTTGTTAAACTTTGTATTAAATGGCTTTTTAAAAAGTGCACTAACTGTGTTGCATCAGCGCAAATGAAGGTCAATGGTAAAACCACTGGTGTGGCTTTATTCACAGCCCAGAGTGTGTCCAGGGGCTGGGGCTCCAACATCCATCCTAGTATGATAACAAGTTCTAACTGACTTTCTTCTTGTTGTGCACACAGGAATCCGTTTGTACATTTCTCCCAAAGTATATTTCTCCCACTTCCCTCCAATGAAGCAGCAGGACAGCAAGAAAACGAAAAAATAAAACCCAGGGTGGTCCTGTGATGAAGAAGTCCTGTTTCCTGTCTCTCTCTCTCTCTCTCTCTCTCTCTCTCTCTCTCTCTCTCTCTCTCTCTCTCTCTCTCTCTCTCTCTCTCTCTCTCTCTCTCTCTCTCTCTCTCTCTCTCTCTCTCTCTCTCTCTCCTCTCTCTCTCTCTCTCTCTCTCTCTCACTCTCTCTCTCTCTCTCTCTGTCAGTCTCCCCCTGTGTCTCTCTACCTCTCTCCACCCCTCTCTCCACTCCAGGCTGTTATTGATCTGATCTCCTCCTCTCAACTGGAGAGTGATTCATGTTCACCCCCCCCCCCCCCCCTGCCCCCTCTCCCCCAACAGGCTTCCATTCACCAAACACAGACACAGCTCAGTCATGTGCTGCTTCAATCTATATGTCCATCTGTTTCTCTCTCGCCTCTCCCCTTCCCGGTCCTCTGGCAGGTCATCCTGTTGTCCAGATAGGACCACAGTGGCACTGTTTGTGTGTGTGTGTGTGTGTGTGTGTGTGTGTGTGTGTGTGTGTGTGTGTGTGTGTGTGTGTGTGTGTGTGTGTGTGTGTGTGTGTGTGTGTGTGTGTGTGTGTGTGTGTGTGTGTGTGTGTGTGTATGTGAGAGTGTGGGGTTGTGGGGGGCTATGTGTGTGTGTGTGTGTGTGTGTGTGTGTGTGTGTGTGTGTGTGTGTGTGTGTGTGTGTGTGTGTGTGTGTGTGTGTGTGTGTGTGTGTGTGTGTGTGTTTGTGTATGTGTATGTGTGTATGGTTCAGAGACACTCTGTGTGGATGCTGGCTTACCTCATTCACAAGGTCCCTTTCTTTATCTGTACAGAAAATAACAATGTTTTATGTATTTCTCAAAGGGATGAGAAATATGAAAGTCAATGTTGTTACCTTATTGGTATCTTTTGACCTAAACGAAGAATTCTATAAACGTTGGCTTGGTTTGAAGTGTCGAATTCCACTCTTGCTAATACTTATTATTGCAAATGTGTGTGAAGATTCGAATGGAATACCATGCATGAAGTCAAAATATAAATAATAATAATAATACTATTAACAAGACCAGTTAATAGTAGTCTCCTTTGGGAAATCTTTTCTCCCGATTGCATGATTCTTCCTGGCAAATATTCTAAGACAAATGTCAATTGAATGTCAACATTCAACATTGTCTGTCATGATGCTACCACTACCCATCAGTGGGTTACATACTGTTCGTGCGATCATCAAGCCGAGGAAATCGGCTTGCGGAAAAGGGAATTTAAATAAGAGTAATAAATCCTATTCTGCAAGATATATATGTAGTTATGCATAATGGGGCCACCTGTGCTTGTACTTATGAATCTGGGTACGGTTTCATCTTGGCTCAAAGTCATCTCTTGTCTCACGAAACACGTAAAACCAAAACGCTTTTCAGAGGGAGCCCAATTTCCCTGTTTATTCAAGTCTCATGGCTCAGTGTGTTCAAGTCCATACACACATACCCATCCAGGGAGAAATGAAAGAGAGCAGTGCAGCTCTACTACCAGCACACACACGCACACACATACACACATGCGCATGCTGGACACACGCACATGCACATGCACAAACACACACACACAGACACTCGCATGCACACAGACATAAACACGCAAACACTTACACACACACGCACACACAGACGCATGCACGGACGCACAAACACACACATGCACACATGCGTGTGTGTGTGTGTGTGTGTGTGTGTGTGTGTGTGTGTGTGTGTGTGCTGGCAGTGGCACATAAAAGCCCATACCTCTGTTCCAAAGTGTAGAAATTAATTGAGTGAAAAAAATCGGCTGTTTAAGGTTGGATCGGGTTATAGGCGGCAGTGTAACAATTGTTTTCTGTTAGCCCGGGGCTATATATCGTTCATTGTAGCGCTCGCTCTCTCTCTTTCTCTCTCCTCTCTCTCTCTCTCTCTCTCTCTCTCTCTCTCTCTCTCTCTCTCTCTCTCTCTCTCTCTCTCTCTCTCTCTCTCTCTCTCTCTCTCTCTCTCTCTCTCTCTCTCTCTCTCTCTCTCTCTCTCTCTCTCTCTCTCTCTCTCTCTCTCTCTCTCTCTCTGTCTCTCTCTCCAGACTCTGTTCGGCCCTCCATCCCTCCCCTTCTCCCCCCTCACTCCCCTCCAGCCCCCTCCCTCCCCCTTTGCCCCACCATCCATCCCCTCGCCTCCTCCTGTATTCATCAGTCATTTTTTCCCAGACAGTCGACCACATTTTTGATTCATTTTTATCTATCCAATTTTCATCTGTCGCCGTCAAGAGTTGGCGAGTATTTTCCAACCCCACGCTGTAGCAATAACAGACTCCATTTATACAATTATATTTCCTCCGCCTGTTTTTTCTGTTTTATGTATACAAATATTTTAGGTCTGAACATATGTACTGCACATTCAGCGATGCACATTTGCATGATTTCTCAGTTGTAGGTTTTTATCTACTGGCATGTATTTGGTAAAAAAAAATAAACGCCAAAACAAGCAATTGGATCATTTTTTCAGGCAGAGATAATAATTAAATGTGTATGTGTCTGCGCATCTGTCTGCATGCACGCATCATTACTGGGTGACAGTGGCATTAACAGGGGACCTGAGTCGACACACAAGGAGGCAAGCGCTCAGCACCCCCTTGGGTTTCAACAAATGACTCATTCTCTTCCACTCATTAGCATGCATCCTGCAAATCCATCTACACCAGTCTGCCGCTGCCTTTTGTTTCATCGATATCCAGGAAGAAAAAAAACACAGATACAAAAATAAATTAAATACAAAACAAATACCAGAGTTCAGAAGAGGAGGAACCGGAAAAGAGAGAGAATTGTGTTCAAAGTCACGGGGGATTGAAGGAAAGCGTTTTGGGTGTTTTTTGACTAGGGAACCATGTGATATATAGAGGGGTGAGGAAACATCTCGTCAGATTGCTGTGCGGAGAACAAGCATCATGAAGGAATGGCAGATGTTCAGGCTGTTAAGGCAGAGGCGTGGCGCGTCACAAATGACAAGGAGACATTAGAGCTGGCAGAGGAAAGTGAAGCCGGAACAAACAAGCTGTATCCTACGAAAACTAAACAAGAAAGGCCAGAGAAGACAGAAGAATAATTAGAATAAAGGAGAAGTTTATCTGCCTAAGTGATTCTCCCCACTCTGCCTAGAGCAGACGGGTTAAACCGCAGAGCCTCCATTTAGCTCCATTTCAGTGGCCTTTCATGTAGAATATCAATACTTTCAATATCACTTTGAGGAAAGCACATTCTTCACCCTGTATATAATTCCATACAAACACTTTGCTATTCTCTTTGAACTTAACGGCCCCTACTCATCATTACACCCTCTCTCTCCCTCCCCTCCCCTCCCTCTTTGAAGAGTGGATGTTGGAATACGGGTGCATTTTTATTTTTGCAGTTATTAAATGCAACACAGCAGCAAATTACATCTAAACTTCTGTGCCAGCGGTTAATAATACATGGGCGTTGACGTACAGCCGCGCCGCAGAGCAAATATGAAACGTAGCCGACAAGCACGGCGGCAACTGTACACCACATGGCCCGGCGCATCCCCGAGTATTAATACATTCATCGCGCTGCAAACATTTCTGCAGATGGGGCAGAAAAATCATCCGTGAAATCTGGACTGGACTTTATTGCATCAAGAGAAGATATTGTGTGCGTCCACCTGCATCCCCCTGGCTCTTTGTTCCAAAACGACGGCCCCCCGTGTCTAATGCAGATGAAAGGACCCCGGTGTCCCTGGACCAGCGGGGGACAGGGAGCGGGCCTACAGGATCTGAGGAAACGGGCGTCCCTGGACCTGGAGCGTGCCGCTCCCCGTGATGGAAGACCTAGATCGAGGTGAGGCTAGCTTGGGGAGTTTGGGGAGGAGCCGGGACCAGGAGAGCGAGAGCAGTTCATCGGTTTAGGAAGAGTCTCACTCCCACGAGGTCTGCCAGGCTTTTTCATGCGATCCATGTCATGCATTTTACAGGTCTTTCTGTAACAGGAATCTGCTGGATAGCCCAGACCTCCGCCGGCCCCTCTGGTCGGGGCCTGTGGACGGGCCGCCGCACCGCCAGGCTTTGAAGCACCGGGAAGCAGCCTAAAGCCTGCTGGAGATCATTAAAAAGAGATACCCTTGTTCCCAGTTAAGAGTGGCGCTTAAACACCTGCTTAGAGTTTCCAATTTGTACCATCCTGTTTCAGACATGCGACTTGCCAGATTTTGTAAGTCGGAAATTGATGATACTGCCTTGTGAAAAATCATTTTCCTGCCTGGATTGACAAGTTAATCGAGAAAATATCAGCGCTCCACTCGCTGTCTCACCAGACACAGCTCTTGGAAGAGGCGTATGCACTGAACATATGCATACCTTTTCGTCACATTCCTGCCTTTGTTTCTCCAGTTTTCATCCATTTTCCATCGACTCAACAAACAGCACGCCACACCAACCAAGCCCAACCCGCCACACATCCCGGGCCTCTCTGTGTAACAGTAGGCCGTTCTGTCTCGCTCGTCCCAGGGGGGGCTCGCGTCGTATCAAATGTGGGATTACTTGACTGCTCGGCTGCATCTCAGGTGATCATGGAGATAATGAGAGTCATGTGATTCATGGGGCAAAGGCAACGCTCCTTACATTTCAAACATCCCTATCCGACCGAACCCTTTACCGGCTATGAATAAGTGATGCTGACGGGCGCATCCAATTTTACAATCTTTCTCCTCTGTCTGTTTTATGATCTTCTCTACTCCATAGTGGGTTTGTGTTGATTTTGATTCAAGGGGCCTTCCGGAGGCGGATGCCTCAGTGAATGATGAGTGATTCTGTCCACCGTATTACAGTCAACTGCTCACGTCCGTGGTCAGCAAATCATAGCAAATCTTGTTTACAGAGGCGGCCCGGACTGTGGTTCAATCAATCCCAGTTCAGAAGGACAACTCAAAGTCCTCAGCTTGAGCCAAATATTCTGTATCGCCCCCCCCCTCCTCTCTCCCAGTGGATGTTTTTATTCCGTTCCCCCGTGACGTCTGCCGTGCCCCCCCCCCGCCACAATGACGTAACAGAACCCCCCCCCCCCAGCCCCGGGTTGGAGAATCTCCAGCAGGATGACGACAACACGCACAGCCAAAGATCAACAAGTGGCAAATTAAATTAGGGAAAGTGCAGATAATGCAGAGCTTTTTGACAGCCCCCCCCACCCCCACCCCCAGCCCCAGTCCCCCACCCTTATATATACGCCAGCACCGGCCAACCTCGCACAGAATTAGCCCCTCAAAGCGGCTGCCTCTGGATTGAAGTGGTGATAGCGCGGCGGGTATGAAAAGCAGAGCGAGGGCTTAACTGCCGCTGAGTGATTCAGTGATTGTGAGAAGGAAGAAGGGAAAACTAATTACAGTGGGCTTAGAGGGGGAGAGAAAAACCCAACCGGCCAAGTGGTGGACGCCGCCCGACACCGGTCGTGTCAGACGTCCGTGTGGATGAAGCCGTTGGTGCCGTGGCTAATAACAACATAACAACACCTATTAAACCGCGCTGCCAGAGAGGGGACTGCCCTGGATTCATTTATTATGCCGGTCGAATTAAAGCAGCAATACTGGCCATATCTTTTATACACGCTCACACACTCTGTGGGAAAACGTATTTATACGTTTGGATATTTTATTATAAAGTTATTTAACAGAATCCATGTTTTACTGTGTTATGTGTTCATTGACGGCGGGCAAACACTGTCAACCGCTTAAGGAGGGAGGTGTTTTTGTGGCTGCCTATGGTATCAATAAGCAGAAGGTGAGGGGGTATAGCCATGGTAACCGCTCAGCAGATACCGCAGCACGATCCCTGTACCTTCGCTATCTGATGCGGGTCATTCAAATGAGCAAGATACGGCCCGAGATATTGAATATGAGGCGGCTTCAAGGGGAGAGCAGAGAACACAACGTTGAAGGTGATCGATTTAGTGTTTTTACCTCCCACACACTCGAGTAAACAATGGAAGAGGCTAATTCAAGGCTGTCACTTCCCTCCCTTTGCGGTGTGCTCCTGGCGTCACCTGTATCAGTAATCTAATCTTAATTTCACAGTTGACTTGGGGTCGGGGCGGGGGAGCACACCTCCGCCTGCCGCCGCGTTGTGTCCTCCCACATCTGGCCAGCAATCTGGCGGTATCTGCGACGCACACACATACGCGCACACGCGCAGACACACACACACACACACACGCATACACACACACACACACACGCATACACACAGAGCCAGACCACTCCGATGGTGTTTTACACTGATTTACAAGCGGTGTAATTGTATATCTTACAAAGCCCGACCAGTAACCACCTCGCCGGCGAGCGGTCCCCTAAGACGCCCGGCGCCTGACACCACTTTAATATGAATCGGCGCAGAAAACAAGTAAGGTACGCCGCCGGAGACGGGGTGGGCGGGGGTAGGGGGGGGCGGCTGACTTTTGAAGGTCATGTGATCCTCGGCTACGCTAACGCAGTGTAGCATCCGGGGAGCATCCCACTGCTGCGTCCACTCCATTACAACATTAGCAACTAACGTTTTGACATTTGTCTTCATTATTACCAATGAACAGAGGCGATTGAGCCACCAGCATGCTCCATTACCTTCCTTCATTGCACAGTTGCACGGCTGAAATCACGCATTAGGACGGATCCAACGTGAAATGACACGTTGGGGGTGGGGTGGGTTGGGGGGGTGTCATCAAGGGGGGGGGGGGGGGGGGGGGGGGGGGGGGGGATGCTGATGATGTAGGAGGTTCGCGGTGTGAGACAGGAGGCTGAGGGACAGTAGAGTAGGGTTGGGTGGTTGGAGTTGCGTGGTGGAGGTGGAGAGGTGGGCGGGAGGCAGGGGGGGGAGGGGGTGTTGTCCGTTAAAGCTGAGGCAGGACTTGGGGGTTGAGTTGCTGGGGAACTGTATTGACTTTTAAAAGTCTGGGGAGTAAGGGGGGCGGCGGCAGAGCCTCGGCACACCTCAAGAGGCGAAGCTCATTTCAATCGGTATAATTAGCCCGCAGTAATGAAATAAGTCAGAGGCACTGCCACCTTCACTTAAGAGAAATCGATCTGGGTTTGAGGGAGTTTATTAAAGCTTAGGAATAATGGGGAGATGGTATAGAGGAGGTGGGGAGCGGGGAGGTCGGGGAGGGTGGGTTGGTGAGCACACATTACAAGCTAATAAGAAAAGGGCGGGGGGGATAAGCTTATGGATAAGACTTGACTGGAAGCAGATTTGAGATCAGATGCGGTGTGTGTGTGTGTGTGTGTGTGTGTGTGTGTGTGTGTGTGTGTGTGTGTGTGTGTGTGTGTGTGTGTGTGTGTGTGTGTGTGTGTGTGTGTGTGTGTGTGTGTGTGTGTGTGTGTGTGTGTGTGTGTGTGTGCAGGAGCAGAGATGCTGCTCCAGTATTTCTCTGCTATTTCCCAGAGAGAAGCTAGGGGCTGCTAGAGCTATATGCACACCACCACTACTACGAACACCACTAAGACGACGCCATGGCGCCGAAACAGTGACGTCATCACCGGGGGGAGAAAACGGATCCCCCCCCCTCCCCCCTGGAGACCCAACGTCCCGCGACCCGTTGCGGCTCTGAAAGCTTGAATTGTGTTACAGTTAAAAATAATAATATTAAGGGGTGTGGTGAGATAATCCCGGGCGGACATCCCTCTTCAGGTGGACCCCACGCACACGGCGGGTCGCCTATAGGCGGGCGGGGGGGGGGGCGGGGGCTGAGGGGGAGTGGCCGCTTGCTCATTTCTCCAGCCGTCTGGCTGGCTCACCTGGAGTGATGGGGGGGACGTCAGGGAGGCAGGCTGCTATTTCACGGCCTGTTAAGCGCTAATGCCGCAACACGCCCCGCGCTCCCATTTTAGGGAACAGGGAGCATTACCGTCCGGCTCAAGGTTCAGTCCGTCTGGACTGTGTGAACTCAGAGAGAGGGAGAGAGAGAGAGAGAGAGAGAGAGAGAGAGAGAGAGAGAGAGAGAGAGAGAGAGAGAGAGAGAGAGAGAGAGAGAGAGAGAGAGAGAGAGAGAGAGAGAGAGAGAGAGAGAGAGAGAGAGAGAGATAGAGAGAGAGGGAGGGAGGGGAGGGGAGGGGGGAGGTGATGAGCGTGGGTAAGAACAGAGGACATTAGGGAGAAGCAGAGATAGAGAGGGAGAGACAGGAAGCAAGAGAGGGCGGGAGGGACAGGGAGGGAGCAAGAGAGAGAGTTTGGGAGAGAGAGAGTTGGAGAGAGCGATACAGAGAGGTGTGAGTGTAGAACAAGATAGGTGTGGGGAAACTAAGAAGAGAAATCAGAGGAAGGAGACAGCGAGCGTGAGGGAAAGAGGAGAACACAGAGAGCGAGGGGCGTCCAGCCTTGGTTTACATGGGCTGCTGAGCCAGCGCTCAGAGAGCAGACAGAGAGCAGCGGAGCAGGGAGCAGGCGCACTGACATCCTCTCCCGCCACGCTAGGCTGCTCTCGCCGGGCCCCCAAAGGCCTCCTCCTCCTCCTCCTC
>NC_079412.1:11306397-11371397 GCF_026213295.1 Gadus chalcogrammus
AGATCTTGGCTTAACAGGGGCAATGACATCCAGGTTGAGAGCAAAGCTGTTAAAGGATTCAAAAAGTCATTGTATCAGGGACTTCAGGAATCGGAAAACAACTGCTCATTAAACTCTCTACAGAATTTACTGGCACTGTGCTCATTGAAAACGCGGGTGTACTTTGTGCAAAGTGAGGCAGTGCAAGCAGCCAGTAGTTTACAGGAAAAAAACAATACAAAGGTGATCAGATACCAACATGTCCATGACCTACATGTATCCTCAAGTCCAGGCTAAAATGAGGTCCAGAGTATGACCATGCTTATGGGTCTTACCAGAAACATGTTGTTGAAAATTTGACTTAGTGATGCTTAAAAAATCAGTACCAAGGGTATTAGACAGGTCATCAACATGGATATTAAAATCCCCACAAAGCACAATTATATCATGGTTTAAAAAAAGACTAGATAAAAAATTCAGAGAGTTCTGATAGAAATGGGCCAGCTGGTTTAGGGGGAGGGTAGATTGTTGCAAAAATAACCGGGTTCGGTTGTTACAAGGCCGCCACCACGGCCAAAAACCCTAGGCTGGCTAATACAGTCAAAGTCTGGGGGAGACAGTTCAACGAGCTTGCAGGTGCACCGGGTTGTGACCAGGATTAGGTAAAAAACATGAAATCCAACTCAGCAGAAAAAATAAAATCATTTAAAATAAAAGTCTTATAGAGAGAGATCTTACATATAAAAGAGCCATCTTAAAAGGTCTATGCTGGGCTAAAACCATTACTGGAGTTATGGTCCTGTTAAGATATTAATATTCTGTGTTTAGGATTCCTGTTGAGTTGGCCGGTAGGCATCTAACCGTTACAGGAACCCTATTACTAATGGAAACGGTGCGAGAAAGATCCAGATCCGCCTGTATATGATGGATTGTATAGGGAGGCTTTCCGGTGCCAGTGTCAGCGACAGATGTGACTGGCAGGGGGTACGGACGGGGGGAACAGTGATCTGAGTGGGCGGATGTTTCGGGGAGAAGGAGATAAACAGTCATGCATGTGAGGTTGATTGAACAGTGTGCTGTAGGTTAGCCTTTAGCATTTGTTACCCCACCAGTTAGGGTGAATACCGTCTGGCCTAAATAAGGTGAACGGTCCCAAAACAGATCGAAATTATTAATGAGACCAAATTTTAGAGCTGTGCAGGTGGACTGGAGCCAGGTGTGGAGGCTGAACTCTGCTAAAACGTCTCACTCCACGTCCCAGAGAGGGGATGGGACCAGAAAAGTAGACACTCTTGTCACAGGAACTTAAAAAATGAAAGAGATTGTTAAAATCTTTTTGATGAGCTCAGACTGCTGACGAGCAGTGTCGTATGTTCCGACATGGAGAATCACACGTCTAATTGAGGACAGGAGCGAGCGCAGAAGCCCCGGAAGTTTGCTGGTGATGACAGGGACCGTGGCTCCGGGGAAAAAGTGAGTTGCAGCGTTGAAAAAGGTGTGTTCCTTATAATGGAGTCTCCGACTACTAATGTGGTCGTCGGAAGGAAAGGGGCCGAGGGGCTGACAGCCGTGGAATCTCGGAGCCAAAGAGTTTTGAGGGGTTTAAAATAACGATTTCGTTTTTACCATAACACATGCCCCATCATTCCAAGTTGATAGCTTTTTGGTAGAATCTGCTAAAAACTGCCAACTTAAGAATGCGTACATGCGACTTTTTGCTCCCAAACGAACATCCCAACTCGTTATCATACTAAACATATCCAAGATCCATTTTACACCGGATTGGGCCTTTAATAGACTACTTCGTTTCATCCGCTGCTCGCTTGGGTGGATGCATGGAGCGACTGCGCGCTGACAGAGGGATTGAAATGGAAATTCCGAGATTAAGTGGACATTTCGACATTAATCTCGTCATGGTAAAAAAGAAAGAAAATCATCATGGTGTCCCTAATGCGCCATAGGCCTACGTCGTTTTCCTAACATGATTTGTGCATTAATTAAGAATTCGGTCTGGACTCACAATTTAGTTGTATATTTATTGGAATTAAATGTCAACTTAAATACAATACAAAATATCTCATTTTATAATTATTTCAGTGATGGAGACATGCATGCCACCCAGTGCAAATAACTGGCATCAAGTCAAAATACACAAACAAACAATATTTTGACAGGATAAACATTTGGTCTATCTGTTGCTTAAAAACTAAATACTGAAACAGTCTGAGCCTGTCAGACATAAAACCTTATTCTGATCTGATGCAGATTCTGTTTTGTAGAGAACAGTTATGTTCCTATTCCTGCTGTTCGCATCCATAACCTGTTCACAAATGAGAGTGATGCAACAATAGAGTTTCACACTTAAAGTGCCTTCATCTGAGTCATTCAACTAAACAGTGTGTTGCTGCGTATGTGATTGCGTGGGACTCAGGACCCCAAAAATGGCAGTTAAAAATTTGCATTGCATGTGACTGTTCACAGTTCAAGAGGAACTGCAACAAATTATTACTAAGTGTTCTTCAAGTGGGCTTCTCAGGCCTGCAGGCCGGAGGCGTCTTTACACTTGAGGAGATCATACTTGATGTAGCCAACACGGTTGACCTGGCGACGAGAATTCATGCGCCAGTAGAAGCGATCACGGCAGAAGTAAAGGTGACCTAGAGTTGAAGGAGATTCAGATTGACATGTAAGATGTAGAAAACTTTTTAAAGTACTTCGAATTTTTATAATAGTTCAATAATGGCTGAAACTATTCAGATGTTTACCTTTGTACAAGAAAACATCGTGGACATCACTGGGAACTCCGCCGAAGACCGTGTCAGTTGTCCGAGGATATCCTCTGTCCATCTTGAGAGTCTTCACATCAAGCCTGGTAGCATGAAATACAATATAATGACCATTATTGTTTAATATAGGCAAAGCAAGTGAGTTTCTCAGAAAGTCTTGGGAAATTATTGTCGATATAACATATTCCTGCATGTAAATATTGCTTGTATACCATTCTTCTTGTATATTGTTTCCTAGCATATATTTTTAGCATTTTGTACTTTGCACATTTATAAAATTGTTGGCGTTTGCTGCTGCTGGAAGTGCAATTCCCTGAGGGAACTTTCCAGAGGGATTAATAAAGTTCTTATTCACCCATCCGTCTATCAATCAGAGGTTTGCCTGTTTTTGTTATGTTTGCAGGTTTTCTTCAACCACCATTTGCACCCAAGCATAAAGGTTCAGTGCCCAGCGAATCTCACCTCCAGTAGTTCTCCCCGTTGAAGAGCAGGACTTTGCTCCCCTTTCTCTGCACGGATCCCTCCACCGTCTGAACACTGCTCGGCAGGCCCAGCTTCTCGATGCTGCGGGGTCCAAGTACCTTCTTGCCAGTGTACACCCAGAACTGAGTTCCTTTGAACACAATGAAACATTTATGTTAATGCAGGGGGCAGGATAGTGTAGTGGCTACTAGTGTTGCAATCCAGCCATAAGGTGCTTGGTTTGATCCTCAATGTCCGCAGCCTACCTCGTGGGCACATTGAACAAAATGCTTAACCCCTACTTACTCCTCAGTGCAATGTATCTTCTTCACTTTGATTGAGGTAAGATAAAGGTGGCTGCTAAATAATTAAATATAACTGCAATTGATTTATGTGTTTCATAAGCAAACTGAGGGAAGATCGCTCACTGCAAAGAAGTACATCTTTTGGTTTCCGGGTCCTCAAAGGCAGAGTCAATCTTAGCTGGCAGGGCCGGCCACCCTCAGAAATAGCAAATGGACCCTTAGCCTTATCGCTGTTGGTTTTTCCAGTAATATCTGATGGAGAAAATATTATTATTAAAAGTTAAAACAAAGGCCCCGCAATTTCCAATGTATGTTTTCTTTCCTGAACGTAGACAGACAGGTACATTGCGTATGACCTACCCATCCTTGAAGAAGTGCAGCACATTCCCAATCTCAGTGATTGCGTCAAAGGTCGTGACCTGACAGACATCATTGTCTGGATCTACAGGTGTCGGTGTGGTGGTTGTTGTTGGTCTGGTGGTCGTCGTGGTGATGGGACCCGGGGGACTGGGGTCCGGGCCGGTTTTTAGGTCCTGGGGAAACACAATTTTAGAATTGGAGGATAATGTTTGCTTGTCATCGAATTTGCAATTTTTATTGAGAACTATACTGAATGATTTTTTGTTTTATTTTAAGTAAGTGGGCTTACCGTAGAGATACTGAATGCCTTCAACGTCGTCCTCATTTAGGGAAAAGTTCTCAATGAATCTGTACATGGGAAACATAAGTGCGTCTCTGACTTTGGAGTGGTCCAGGCCCAGGGCATGTCCAAACTCGTGGGCTGCTACGAGGAACAGACTGTACCCTGGGGGGGCAGAAAAAGAGCCACTTAAAATTAAGAAATCATCATTCAACATTCAATCTGTCATCTTATAAGAAGAAGACTCAGTGTTGCATTAATAGTCTTTTTTTTTTACTCACCTTGGTCAGGACAGAATCCCCATTTGGTGTCGGTGTCAAAGTTATCAGTGGTGGCACACCATAGCCTTCCGTCATTGCGTCCCTCGCTAGTGCAGGAGTCGTACGAATTCCCCTGGAACTGGAAGGGGAAGCGACAAGACTCGCCCTCTGAATTTCCTCCGACCACAGCCGTTTCTGGTGGAGCAAAGAAATTCGATTTTACAATTTTAAAAAAGTAGAAGAGGAAAAAGACAATGCGCTGTGTGGGCAGTAGGCTAAATCATCGATCATACACCAGGCAAAGGTTGGCTACTCACCACGACTGGGGCAAAATCCAAATTTCTTGTCGTTGTCAAAGTTGTCAGTGGTGGAACACCAGCGGTAGCCGTCATTACGGCCCTCCGTGGTGCAACTATCGTACGTCCCCCAAGAAATACGAAGGGAAATACGCATGGTTTGTCATCGCTGTTGCTCCGAACGTGTACAAACTGCCAGGAGTAAACAGGAACGGATGGGAAATGATTATCGATGTTGTCAGCAATCCCCAGCCCCCAGAAAGCTTCATTTTTAAGAGGCCATGTCATGGCCCTCAATATAAATTGCGATCTTACGTTCACTGGGGCAGAAGCCAAACTTCTTGTCCGTTCCAAGTCGGCTGTAGTGGAACACCATGGCAGGTTGTCGGAGCGTCCGTCCGTGGTACAGCTGCTGTACGACTTTCCGAGGAAGGTGAAAGGGAAGTGGCACAAAGCTCCCTCTGCATTGCCGTACAACGTCTTCACAACTTGTGTGGGAAAGAGGGAAAACAGAAAATAAATAGCTCGATTTTATTGCCATTATGAAGTGACCACTAGGGGGAGGTGTTCGGTTAAATACAGCAGGGGATGTGGAAGTCGGTTCCCTCATGGAGTAATAAAGGCCTTCGTGTTCCTACCTGTCCCTTGGCCTAGGGTCCAGATCTCATCATCGTCAAAGTGGGCGTCACCCTGGATCCCTTCGCCGGGGGGGTAGGCGTGGGCCAAGAGGCCGTCCTTTCCGTCAAATGGATACGGGTCCCCATGATCTAGCATAGACAATTGTATGAAATAGTATATCAGAACAACTCATTTTCAAATATTCAGAATTCATCATGGTAAGGATTGAAAGAGATTTGACCTACTGGCTTTCCCGAAGGATATCATGATATCGGCGGTTCCGTCAATAGACGGGTAAAGGTGAGAGGAGTCACGTCACTCCACACCTTGAAGGCCCTGGCGAAGGCGTCGTCGGTCAGGAGGGTGCCATATCAGGGGAGTAGTTCAGGATCTAAAGAGGAGACAGCCATGTATTCATTAACATCACTCCTAGGCAATGGCTATGTGGGACAATGGTGTATACAAATGTATCTGGATACTGTTATGTATCTACGGCACCGCATGGCAGAAGTATTGAAGCATCACCATGGTTATTTAAAACTCCCTTTCAGCAATCCTAACTGTTCACTTCCTGTCCCTTTTCTGCCCACCTGTAGGTGACGTCGTTGTGGTCCCATTTGAGGTCTCCGTCGAAGGACTGGTAGCTGCGAATGTCTGGACCCCACAGCGGGGGCGTTTCATGATGTCCAGCGTGGTCTTGTCCAGCAGTCCGGTCTCCTCCAGACCCATCCGCTTCTGCAGCGTCTTCAGAGCTTTGGACGTGGACACGAGGGACTGGAAGCCGCTGCGCTGCAGAGTCTCCAAGTAGCCAAACCTCTTCAGGTATTTCTGGTGGTTGAGAACACAAATACACATGCAAATTAGTACAGGGAGAGCTCACTGCATATCAAAAATATGTTTTGACATTGGTGATCTAAATTCAAGGCTTCGCCGCCTCGATGGCCGATGCTTTTTTTGGGGTAAAGCTGATCTATCCTTAAACAAGTGATCATGCCATCTGCTACTTACATCTCCATCTCCACGTCAGTCATGTTGATGACATCTCCCGGGAAGGTGACGAACACAGACTTGACAGGAAGGCTGAACGTCTCCATTGTGCACATCCCCAAAACCAGCAACGCTATCGCAGTGGACCTCATGTTGAGGTCAAAACAATCTGAGCTGTGGCTGGAAAGAGCAGATCCACTAAAAACTAAAACACCCAGCAGAGTAAACTATCTCAATGTGTTGGCTTCTCTCCTTTGTTTTGACGAGTGGTGAGTGTTGTTCTCATTTGTGCACTCCTAGCGCAGCACTGCTGTATTTATGCACCATAGAGTCTTAGTCACTAGACCTCACCCCCTCTTACACCCAACCTCAGACCTCCCCTTTAGAAGCGTAGATTGATACACAGGAGTGGGGAACTTCCAAACTGTCCAATTTAGCCTTTCACAAGAGCCCAATGAAGTGTGATTGTTTTGTTCTCTTTTTGTCCAATTTAAAGGGGGTGGATTGTTAGTAAGTGGTTCATCTAATTACATTCACAAAAACCAAATGGTTCACTTCAAACTGGCAACAGTATTGACACATGGAATGGTTTGGTTAAAATCCCTGTTAAACTTTGTATGCATGTATCAAACTGCTGTATTGATACTACATGTGTCAATGCTTTAGAGTTTGAATAAAGGTTAGCTTCCCTTTAGGTTCATACCCTGAGGTACAGACAGATGCTGGCTGGGGGCTTGTGTCAGGTATCACTCCTGCTGGGAACCTGATAATTGTATTACTTTATTTTTTTGTTTTGTTTTATTTTATAAATGTTTACTGGATAAGATCTCTTTTTATGAACAGGTCATTACAGTTTTAGGGAAAAAACATCTAGCATGCCATTTCTACAACAAGTTCAAGAAATAAATATGATTTCGAAAAGAAGTGGACAAATTGGAACTACTAATAACGAAAGGGCGTTTTATGGTTGCAAATATACAAACATGATAACACCCTTATGATTGTGCAGAACCTGACATTTTTGTAAGTATAAATGCATTATAAGACCCATGCATGTCAAATTCACAAATATTTGAAACACAAATGACAGAGCAATAAAGTCCTAATAAATAGATGGCGATATTATGTCCACATATACAGAAATAAATGTGACGTCTTGCTAGTCTATGTCGAGACAAATGCAATTTTCACACCAGCTTTCCCACAACGACCAAATGACCAGTTGCAAGAGCTTGCATCCGGCCTTATTTGGTCATTCTTCTAAGACTATATATGTTGTCTTATTTTGCCTTTAAGGGATCTTGCTGACTTCCTCATGCGTCAATATCCCAAGTTCAGCTCTAATGTTTTCTTTTACCTTGTCGAGGAAACACATTTAATACTTCATTGAATTGCATCTCATATTGGACTATTTGTATTGTATTATGACTATTACTAGTCATAATACACATACAAATAGTCCAATATGAGATGCAATTCAATGAAGTATTAAATGTGTTTCCTCGACAAGGTAAAAGAAAACATTAGAGCTGAACTTGGGATATTGACGCATGAGGAAGTCAGCAAGATCCCCTTTAAAGGCAAAATAAGACAACATATATAGTCTTAGAAGAATGACCAAATAAGGCCGGATGCAAGCTCTTGCAACTGGTCATTTGGTCGTTGTGGGAAAGCTGGTGTGAAAATTGCATTTGTCTCGACATAGACTAGCAATGACGTCACATTTATTTCCTGTATATGTGGACATAAATATCGCCATCTATTTATTAGGACTTTATTGCTCTGTCAATTTGTGTTTCAAATATTTGTGAATTTGACATGCATGGGTCTTATAATGCATTTATACTTACAAAAAAGTGTCAGGTTCTGCACAATCATAAGGGTGTTATCATGTTTGTATATTTGCAACCATAAAAACGCCCTTTCGTTATTAGTAGTTCCAATTTGTCCACTTCTTTTCGAAATCATATTTATTTCTTGAACTTGTTGTAGAAATGGCCATGCTAGATGTTTTTTCCCTAAAACTGTAATGACCTGTTCATAAAAAGAGATCTTATCCAGTAAACATTTAAAATAAAACAAAACAAAAAAATAAAGTAATACAATTATCAGGTTCCCAGCAGGAGTGATACCTGACACAAGCCCCACAGCCAGCATCTGTCTGTACCTCAGGTGTATGAACCTAAAGGGAAGCTAACCTTTATTCAAACTCTAAAGCATTGACACATGTAGTATCAATACAGCAGTTTGATACATGCATACAAAGTTTAACAGGGATTTTAACCAAACCATTCCATGTGTCAATACTGTTGCCAGTTTGAAGTGAACCATTTGTTTTTGTGAATGTAATTAGATGAACCACTTACTAACAATCCACCCCCTTTAAATTGGAACAAAAAGAGAACAAAACAATCACACTTCATTGGGCTCTTGTGAAAGGCTAAATTGGGACAGTTTGGAAGTTCCCCACTCCTGTGTATCAATCTACGCTTCTAAAGGGGAGGTCTGAGGTTGGGTGTAAGAGGGGGTGAGGTCTAGTGACTAAGACTCTATGGTGCATAAATACAGCAGTGCTGCGCTAGGAGTGCACAAATGAGAACAACACTCACCACTCGTCAAAACAAAGGAGAGAAGCCAACACATTGAGATAGTTTACTCTGCTGGGTGTTTTAGTTTTTAGTGGATCCTCTTTCCAGCCACAGCTCAGATTGTTTTGACCTCAACATGAGGTCCACTGCGATAGCGTTGCTGGTTTTGGGGATGTGCACAATGGAGACGTTCAGCCTTCCTGTCAAGTCTGTGTTCGTCACCTTCCCGGGAGATGTCATCAAAAACATGACTGACGTGGAGATGGCAGATGTAAGTAGCAGATGGCATGATCACTTGTTTAAGGATAGATCAGCTTTTACCCCAAAAAAAGCATCGGCCATCGAGGCGGCGAAGCCTTGAATTTAGATCACCAATGTCAAAACATATTTTTGATATGCAGTGAGCTCTCCCTGTACTAATTTGCATGTGTATTTGTGTTCTCAACCACCAGAAATACCTGAAGAGGTTTGGCTACTTGGAGACTCTGCAGCGCAGCGGCTTCCAGTCCCTCGTGTCCACGTCCAAAGCTCTGAAGACGCTGCAGAAGCGGATGGGTCTGGAGGAGACCGGACTGCTGGACAAGACCACGCTGGACATCATGAAACGCCCCCGCTGTGGGGTCCCAGACATTCGCAGCTACCAGTCCTTCGACGGAGACCTCAAATGGGACCACAACGACGTCACCTACAGGTGGGCAGAAAAGGGACAGGAAGTGAACAGTTAGGATTGCTGAAAGGGAGTTTTAAATAACCATGGTGATGCTTCAATACTTCTGCCATGCGGTGCCGTAGATTACATAACAGTATCCAGATACATTTGTATACACCATTGTCCCACATAGCCATTGCCTAGGAGTGATGTTAATGAATACATGGCTGTCTCCTCTTTAGGATCCTGAACTACTCCCCTGATATGGCACCCTCCCTGACCGACGACGCCTTCGCCAGGGCCTTCAAGGTGTGGAGTGACGTGACTCCTCTCACCTTTACCCGTCTATTTGACGGAACCGCCGATATCATGATATCCTTCGGGAAAGCCAGTAGGTCAAATCTCTTTCAATCCTTACCATGATGAATTCTGAATATTTGAAAATGAGTTGTTCTGATATACTATTTCATACAATTGTCTATGCTAGGGGACCCGTATCCATTTGACGGAAAGGACGGCCTCTTGGCCCACGCCTACCCCCCCGGCGAAGGGATCCAGGGTGACGCCCACTTTGACGATGATGAGATCTGGACCCTAGGCCAAGGGACAGGTAGGAACACGAAGGCCTTTATTACTCCATGAGGGAACCGACTTCCACATCCCCTGCTGTATTTAACCGAACACCTCCCCCTAGTGGTCACTTCATTAATGGCAATAAAATCGAGCTATTTATTTTCTGTTTTCCCTCTTTCCCACACAAGTTGTGAAGACGTTGTACGGCAATGCAGAGGGAGCTTTGTGCCACTTCCCTTTCACCTTCCTCGGAAAGTCGTACAGCAGCTGTACCACGGACGGACGCTCCGACAACCTGCCATGGTGTTCCACTACAGCCGACTTTGGAACGGACAAGAAGTTTGGCTTCTGCCCCAGTGAACGTAAGATCGACAATTTATATTGAGGGCCATGACATGGCCTCTTAAAAATGAAGCTTTCTGGGGGCTGGGGATTGCTGACAACATCGATAATCATTTCCCATCCGTTCCTGTTTACTCCTGGCAGTTTTGTACACGTTCGGAGGCAACAGCGATGACAAACCATGCGTATTTCCCTTCGTATTTCTTGGGGAGACGTACGATAGTTGCACCACGGAGGGCCGTAATGACGGCTACCGCTGGTGTTCCACCACTGACAACTTTGACAACGACAAGAAATTTGGATTTTGCCCCAGTCGTGGTGAGTAGCCAACCTTTGCCTGGTGTATGATCGATGATTTAGCCTACTGCCCACACAGCGCATTGTCTTTTTCCTCTTCTACTTTTTTAAAATTGTAAAATCGAATTTCTTTGCTCCACCAGAAACGGCTGTGGTCGGAGGAAATTCAGAGGGCGAGTCTTGTCGCTTCCCCTTCCAGTTCCAGGGGAATTCGTACGACTCCTGCACTAGCGAGGGACGCAATGACGGAAGGCTATGGTGTGCCACCACTGATAACTTTGACACCGACACCAAATGGGGATTCTGTCCTGACCAAGGTGAGTAAAAAAAAAGACTATTAATGCAACACTGAGTCTTCTTCTTATAAGATGACAGATTGAATGTTGAATGATGATTTCTTAATTTTAAGTGGCTCTTTTTCTGCCCCCAGGGTACAGTCTGTTCCTGGTAGCAGCCCACGAGTTTGGACATGCCCTGGGCCTGGACCACTCCAAAGTCAGAGACGCACTTATGTTTCCCATGTACAGATTCATTGAGAACTTTTCCCTAAATGAGGACGACGTTGAAGGCATTCAGTATCTCTACGGTAAGCCCACTTACTTAAAAAAAACAAAAAATCATTCAGTATAGTTCTCAATAAAAAATTGCAAATTCGATGACAAGCAAACATTATCCTCCAATTCTAAAATTGTGTTTCCCCAGGACCTAAAACCGGCCCGGACCCCAGTCCCCCGGGTCCCATCACCACGACGACCACCAGACCAACAACAACCACCACACCGACACCTGTAGATCCAGACAATGATGTCTGTCAGGTCACGACCTTTGACGCAATCACTGAGATTGGGAATGTGCTGCACTTCTTCAAGGATGGGTAGGTCAATACGCAATGTACCTGTCTGTCTACGTTCAGGAAAGAAAACATACATTGGAAATTGCGGGGCCTTTGTTTTAACTTTTAATAATAATATTTTCTCCATCAGATATTACTGGAAAAAGACCAACAGCGATAAGGCTAAGGGTCCATTTGCTATTTCTGAGGGGTGGCCGGCCCTGCCAGCTAAGATTGACTCTGCCTTTGAGGACCCGGAAACCAAAAAGATGTACTTCTTTGCAGGTGAGCGATCTTCCCTCAGTTTGCTTATGAAACACATAAATCAATTGCAGTTATATTTAATTATTTAGCAGCCACCTTTATCTTACCTCAATCAAAGTGAAGAAGATACATTGCACTGAGGAGTAAGTAGGGGTTAAGCATTTTGTTCAATGTTGCCCACAGAGGTAGGCTGCGGACATTGAGGATCAAACCAAGCACCTTATGGCTGGGATTGCAACACTAGTAGCCACTACACTATCCTGCCCCCTGCATTAACATAAATGTTTCATATTGTGTTCAAAGGAACTCAGTTCTGGGTGTACACTGGCAAGAAGGTACTTGGACCCCGCAGCATCGAGAAGCTGGGCCTGCCGAGCAGTGTTCAGACGGTGGAGGGATCCGTGCAGAGAAAGGGGAGCAAAGTCCTGCTCTTCAACGGGGAGAACTACTGGAGGTGAGATTCGCTGGGCACTGAACCTTTATGCTTGGGTGCAAACATGGTGGTTGAAGAAAACCTGCAAACATAACAAAAACAGGCAAACCTCTGATTGATAGACGGATGGGTGAATAAGAACTTTATTAATCCCTCTGGAAAGTTCCCTCAGGGAATTGCACTTCCAGCAGCAGCAAACGCCAACAATTTTATAAATGTGCAAAAGTACAAAATGCTAAAAATATATATGCTGGAAACAATATACAAGAAGAATGGTATACAAGCCAATATTTACATACAGGAATATTTAATCGACAATAATTTCCCAAGACTTTCTGAGAAACTCACTTCTTTGCCTATATTAAACAATAATGGTCATTATATTGTATTTCATGCTACCAGGCTTGATGTGAAGACTCTCAAGATGGACAGAGGATATCCTCGGACAACTGACACGGTCTTCGGCGGAGTTCCCAGTGATGTCCACGATGTTTTCTTGTACAAAGGTAAACATCTGAATAGTTTCAGCCATTATTTGAACTATTATAAAAATTCGAAGTACTTTAAAAAGTTTTCTACATCTTACATGTCAATCTGAATCTCCTTCAACTCTAGGTCACCTTTACTTCTGCCGTGATCGCTTCTACTGGCGCATGAATTCTCGTCGCCAGGTCAACCGTGTTGGCTACATCAAGTATGATCTCCTCAAGTGTAAAGACGCCTCCGGCCTGCAGGCCTGAGAAGCCCACTTGAAGAACACTTAGTAATAATTTGTTGGCAGTTCCTCTTGAACTGTGAACAGTCACATGCAATGCAAAATTTTTAACTGCCATTTTTGGGGTCCTGAGTCCCACGCAATCACATACGCAGCAACACACTGTTTAGTTGAATGACTCAGATGAAGGCACTTTAAGTGTGAAACTCTATTGTTGCATCACTCTTCATTTGTGAACAGGTTATGGATGCGAACAGCAGGAATAGGAACATAACTGTTCTCTACAAAACAGAATCTGCATCAGATCAGAATAAGGTTTTATGTCTGACAGGCTCAGACTGTTTCAGTATTTAGTTTTTAAGCAACAGATAGACCAAATGTTTATCCTGTCAAAATATTGTTTGTTTTGTGTATTTTGACTTGATGCCAGTTATTTGCACTGGGTGGCATTGCATGTCTCCATCACTGAAATAATTTATAAAATGAGATATTTTGTATTGTATTTAAGTTGACATTTAATTCCAATAAATATACAACTAAATTGTTGAGTCCAGACCGAATTCTTAATTAATGCACAAATCATTGTTAGGAAAACGACGTAGGCCTATGGCGCATTAGGGACACCATGATGATTTTCTTTCTTTTTTTACCATGACGAGATTAATGTCGAAATGTCCACTTAAATCTCGGAATTTCCATTTCAATCCCTCTGTCAGCGCGCAGTCGCTCCATGCATCCACCCAAGCGAGCAGCGGATGAAACGAAGTAGTCTATTAAAGGCCCAATCGGTGTAAAATGGATCTTGGATATGTTTAGTATGATAACGAGTTGGGATGTTCGTTTGGGAGCAAAAAGTCGCATGTACGCATTCTTAAGTTGGCAGTTTTTAGCAGATTCTACCAAAAAGCTATCAACTTGGAATGATGGGGCATGTGTTATGGTAAAAACGAAATCGTTATTTTAAACCCCTCAAAACTCTTTGGCTCCGAGATTCCACGGCTGTCAGCCCCTCGGCCCCTTTTCCTTCCGACGACCACATTAGTAGTCGGAGACTCCATTATAAGGAACACACGCTTTTTCAACGCTGCAACTCACTTTTTCCCCGGAGCCACGGTCCCTGTCATCACCAGCAAACTTCCGGGGCTTCTGCGCTCGCTCCTGTCCTCAATTAGACGTGTGATTCTCCATGTCGGAACATACGACACTGCTCGTCAGCAGTCTGAGCTCATCAAAAAAGATTTTAACAATCTCTTTCATTTTTTAAGTTCCTGTGACAAGAGTGTCTACTTTTCTGGTCCCATCCCCTCTCTGGGACGTGGAGTGAGACGTTTTAGCAGAGTTCAGCCTCCACACCTGGCTCCAGTCCACCTGCACAGCTCTAAAATTTGGTCTCATTAATAATTTCGATCTGTTTTGGGACCGTTCACCTTTATTTAGGCCAGACGGTATTCACCCTAACTGGTGGGGTAACAAAATGCTAAAGGCTAACCTACAGCACACTGTTCAATCAACCTCACATGCATGACTGTTTATCTCCTTCTCCCCGAAACATCCGCCCACTCAGATCACTGTTCCCCCCGTCAGTACCCCCTGCCAGTCACATCTGTCGCTGACACTGGCACCGGAAAGCCTCCCTATACAATCCATCATTATACAGGCGGATCTGGATCTTTCTCGCACCGTTTCCATTAGTAATAGGGTTCCTGTAACGGTTAGATGCCTACCGGCCAAACTCAACAGGAATCCTAAACACAGAAATATTAATATCTTAACAGGACCATAACTCCAGTAATGGTTTTAGCCCAGCATAGACCTTTTAAGATGGCTCTTTTATATGTAAGATCTCTCTCTAATAAGACTTTTATTTTAAATGATTTTATTTTTTCTGCTGAGTTGGATTTCATTTTTTTACCTAATCCTGGTCACAACCCGGTGATCACTGCAAGCTCGTTGAACTGTCTCCCCCAGACTTTGACTGTATTAGCCAGCCTAGGGTTTTTGGCCGTGGTGGCGGCCTTGTAACAAACCGAACCCGGTTATTTTTGCAACAATCTACCCTCCCCCTAAACCAGCTGGCCCATTTCTATCAGAACTCTCTGAATTTTTATCTAGTCTTTTTTTAAACCATGATAGAATTGTGCTTTGTGGGGATTTTAATATCCATGTTGATGACCTGTCTAATACCCTTGGTACTGATTTTTTAAGCATCACTAAGTCAAAATTTTCAACAACATGTTTCTGGTAAGACCCATAAGCATGGTCATACTCTGGACCTCATTTTTAGCCTGGACTTGAGGATACCATGTAAGGTCATGGACATGTGTGTATCTGATCACCTTTGTATTGTTTTTTCCTGTAAACTACTGGCTGCTTGCACTGCCTCACTTTGCACAAAGTACACCCGCGTTTTCAATGAGCACAGTGCCAGTAAATTCTGTAGAGAGTTTAATGAGCAGTGTTTTCCGATTCCTGAAGTCCCTGATACAAATGACTTTTTGAATTCCTTTAACCAGCTTTGCTCCTCAACCCTGGATGTCATTGCCCCTGTTAAGCCAAGATCTAACCTAAAAAAAAGGAAACAGCCTTGGTTAAATGAGAGTTGTCGGGGCTGCAAAAGGAATTGCAGAAAAGCTGAACCCCAGTGGAAGAAATCAGGCCTCCAGGAAGAGCATTTGCTCTCATATAACTGTGTGGTTAATAATGCAAGGACATGCTATTTCTCTAATCTTATATCTGACAATAAACACAATCCCAGATTTTTATTTAAGACGGTCGACCAACTCGTAAATCTAGTCCCTCCTGGTGCCCCTGCTGAATCAGATGCAGATTGTGAGAAGTTCCTCTTGCACTTTGTGGGGAAAGTGGAAAATATTAGACTTAGTATCAGAACAAACCCCGGCTTCACGGACGTCAGCCCACCCTACCGGGACACTCTCAGTATTTTCACTCCTATTTCCCTGCCTGAACTCCTGAAAATAATTTCTAATATGAGAGTTTCTTCCAGCCCACTAGATATTATTCCCACCAAGTTTTTAATTGAAATCAAGGAGTGTATTGGGCCCCACTTATTGACCAGTTCACTATCTGCTGGCTGTGTCCCTGATTATTTTAAACCTGCATGTATTCAACCAGTTCTCAAAAAACCTGGACTTGATCCCACTATCCTCGATAGCTTTCACCCGATTTCAAAGTTACCTAGTAACTCTAAAATCCTGGAAAAACTAGTCTCTGAGCAGCTGCTGGCAGTTATGGTAAACAATAGTGTCTTTGAAAAATTCCAATCAGGCTTTCGTAAGTACCATAGCACAGAGACCGCCTTGTTGAGAGTCACAAATGACCTTTTAATAAATTTGGACGCAGGCATGGGGTCTGTTCTTGTTCTGCTGGACTTGGTGCACTTACACTAGGCCATCTGGCCGTTGCCGTGGCCGTTTTCACACCTAACCGTGCTCAAATCTGCCAGTGTGAGTGTGGCCAGTCTGGCCAGGCCAGGCCAATTTGGCCTGGCCTGGCCAATTTGTCAAAACTCATCAAACCTGTTGCAAGAAGCCTTGGAGTCCTCTTTGAAAGTAATTTATGTTTTGAGCAACACATCACCAAGATCGTCCAATCTTGTTTTTACCAACTCCGCAATATTTCAAAAATTCGATCAATTTTAAATCTCAGTGACGCTGAAACTTTGTTAGCCTACATTCTTTCATCTCCTCACGACTTGATTATTGTAACAGCCTTTTTACCTGCTTGAGCCAGAAAACACTCAAACGGCTACAGACTGTCCAAAACTCAGCTGCCAGGCTTTTAACAAGATCTAGAAAATATGACCATATCACACCTGTTCTAGCGTCTCTACATTGGCTTCCCGTTTGTTTTAGGATTGATTTTAAGATTTTATTGATTACTTTTAAGGCACTACATGATTTGGCCTCAGCATATATTTCACAGCTTATAGTCCCATATGTGCAGTCTCGTAGTCTGAGGTCCTCAGGCAGTAGACTGCTGTTCCTCCCAGTGTCCAGGCTCATAACTAAAGGGGACAGAGCTTTCTCCATACGGGCACCGAAGCTCTGGAATGACTTGCCTGAGGAAATTAGGTTGACTGAGTCACTGCCCATTTTTAAATCTCTCCTCAAAACCCACCTTTACCGGAGCGCTTTTCCAGATTTCATTTGAGCCTGCCTTTGTTTTTATCCTGTCTTCTTTCTGTACATCACATGTATTTTATGCTCTTTGTTTTAATTGTATTTTTATTGTTCAGCACTTTGTAACTGTGTTTTGAAAAGTGCTATATAAATAAAGTTTATTATTATTATTATTATTATTAAAAGGCTAGAAGTAGCCCGTCACTTCTTTGGTAGTATAGTATTTAAGACTCCATAAGTAGATTGACAAACACAGAGATTGTGCCATCCGTCAACAACACGCAAGCTCTGTGTTCGGCAATCTTATCGAGTCTTAAAAACAAGATGGCGTCGACGGGTGAACTACTGATGGTATTGTGTGTATAAAATGTCCTTTTTAATAAACAATCTGTACACTTACAAAGTTATCAATGTCTTGTTTTATATTTTAGGACCCTTATTACACTACCAAAGAAGTGAACCTAATCCTATACATTCCATCTATGTTTACGTTTTGACATGAAGGGCCGACTTCTCAACCATCATGTTTTCCACTCATGCACTCATGACGTAGTCTGGCTGCGTGCTGTGTACCAACAGACTCATGCATGGAGATACAGGCTAAATTTGGAAGCGAAGCCCAACAACAACAATGTTAATATTTTAAGCGTCAGTGCGGACGTGTTTGTTTGCAAGAAGTGGCAGAACCAAATGAAATATGGCGTGTGTTTACATTCATGGAGCCATGTTCATAAGCCTTTGACGCCATGTAAAATCAGTGGCCGACGATTTCAAAGCAGGCCTGGGGATGCTCCGGGGAGCCACACAGAGGCAGAAATAACCTTGTGATTGTGTCTCTATGAGCGTGAAAACATCATGAGATGATAGACAGTGTGTGCTGGGGATTCTGGTTGAAGTTGGCCCAAGATGCTCATGCAGTGTAAATAAAACCTGGCCAGTGAACTGCAATAACACCAGAATATTCAGGCTATCATAAAAAAAGATAAACAGTTCTTGGTCAAATTACATGAACGACATTTCTGAGGAATGAGAACCAAAAAATCTGATGTAATTTATGCCTGCACTAAAGCACATATAAATGAAAACATTGCTCAGACAGCATTAAAAAACCATTTCCTAAATATAAACTTTAATGAAGATGAATAACTCCATTAAGGTTACTGCTGTTGAGCTTCACTGGTAAAATATACAAGAATGTTCATAAAATGTGTTTTTAAGAGGGATTCAATGGTTTTAATTTCCTTCTTTTAAATGCCCTTGTGACCGTATGATGACAGACTTTTATAGTATATCCTTGACAACACCCTTGCATTTGCCCTTGAATCATCTTGAGAGGATGGGAGCTTGGAGTTGAATATAAATTAAACGTATCTGCGTTTCTGGGAATTATTCATTCAAAGTTGTATTGTTCATTTAATCATTAATATATGATTCAGGCCATTTGATAATTGGTCCCTTCTCCATTTCATTGACAAGTAACAACCAATAACATCCAACCAGCATGTTTGATCCACTGAAGGCATTTTCCCTATTGTGAATGTTTAACATAATACCTTTAAATGAATGTAAAGTTTGAGTTACGTCTGCAAATTTTCTCAACAAACATTTGAATGGATAACTTTCATGTTGTGGTTCGTTTTCAAGTTTAATGTTTGACTTCATCATGAGATGTGACTGGGTAGGCATATTTAATCATGATGATTCATAGTGACAATACAATGGTAAGGTTGGTAATTTCAGTGGCAACGTGTGTCATAATAACATGGAACGACGGATTCAAACGTAATAACTGCGTCACTTGTCCACAACAATTGTGCAGACCAACATAATAAGTAAAACTATTAATTTAGCAAAGCTCATAGGCCTGTATTAGCGCCATAAAATATTAAACTGTTAAGTGTTTTGAAAGTATGGAAAGAAGAAGGAAACATGGCCTCTATGTAAAATATACCTCACATTAATTTCATTTTTCATTTAACCTTTATTTATACTCGAAAGATCAATTCAGGGGTGACCCTCATTTGCAATGATGTCGAGTCAAACAAATGCAAAGCAAAACAACCATACATACACAATAAACAATGCAAATACATAAAATAGGCCTATACAACAACTGATGAAGAGAAAAAAAACTAAAAACAATTTGAACATTTACACAGAGGTGTAGAATGGCTGGAATTAAAATGAAATAAGTGATATAGCTTTATTAAAACAGTTACAGGTAGAGATGGCAGATTTAAGATAATATGTCTAAATTGGATATAGGATATGAAGGCATTAATTGTAATTTGTTGCTGTAAGTTGTTCCAGGAGTAAGTGGCACTGAAGCAAAAAGCTGTCTTTCCAAGCTCAGACCTGACTTGAGGAGCATTGATCCTCAAGTTTGAAATTGCATTCATCTCGACATAGACTAGCTATGATATAACATTTATTTCCTGCATATGTAGAAAAATATCGCCATCTACTTACTAGGATTTTATTGCTCTATCATTTTGCGTTCCAAATATTTGGGAATTTGACGGGTCTTCTCATCAAAATAATTGTAAAAATGCATTTATACTTACAAAAAAGGGTCAGGTTCTAGACAATCATAAGGTTGTTATCATGTTCCTATATTTGCTTCCATACAAACACCATTTTGTAGTTTGTTTGTCCAATTTGTCCACTTTTTTTTAGAAATCAAATTTATTTTTTGAGCTTGTTGTAGACATGGTAATGCAAGATGTTTTTTTTTCTTCCTAAAACTGTCATGACCTGTTCATAAGAAGAGTTCTTATCCAGTATACGTTTATAAAAAAAAATAATCCTCTGCATGAGTACAATTATCCGGTTCCCAGCAAGAGTGATACCTTACACAATCACCACAGCTGGCAGAGGGAAGCTAACCTTTATTCAAACACTAAAGCATTGACACATGTAGGGTCAATACAGCAGTTGGACATTGATACATACATATAAAGTGTAACAGGGATTTTAACCAAACCATTCCATGTGTCAATACTGTTTTGCCATTTTGAAGTGAAACATTTGTTTTAGTGACTGTAATTAGATTAACCATGCACTAACTAACAATCCACCCCCTTTAAATTTTAACAAAAAGAGAAAAAACAATCACATTTCTCTTTTTCTTTGGAAAGGCTAAATGGGGCCAGTTAGGAACTCCATTCCAGGGTATCATTATACGCTTCTAAAGGGGAGGTCTGAGGTTGGGTGTAAGAGGGGCTGAGGTCTAGTGACTAAGACTCTATGGTGCATAAATACAGCAGTGCTGCCCTAGGAGTGCAAAAAGGAGAACAACACTCACCACTCGTCAAAACAAAGGAGAGAAGCCAACACATTGAGATAGTTTACTCTGTTGGGTGTTTTAGTTTTTAGTGGATCTGCTCCTCTCTGCCTGAGTTCTTTCCAGCCACAGCTCAGTTTGTTTTGACCTCAACATGAGGTCCACTGCGATAGCGTTGCTGGTTTTGGGGATGTGCACAATGGAGACGTTGAGCCTTCCTGTCA
The DNA here is from genome assembly GCF_026213295.1 of Gadus chalcogrammus. Taxonomy (NCBI): domain Eukaryota; kingdom Metazoa; phylum Chordata; class Actinopteri; order Gadiformes; family Gadidae; genus Gadus; species Gadus chalcogrammus. The sequence goes on from NC_079412.1 coordinate 11,327,070, forward strand.
AGTCTGTGTTCGTCACCTTCCCGGGAGATGTCATCAAAAACATGACTGACGTGGAGATGGCAGATGTAAGTAGCAGATGGCATGATCACTTGTTTAAGGAAAGTTAGCTTTTTTTTTTTAAAAATTAGCTTTAACCCCAAAAAAAGCATCGGCCCACGAGGCGGCGAAGCCTTGAATTTAGATGAACATAGCTAATCTATGTCGAAAAATATTTTTGATTTGCAGTGAGCTCTCCTTGAACTAATTTGTGTGTGTCTTTGTGTTCTCAACCATCAGAAATACCTGAAGAGGTTTGGCTACATGGAGTCTCCGCAGCGCAGCGACGTTTCCACGTCCAAAGCTCTGAAGACGCTGCAGAGGCAGATGGGTCTGGAGGAGACCGGACTGCTGGACAAGACCACGCTGGACACCATGAAACGCCCCCGCTGTGGGGTCCCAGACATTCGCAGCTACCAGTCCTTCGACGGAGACCTCAAATGGGACCACAACGACGTCACCTACAGGTGGGCGGAAAAGGGACAGGAAGTGATAGTTAGGATTGCTGAAATGGTGATGCTTCAATACTTCCGCCATGCGGTGCCGTAGATTACATAACAGTATCCAGATACATTTTTATACACCATTGTCCCACTATGAGTGATGTTAATGGATACATGGCTGTCTCCTCTTTAGGATCCTGAACTACTCCCCTGATATGGCACCCTCCCTGACCGACGACGCCTTCGCCAGGGCCTTCAAGGTGTGGAGTGACGTGACTCCTCTCACCTTTACCCGTCTATTTGACGGAACCGCCGATATCATGATATCCTTCGGGAAAGCCAGTAGGTCAAATCTCTTTCAATCCTTACCATGATGAATTCTGAATATTTGAAAATGAGTTGTTCTGATATACTATTTCATACAATTTCATACAATTGTCTATGCTAGATCATGGGGACCCGTATCCATTTGACGGAAAGGACGGCCTCTTGGCCCACGCCTACCCCCCCGGCGAAGGGATCCAGGGTGACGCCCACTTTGACGATGATGAGATCTGGACCCTAGGCCAAGGGACAGGTAGGAACACGAAGGCCTTTATTACTCCATGAGGGAACCGACTTCCACATCCCCTGCTGTATTTAACCGAACATCTCCCCCTAGTGGTCACTTCATTAATGGCAATAAAATCGAGCTATTTATTTTCTGTTTTCCCTCTTTACCACACAAGTTGTGAAGACGTTGTACGGCAATGCAGAGGGAGCTTTGTGCCACTTCCCTTTCACCTTCCTCGGAAAGTCGTACAGCAGCTGTACCACGGACGGACGCTCCGACAACCTGCCATGGTGTTCCACTACAGCCGACTTTGGAACGGACAAGAAGTTTGGCTTCTGCCCCAGTGAACGTAAGATCGACAATTTATATTGAGGGCCATGACATGGCCTCTTAAAAATGAAGCTTTCTGGGGGCTGGGGGATTGCTGACAACATCGATAATCATTTCCCATCCGTTCCTGTTTACTCCTGGCAGTTTTGTACACGTTCGGAGGCAACAGCGATGACAAACCATGCGTATTTCCCTTCGTATTTCTTGGGGAGACGTACGATAGTTGCACCACGGAGGGCCGTAGTGACGGCTACCGCTGGTGTTCCACCACTGACAACTTTGACAACGACAAGAAATTTGGATTTTGCCCCAGTCGTGGTGAGTAGCCAACCTTTGCCTGGTGTATGATCGATGAATTACTGCCCACACAGCACATTGTCTTTTTCCTCTTATACTTTTTTAAAATTGTAAAATCGAATTTCTTTGCTCCACCAGAAACGGCTGTGGTCGGAGGAAATTCAGAGGGCGAGTCTTGTCGCTTCCCCTTCCAGTTCCAGGGGAATTCGTACGACTCCTGCACTAGCGAGGGACGCAATGACGGAAGGCTATGGTGTGCCACCACTGATAACTTTGACACCGACACCAAATGGGGATTCTGTCCTGACCAAGGTGAGTAAAAAAAAAAGACTATTAATGCAACACTGAGTCTTCTTCTTATAAGATGACAGATTGAATGTTGAATGATGATTTCTTAATTTTAAGTGGCTCTTTTTCTGCCCCCCCAGGGTACAGTCTGTTCCGTAGCAGCCCACGAGTTTGGACATGCCCTGGGCCTGGACCACTCCAAAGTCAGAGACGCACTTATGTTTCCCATGTACAGATTCATTGAGAACTTTTCCCTAAATGAGGACGACGTTGAAGGCATTCAGTATCTCTACGGTAAGCCCACTTGCTTAAAATAAAAACAAAAAATCATTCAGTATAGTTCTCAATAAATATTGCAAATTCGATGACAAGCAAACATTATCCTCCAATTCTAAAATTGTATTTCCCCAGGACCTAAAACCGGCCCGGACCCCAGTCCCCCGGGTCCCATCACCACGACAACCACCAGACCAACAACAACCACCACACCGACACCTGTAGGTCCAGACAATGATGTCTGCCAGGTCACGACCTTTGACGCAATCACTGAGATTGGGAATGTGCTGCACTTCTTCAAGGATGGGTAGGTCAATACGCAATGTACCTGTCTGTCTACGTTCAGGAAAGAAAACATACATTGGAAATTGCGGGGCCTTTGTTCTAACTTTTAATAATAATATTTTCTCCATCAGATATTACTGGAAAAAGACCAACAGCGATAAGGCTAAGGGTCCATTTGCTATTTCTGAGGGGTGGCCGGCCCTGCCAGCTAAGATTGACTCTGCCTTTGAGGACCCGGAAACCAAAAAGATGTACTTCTTTGCAGGTGAGCGATCTTCCCTCAGTTTGCTTATGAAACACATAAATCAATTGCAGTTATATTTAATTATTTAGCAGCCACGTTTATCTTATCTCAATCAAAGTGAAGAAGATACATTGCACTGAGGAGTAAGTAGGGGTTAAGCATTTTGTTCAATGTTGCCCACAGAGGTAGGCTGCGGACATTGAGGATCAAACCAAGCACCTTATGGCTGGGATTGTAACACTAGTAGCCACTACACTATCCTGCCCCCTGCATTAACATAAATGTTTCCAATTGTGTTCAAAGGAACTCAGTTCTGGGTGTACACTGGCAAGAAGGTACTTGGACCCCGCAGCATCGAGAAGCTGGGCCTGCCGAGCAGTGTTCAGACGGTGGAGGGATCCGTGCAGAGAAAGGGGAGCAAAGTCCTGCTCTTCAACGGGGAGAACTACTGGAGGTGAGATTCGCTGGGCACTGAACCTTTATGCTTGGGTGCAAACATGGTGGTTGAAGAAAACCTGCAAACATAACAAAAACAGGCAAACCTCTGATTGATGGATGAATGGGTGAATATGAACTTTATTAATCCCTCGGGAAGGTTCCCTCAGGAAATTGCACTTCCAGCAGCAGCAAACGCCAACAATTTTATAAATGTGCAAAAGTACAAAATGCTAAAAATATATATGCTGGGAAACAATATACAAGAAGAATGGTATACAAGCCAATATTTACATACAGGAATATATTATATCGACAATAATTTCCCAAGACTTTCTGAGAAACTCACTTGCTTTGCCTGTATTAAACAATAATGGTCATTATATTGTATTTCATGCTACCAGGCTTGATGTGAAGACTCTCACGATGGACAGAGGATATCCTCGGACAACTGACACGGTCTTCGGCGGAGTTCCCAGTGATGTCCACAATGTTTTCCTGTACAAAGGTGAAAATCTGAAGTTTCACACATTATTTGAACTATTATTAAAAATTCAAAGTACTCTATGCATAAGATGAGTTTTCTACATCTTACATGTCAATCTGATCTCCCTCAACCCCAGGTCACCTTTACTTCTGCCATGATCGCTTCTACACGCGTGTGAATTCTCGTCACCAGGTCAACCGTGTTGGCTACATCAAGTATGATCTCCTCCAGTGTTCAGACGATTCCGCCCTGCAGGCCTGAGAAGCCCTGACTTCAAGAACACTTATAACACATGCAATCAAAATAACATTTAGTAATAATTTGTTGGCAGTTCCTCTTTAACTGTGAAGTCACATGCAATGCAAAATTGTTAACTGCCATTTTTGGGGTCCTTAGTCCCACGCAATCACATACGCAGCAACACACTGTTTAGTTGAATGGCCCAGATTAAGGTACTTTAAGTGTGAGACTTTGTTGTTGCATCACTCTTCATTTGTAAACAGGTTATGGATGCGAACAGCAGGAATAGGAACATAACGGTTCTCTCCAAAACAGAATCTGCATCAGATCAGAATAAGGTTTTATGTCTGACAGGCTCAGACTGTTTCAGTATACATTTTTTAAAGTAATAGTTAGGCCCAATGTTTATTTGTTTTGTATATTTTGGCTTGATGCCAGTTATTTGCACTGGGTGGCATTGCATGTCTCCATCACTAAAATTATTTATAAAATTAGATTTTGTATTGCATTTAAGTTGTCATTTAATTCCAATAAATATACGACTAAATGTTTCCCGACCGAATTCTTAAATAATGCACACATCATTGATAGGCATGAAATAAATGCATTACTTGACAATATAATAATCTATTTTGGGATGAAGCTGCAACCGATAATGCTTAAATGACACCCAAGGAATATACATGTTCCATTGTGCGAACACTAAATTCTCTAAATTCAGATGATAGTTGATATTTTAAAATCCTTCTACTCGAGGAACGTATTACTCCGCACCGATTTGCGTAGTATGCCTTCCACTCAACACAATAGTCCACCAAACGTCCACAAATATCTCGAATTTAAAAAAGCCGCGTTTGACCAGAATATTAAAAAAATAATGTAGCACTTAGATCGCTTAATAAAAATATATTACATTCTACGACTGTTTGTTTTCAGCCTAACGATAAATAAGATCCGGTTTGAAGAACAGGAAGCAAGGACATACTCATGGCGCCCGACTAGAATGGCGGAAAAAGTACCGCTCGCAAATGTATTTTCTTTTCAACCGGCCTACAACTAGATATACGATTCAACTCGTGAACACACGGTAAGAAAAACAGACGCGAATCACGGGATGGGGGGTGGAAATTAAATAATTTTCTTCAGGGACTGCATTTGGGCGGTCTGTTGTAGCTCAGGCCCTCGAGGTCCCCAGTAGAGCTTCTAGAATGCCTGAGTGGAAAATAGGAGCTCGGAAATGGCGACGCCGAGCAGGCAAGAAGAAGGACAGCTAGGCCTGTTTATATTAGCCACATAGCTAGCAGGCAGCTAGTCAGTGTTCAAGGTTGTAGTGTATGTTATGATACACTCAAGCAAGAGCTCTGCGTACAAGTCAAATATGTCTGGCCATAATAGTTTTCGCATGCGACTTAATTGTGTTCTCTCGATAAAACGCCGAACTATAACGTGAATACAGTTTGCAGATTTGTCGTAGCGTATCCTTGTAAGGGATAGAAGTACGAAATGCAAACCAACATCTGGTGAATTTACTTAGCATCGTTGGTCCTTTATTGAACGTACTGCTTTATCTAAACAACTCAATGTGTGCTATGTAAGACTTCTTGATTTAAATATTATCATGTCAAGTACATACTTATTTTCAGTGTTATTTTCATTATGTTTTAAAACATAGCTTAACCAGTCCCGCAAATAAACAACTTCTTCAAACAGTCCTGGGTGCTTTTCTTTTGGAACACACTCCAATCAGTGTGAAAACAAACACAAATATATTCAATTATTCCTTAATAAATATTCTTAATTTTTTGTTGTTTCTTATCTGCATACATGATGTTTAGTTACATCATTTTCGTCCTGTTTTCTGTAAGAGATAAATAATAAATAATGCCCTAAGACATGTATGTAACAATGTATTTTAACACATGGTAATACATTGATGTGTGTGTTCTGCGGACAGTGATGGATTTGGAGGAGAATGAGGTGGAGAGCAGCAGTGATGCCGGCCCCTCTGGGCTGGAGGAGCCCTCAGAGAGTGGCATGGGTGTGGAGTCATCAGAAGCCATGTCTGCAGACAGCAGCGATGCAGCTGCTCCACAGGACAGATCCCAGATTCTGACTGCCACGTGGGACAAAGCTCTGAGGGTGTTTTGGTAATACCCTTTAAAAAGCTCTTTTGAGTTCATAAAAGGGGATACAAATTAAAAGCAAAAAAAGTGTTGCTAATGTACAGGCTGTTCTCAAAGAAGTTGATAAGAACTTCAATGCCTTTTTACTAACTCATAACTCAACATTAGTTCACCCTCCTTTACTACTGTCCTTACTACTGCTACATCTTCCTTGGTCACACCTCCACTTGCAATTTAGTATGCAGCCTTATGTCTGTATATTTATTTATGTGGCCTAGTGTCTATTTTTTATACGTCTACCTATATGGTAGGCGTATTTTTATACGTCTACCTACGTTAAAGAGAGTCAACACCTGCCAGAGGTCAAATTCATGTATGTGTTGCCTACTTGGCCAATAAAGCTGATTCTGATTAGCAGACGCTTGTATCCAAAGCAACCTACATCGAATTCTGTTCCCTGTCAATAAGGAGCAGGAAGGGGTTAGCATCTGGCTCAAGGATGCCTACAGGTAGTTTGCAGACATGGGGGATACGTTCCTTTTGGATTGGTCGTCAACCACTTAGCCACTTGACTGCTCGAAGGACTTGAGTTATTTCCATCCCTCCTCTTGAGCACCTGAGCAACTTTTTATTTTCATCCACAAGCTGTTCGTCCCAGGAGACCAGCTCAAGCTACGGACGTCCGGGGTGTCTTCGGTGCACCTCCCGGACTCCTCCTCGGTGGCCCAGTCCACCAGCGTTTCCAGCGTCTCCACGGTGACCGCAGTCTGTCTGGTGTCCGAGTCGGCCCAGATGCTGGTTCACTCGAGCGTGGGGTCTGACGGAGCCATGATGGTGTCCGACTCGACCGCGTCCACTCCTCAGACCTTGGCTCCGCCATAGACAAGATCATAGAGTCGACCATCGGACCCGACATTATGAACGGTACGGGGGGCTTAGGTGGTAGGCGCTGAGATCTTATATAAGGTTTTATTTTTTTTGGGGGGGGGGGGGGGCGGGGGTCCTTTTAAAGTTTTAGTTACCGTTGTCTGCTGGAAGTTATTTATTTATGTAGCACTTTTCATACACGAGGCACACTCAAAGTGATCACGTAGAAACATCGTCGTACAATAAATAAAATGGATAAGTAAAAGAATACAAAGGCAAAGTGCAATTTTTTAATGCATTGTAGAAAGTGCAATGTGTTTAAGATTTAGCAGAAAGCTAAAGCAAACATACTAATGAAATAATAGCTCACCGAAGGAGGGCGTGTTATCCCAATGGTTATGACCCATTCTAAGATAGTATCTTTGTTGGGTTGGAGCATTATAATGAGCAATTTGCATTTGATATGCACATAGATAGATTGCTAGATTACTATGTGGATGATCATATAAGACATTTTCATTTCATGTTCATTTTTATTAAAAATAAACAAACAAACAACCCAAAATAGAAACCGTTTGGCTTCACCCTACTTAAAAATCAACTAAGGATTCTTGACTCTGGTGTGATATGTTTCGTAGGATGCATAGCAGTAACAAGTGCAGAAGATGGAGGAGCAGAGACCACCCAGTATCTGATACTGCAAGGGCCGGATGACGGTAAGCTAGGTGTATCCTTATGTGGTTTAATATTTCTCCTCAATACATCTATTCAACTTCAATTGCGTTGCTCCTTTCTTCTTAGTGTTGAATAGCTAATTACATCACATGGTACCTTTTTGTTTTAGTTGGACAATTTTTAGATAACCATTATGACAATTTAAGTTTAAGAAGGACTAGAGGGGGCTTACCCTCAAACGGGCCACAGGTTTGAGTATTTTGCTTTCGACCTGTGTTTGAGTGGCCACCTATGCCATGTCTCTCCACCAGGTGCTCCTATGGTAGCCCAGATGTCCTCGGCACTGTCCAGCAGATCAGCCACCGAGGCGTCCGGAGAGGGACCCGACCTCGACCTGCGTGGACCAGGGAGACCTGCACGGCCACCTGGAGCCCAGCTACCGGGCCGGATACTCGGGCTACGCCGAGGAGAGCGGCGACCAGCGGCCCGACCAGCCCGAGCACTCCCACCCCTCCCAGTACATGGACTGCGGCCCCGACCAGACGGGCGAATCCTCCTCGTCCGCCTACGGCGAGTGTTCCGGCGACGAGCCCGACCAAACGCGCTCCGGGTCGGGCTTCGCCGACTACAGCGGGGGCGACCGGGACCTGCCCGGCTACGTGGAGTGCAGCGGGGCGGACTCCAACCCCACCAGCCACGGCCACTACGTGGTGGAGTGCAGCGAGGAGTACCTGGAGTGCGGCGGCGAGGCGGAGGTGGAGCGTCCGCGGGGCTACATCGACAGCAGCGCCGACCATGGCGCGCAGACGGGCCGCCAGTACCCCGGCGAGTACCGAGGGGACTGCGTGGCGGCGGCCGACTCGGAGCAGCCGGGCTACTCTCACTGCACCGTCGGGAGTCACGTGAGCGACGACGAGGACGACGAGGAAGAGGACGAGGAGGAGGACGACAACGACAACGACTTTGGTGGCTTCGACGTTGAAACCCACGACCTCGATCGGCCACAGCACTCCCACCAGCAGCAGCAGCAGCAGCATCCGCTGAACTGCTATGTGGAGAACAGCGGAGAGGTCTACGCGGACGAAGGCTCTTCCTCCTCCTCCTCCAACCACCACCACCCCATGGCGGACACCGCGGGGTCCGGCGGGCTGCCAGAGGCCCTGGAGAGCAGCGAGAGCCAGCCGGGGCCCTTCATCAGCAGCAGCGGCACCTACAACGCCAACCCGGACCCAGAGCCGGAGCCAGAACCAGAACCAGAACCGGAGTTGGGGCCGATGCTGGACCCCAGCAGGGAAGAGCCCCAGGGCTCCCAGGGGCCCGAGGTGACGCCCGGACGGCTGGGGGACTCGGACATGTCGGTAGAGATGGCGGAGGGCAGTGGGGACCGCCAGCCGAACCTGGCGGAGCTGGAGGAGATGATGGAGGTGGTGATCGTGCAGCAGTTCAAGTGCAAGATGTGTCCGTACAAGAGCACGTCCAAAGACACCCTCATAAACCACATGCGGGATAAGCACTTCAGAAGCGCAGGTATTGGTTCTGATCCATAGTGAGTGACATCTTGCTCGGTGTTGAGTCAGAAATAAATACTAAAGACCCGCCTCTTCCTGATTCATATAGCTCTCAAGCAGCTCTCACATTATTGGTTTCAAATTTGAATTTAATTGGCTTGAATTGTCTCACCCGCAAGCCGCTTGGGCTAGAAGTAAAATGAGTAAATCTAGAACAATGTAATAAATATTATTCGTCTTGTCCTCGGTGCTGGCTCTGCAGGGGGTGCTCAGAAGAAGCGAGGGCGTGGACGGCCCCCTAAGAGCGAGACCCTGGCCCGGCGGAAAGCGGAGCAGGAGGCGGCCGAGGAGCGGAGGGCCGCCAGGCACAAGGCGGACGAGCCGCCGCCGCCGCCGGCAGAGGAAGAGGACGACGAGGTGGTGGACGCCGGGGCCATCGACGACCCAGCAGGTCCGGCTGCTTTTAAACCATGTGCTGAACGCCATTAATGTACTTGTACATATTTCCCTCTTGTGCTCATTACATTATTACCCCCCCCCCCCCCCCCCCCCAGAGGATAGCGACTATAACCCAGCTGACGAAGAAAACGGCTGCAAGCCGCAACCCACTACTGTGAAGCCCCCCCATCTTCCTCCTCCAATCTGCTCCTCTCCCTCTTCCTCCTCCTCACAGGGACGCCCTCGCCGCAAGGTGGGCCGTCCCAGGAAGTTCAGCCTGGTGGAGGAGGGCTACGGCAGTAGAGAGGGGATCGGTGAGAGCAAACAAACCATTCATAGCCTGATAAAGTGATTTATTCCGATTTTAAATAGGAAGAGGAAAAAACGATGTGCCGCAATTACATCATTAAGTAATTACTCTATAAGCAGGACACTTTTTATGCAACGAATGATCATTTATGTGAATCGGTTGACGTGTGACTGGTGGGAGCATAGTGTTACTTATGGATAGGAATCTAAACAAAACTGTGGCCCAATGGGCATGGACGAGTTCATGGCCTGGGCCACAGTCCTGCCTTTACATAAAGCTCCCTGCACCTCCACCAGCGACTCATATTATACGCCCGCCTCTTCCAGAAGAAGAGGGCAGTCCTGCCAAGAAGCTCAAACTGGAGATGGAGGCTGCGGACCCTGATGAGGCCAGTACTTCTTGCCTGGGCAATGCTCCCACAGAAAACGGATCTCCAGACGCGGCTGAGCCCTCGGTCAGCCAATCAGACTCCGAGAACAAAGACCCGTCCTCAAACGCCGGGCAGGAGGAGGACTTCCCTAAGAAAAGAGGACGGCCCTCCAAGAGGTTCCTCCGGAAGAAGTATAGAAGATACATGAACCGCAAGTAAGAGCTTTGTGATTTTGACACCATGCCCGGAATTTCTTTCCTACAGTCATAATGTTTTAGGCCCAATCCCATTTCTACCCCTTACCCCTTCCCCATAACCCCTCCCCCTTGTTTTGAAGGGGCGTAAGGGGTAGAAATGGGATTGGGCCTTATTCCCATTTCCCAATCCCATTTCTACCCCTTACCCCTTCCCCTTACGCCATCCCCTTACCCCTTCCCCTTCCCCCTTCCCCATACCCCTTCAAAACAAGGGGGAGGGGTAAGAGGTAGAAATGGGATTGGGCCTTAATGTTTGTGTTTATATCACTCATTATCTGGGGAGCAGGATTGTGTAGATGCGAGGGGTATTGACTCTCAGTCAAATGGTACTGGGTTTGATCCCCAATGTCAACAGCCTTATTTTTTGGAATTGTGGAGAAAGATACCGTACCCTAATTTGCTCCATTGATCTGAATTCATTGTACTTTACTCTGGATGTAATCATCTGCTCAATTACAAAATAGTGTTCATAATTAGTTCTCGCCCTAAGCTCATCACTGCCCCACTATCTTCCAGTCGCTATTACAAATCCCTCAAGCCGCTGCTGAGGCCCCATAACTGCTGGATCTGCGGCTCGCGCTTCCTGTCCCAGGAGGACCTGCGCTTCCACGTGGACTCCCACGAGGGCAACGAGCCCGAGCTCTTCAAGTGTCTGCAGTGCAACTACCACTGCAAGCGCTGGTCCTCCCTCAAGGTCAGTCCGTGGCACTCTGCACAAGCTGCCCCCTGCACGGTTGAGTAGCAATGCAAGGAGCGGTTATGCATAAGAAACATGCATAATAAAAACAAAGGCATGCTTTAAATAGGTAGGGAAACCTACAACCGTTATGTTAATGTTTAACCACATAGATTTTATTGATCGTGTTGTAGATAAAACATTTTTACAATCATTTCCAAAAAAGGGAAAAGAAATGTAGAGGTAAACTATAAGAAGATGAATTAATTCATAAGGTCCACGACGATGAATTAGATGTATTGTGGTTGTGATGGTTTGTGGCCGTCTATTGCAGGAGCACATGTTTAACCATGAGGGCAAGAAGCCGTTCAAGTGTGAGGAGTGTGACTACAGCAGCGTGTATAACAAGGATGTTCTGCGCCACTCCGCCGTCCACAACAAAGAGAAGCAAGTGCCATAGATCTGCATACGCACTAGCTGTTCAGAACAACCAATACAGACAAGACACCGGGACATGTTTTGTGTAAACTTATGTTTTACTTGTAGTTCTGCTAATCTACTCTCGTTTTTCTTATAGGAAAAGAAAAATGGAAATGGTAAGAATTATTTTTATTTTGTAACTTAAATAGCATTTAAGGTTTTTGTTTGCTCCGTTATGTTGACCTGAGGTGTTAATTAATCTCTTCCCGTCCCCTATCTCAGCTTCCAAAAATCTCCCAGTTCCCGTGCCCAATTTGTCACAGGGTCTACCCTATGCAAAAAAGACTCACCCAGCACATGAAGACCCACAGCACTGAGAAACCTCATATGTGTGATAAGGTCAGCCCTCCCCCAGTCACCTCCCTACCGGATTCATCTGTTGACCTTCATGTTATCAATTATATTACTGTAATTGCATTATATTTGTACATTATCCAGGTTGATGGCATTTTGTTTGGTTTCTTTATAACACCGTCCTCTCTTTCACCTTGACAGTGTGGCAAATCCTTCAAGAAGCGGTACACGTTTAAAATGCATCTGCTGACCCACATCCAAAGTCTTGGAGACAGCCAGTCAGTATTACATTACGAGCACTTCCTTTGTTGTCCTTGTTGTCATTGCATCAAAGAAATTCCACGATTATGAAACCCTGTTCTCCAGCCCCCGTTACCCACTTCTCCCTTGCATTACATTTCCCAACTGCAAATGTCCCATCTTTTCACAAGCATCTGCATGTGATCCCTTTTTTTGTTTTTTAATCCTCCTTTTAACGTTAAGGTTATCGTGTGGCAGGTTCAAGTGTGAGTACTGCGACTACACGTGTGACAACAAGAAAATGCTGCTCAACCACCAGCTCTCCCACACCAACGACAAGCCCTTTAAGTGTGACTACTGCCAGTATTCCACGTCCAAGGAGGAGTTCCTGGTGTCCCACCTGGCCATCAAGCACACCGGTCAGTAGGACACAAGCCATATCAACTCTAAAGAATATGCTCACTGTCCATGATCAGTCCTAGGTCCCACCATGTGAAGACACTGTTTTAAGTGCTACCACATCAGTAAATCATTGGATGGACAGAGATGTAAAAAAATGTGTCTGTCAAGGTTCCAACACTGTTTAGACTAGCACCTGTCTTCTACACTAGTAGAATCAGTTTCTCTTCTGTAGATTATCTCCGTAACGAAACAAGGGATAACTGAAATGAGGCCTAGGCTCCGTACCCCGCCCCAACGAGTTCTGCTTCAACAAAGTCAAACTATTAGACCTTAGATTAGCTATTCATCCACCCAATCTCCCTCCCCCGGCCTCTCCGTGAAAATAAATCCATTCAACCGTCCATGTGCGTCCCTCTCCGGCCAGGTGAGAAGCCGTTCTCCTGCGGCCTGTGCCACTTCACCACCAAGCACCGCAAGAACCTGCGGCTGCACGTGCAGTGCCGCCACCCCGAGGCCTTCGAGGTCTGGAGCGCCACGCACCCCGAGGAGCCGGCGCGCCGCCGCCGCCAGCCCTTCTTCACCCTGCAGCAGATCGAGGAGCTCAAGCAGCAGCAGGAGGAGGCGCCGCCGTGCCTGCAGAACACCATCGTGAGTACCGACCGCCTCCCCCTTTCGCCCCACGGTGGTTGTCGTTTTGCGGTGCGTGATGAAGAGGCACACGGGTACACCGAAGGGTCTCAACGAGGTAACTTTAAGGGTATGAGGGTGCAAGCGGAACATTTTGGCTCGCGCGCCACTATGAGCACGCCCTGAGCCAGGCACCCAACCCTAACTGCCTCCGACGAGCTGGCTGTCGCCTTGCGTTGGCTGACCCCGCCGTCGGTGTTTGAATGTGTGCATGAATGGGTGAATGTCAGGCAATATTTTAAAGCTCTTTTGGGGGCCTCTGGTTACAAATAAGCACTTTATAAATGCAGTCCATTTCCCATTTACCATTTGTGAGTCATCTGTGTCTGCTGCAGGAGTGGGTAACTGAAGCACTCCACCACATTGACATCACAGCCTGATGAATCACTGGTGTCAGCAGAAAAGGGGAAGATAATTCAATGGATTGTGTTTAATGGTGCTTTATCTGGCCCACTCCACTCATTTGACCACATATATTCAGGCACTGATAGCGGTGATGGCTGTCTACGACATCCCCCACCCTCCATCACCACCCATCTATTCTGGAGCTATTACAGAGAGTTAGGCCCAAAATACACCACTGTGCTTCTCTTCCAAGTGGTGAGTCATGGGATTCAGCCAGGTTCCAAGCGTAGGACGGCTCCCTGTCTGAAGCTTGTTGTGTCTTACCTGCTTTATAAATAACCCCTTGCCCTCTCTTGTCACTAGGTGGCGCTAGATCCTTCCACGTTACAGCCCATCCAGGGGTTAGGGAAGGCCTCCGTCTCCCAAGATGCACATGGAAACACCACCATTATCTATGAATCAGGTGAGTGGTATCTACTAGGGATGGGCATAATTAATCGATGCTCGATAATCGATCGTTAAGAAATGCGTCGATCAATTTATATTGTTATCGATCAAAAGGACGTTGTGTTGCATACTGTGAGTCTTGAAGCATTTAATTGAATATCACTATGTGGGAGAAATACCACCCTGCCGACTGGTGGAAAGTGAATGGAAGAAGGTTCCTGTCAAAGTTAGCGCGACAATACCTCTGCATCCCCGCAACTTCGGTCCCGTCAGAGCGGGTGTTTTCTGCTGCTGGACTGACAGTTACAAGGCTGCGTTCGCGTCTGACCCGCGAGCATGTTAACATGCTTATATTCCTAAATAAAAATATGTAGGCTGGAGTTATGCTATGGACAGTAGGGACAGTCACCACCGTATGTGAGTCGCTCTTTTTTTTTCTTAATGTGTTGTCTCTCGCTCCGCTTTTCTTTCGGCTTGGTGCCTCTTGGAGTCGTTACATTTTGCCAAAACTGTGATATTTTAGCAACAAGTTCAGCCTTATATATGTTCAATAAGGTATTGCTTTTAGATAGACTAGTTCATGCAATTGTTTGTAAATGGGTGGCTCATCTTTTTGTTGCGAGCCTTTTCCGCGCGCCGGCTGCAGCCTATAGGCATTATATGTCGGCCTTTTTTGCCCCGTTTTTTCAAAACAGTTATACCGTTTAATGCCCACTTTTAGCCAACTGCCTTTGTTTGATTATTGTTGTCCGATAAGTTGGCTACTTATTGTAATTGGAATAGGCTACAGATTTAGTCTTGTTGAATAGTTTCCAAACCTGTAAGAGCGCCTGTAGGCGCATTGTTCGGACTTTACGAGCGCCGCATAGGCCTATAAACTATAATGCCTGTATTTATTATTTTAAAACTGTTAAACAGTTGTAGGTCTTCAAGTTAACTGTATTGTATTAATGTTGGCCCATACATTATTGTTGGAATAAAGATTTCATTGATAAAAACATGCTGCATTTTCTACCAACGGGAATTTCAATATAGCCTAGAAAAAAGTTAATGATTAATCGATAATTGATCGATAACTCTAGCGATGCTCGATCAAGGAAATTTCTTCAAATGCCCATCCCTAGTATCTACACACATATTAACCACGTCTTCTTCAATTGTAATTAGTAGTTGTTGTTATTAAGAAGTCCCTCCCCCCATCCCTCCCTCAGCGGGACCCAGCGACCTGTCGGCCCAGAACGCCCTGGACCTGCTGCTGAACATGAGCAACGCCCGGGAGCTGGTGGGCAACTCTCTACAGGTACGAGTGGACCGGGAAGAAAACGTCCCACCACCACCACCCAACCAGACGACGCATCCACCTCACCCTCTCTGATGGGTTCTGTCCACCAGGTGGCGGTGATGAAGACCGACACCAAGGCCGCCGACGGGTCCACCCAGAAGGTGGTGACCTTCCACGTGTCCGAGAGCGGCGACACGGTGATGCAGGAGGCCTTTGAGGAGGCGGGCGCCATTGAAACGACGGAGCTAGCGCAGATCGCCATGGAGGCCTACGAGGCGGGTGGGGACTTTAGTGTGGTGGAGCAGGCTGTCGAGCAGATCAACAGCCCGGACCCGGGATACAGGTAGGGGTGTCACTGTGGACCACACTTAGAATCTGCTGTCCGCATGGCATGATCCCTGATGCGTGTAGGCAGAGCTAGGATCACCCACTTAGAACCTAGTGTCTACATGGCATGACCTCTGATCCAGGCTGGCAGAGCTGAAGAATCTAGACTCTGGTCTAAAGGGGTCTCAAACTGAAGTCACCATCTGACGATAATGTAACGTTCTATGATTGAAATATGTTTTTTGGAATAGAGCACTCCAACTTGTGCTGAGAGTCGAGCAACGACCCAGTATACTACAAACAGAACAAGACCTAGAATGAAATCCCAAGACGTCTGTTCTACTAAGCTGCACGCAGTTAACTCTTCTTTGAGCATGTAGGGCGTGTAGGTCCTGAACCAGGATCCGGTTAGAGGGTGGTTCAGATAGTTCCCCTGGTTAACATCGTAACAGTCAATGTCTTTAGGCCTGGGGGGATAATAAAGTGCCTTCAAAATCCATTACAATTTCAAAAATGTAGTAGGAAGTATTCTCCTTGCTAGCTTCAACAATATGTCTGCCTAGGCTTCCAGTAGACCACAGTCGTGCACAATGAGGGCACGGGAAGAGTGTGTGCAGTTAGTCTGTTAGTTAGGTAGACAGACATCCAATGATTTCAGTCGGGCTGAAAACAATAATTGAGGGGCTTATTACAGGCCTGTCAAAGATGTCTATGCATTTCATTTACCCAATGCTGTTAGGTAAATGGGAGGCAAACAAGAGAAACAACTAGTACACTAGTATTGTACAACTTGTACACTAGCTCAAGTCTCACACCGTAACAATCCGTGATGATTTCATAGTGTTGCCATGCAGCCACAAGCTGTGTGAACGGATGTATGACTACGGGCTTGAGTCAAACCTAATTCCTCATTACTGTCGTGTGTTTCCCAGCAACGATGAGGGAAGTCCATCTGCCGGGATTGACGTCAGCGAGTCAGAGAGCATGAAAAGTGAAAAATACTACCTCACCTCTACGCTGGCTGACGGAGTGCTGCAGCAGGTGGAGGTATGTCCAAGAGCTCCACACGGCTTGGGAGCACCCACCGGCTTTTTATGGTTCAAAAACATAGTCCCTCATTGTTTATGATGTGTGGTTTATATAATGCAGCATATACTGTCAGTTATACTGGCTTGAACTGTTTGTAATGCTTCTGTTCTATTTGTCCTCTCTGTATTTAAAATGTATTGTGTTAGTTGAAAAAGAGATGTCGAACCCGTTTTTTATTTCGGTGGTGTGCCCTCTGTGACGCCCCAAACCTCCTGTGGTGTTTTAATAAAGCCCTTCTGCTGTTGTCAGTTGAGCAGTGAGGCCCCTCAGTCCCCCACCGCCGGGGGCTCCCCCGGTCAGAACGCCAAGCGCTTCTCCTGTCGGATCTGCATGGAGGCCTTCCACGGCCGGTCGGACATGGAGAACCACAAGAGGGCGCACTTGGACCCCAGCACCTTCAAGTGTCCCGACTGCAACTTCACTGCCCCCTCCTGGCTCGAAGTCAGAGTGAGTCGCCTCCCCTCCGTTCTCCTTCCTTCCTTCCTTCCTTCCGTCCATCCTTTCCTACCCAGTCACAGGTGTTTCTGTATGTTAATATCTGACTTGAGGTCAGATGGATTTGAGGTTTTGTGTTCATACGTCCCATTTTCAGGGGTGCTACTATTCCTTTTAGTTCAAATCAGCTTTATTCCAGCATACATATGCAAACTCTTATAATGCTAATAATAGTATTTTAGTGTTAAATTAATGCTTGTTTATGGTAAGATTTATATACTATGCATGATTGATAGAACAGCATATATATTGCCTGCATGCACCACACATTAAATGTATCCCTATCTATACAATGGCTTTTTATGTAACCATTTGATCCGGTTTAAATTAAAGGACCACATGAATCTACACGCATACCTGCGGCCACACAAGTGCCCCAGCTGCAGCTTCGCCTCCAAGAACAAGAAGGACCTGCGACGGCACATGATGACCCACACCAACGAGAAGCCCTTCGCCTGCAAGCTGTGTGGACAGAGGTAGCGCCCCAACCATCCGGGCCCCTCCCCGAATGGCTAAATGTCACAGCGATATGATTCTCCTATTGAATATCAGATCAGGGCTCCTCATGGCACAGATTTAACTGCCAGTCATTCTAGACGTCCCCTCTAATGAATACCTTCTCAAATGTTCTCCCTTTCCGGTCTTTGTTTTGGTGGTTTCCCCCTGTCTATTTGTGAACCCAGCTTGAGGGCGTGATGGGTCTCATCCGTGTGGATGCACTTCAGGCTGTAAACTTGACTCTTGACCCACACACCCTTCCCTTGCACCGTCCCTTCCAGGTTCAACCGTAACGGCCATCTCAAGTTTCACATGGAGCGCTTGCACAACCAGGAGAACGCCGTGCGCAAGAGCCGCGCCCAGACACCCCAGCAGCAGACGATCATCGTCCACAACGACGAGGAAGCCCTGGCCACACTGCAGTGTAGGCAAACGCAACCATCACACGATGCAACCGGCTGAATGAATACAACTCACACCTGGCACAACACTAGGCACATGAAAGGCAACATAACTAGGACTATATACTATTTACAGTTTGGTCGTTTGGCTGATGCTCTTATGCAAAGCGACTTACAGTGAATGAGTGTAGATTTCATGAACCAGGTAGGGGTTAAGGCATCGTGCTCGAGACTGGTAGGCCAACCGCCTGGTCATATTATGGTTCAACCCCAAAACCTTTATTAGCAACACTTTTGTTCCTTTGTTGTGATACTTGATACGGGTGACGGTGAGTGTTGATCGGTTGGTGCTTTGTGTCCATGCTGCCAGCAGCCCTACAGTCGGGCCAGGTGCTCACCCAGGAGAGGCTCCAGGCCCTTGGGCAGGAGCACGTCATCATGACCCAGGAGCAGTCCCTGTCCGACCAGGTACGAGCTTGACAGCGCACCGACTCTTCTGGGGCTCCTTCACTTATCCAGCCATGTTTGTTAAGATCTTATTCTTTGCATTGATTGGTGGGTGGGTTTATAACCGAATTGATTGATGAATTGATTGATGGATGTTTTTAGGAGGAGGGGTCTTACATCCAGCAGATCACCACCATGGATGGACAGACTGTTCAGCAGCTGATGTCGGGAGACAATCAAGTGACTGAGGTAGGGTTCGCTTTGAAGAGGACATTTACCTCCCAAAAAGATTTTAAACAGTAAAATATAGGTTTCCATTTTGCAGGTAAGCAGCCAGGTTTATAAACCAAGTGCTTCCCCACGCTGACTCTGGAGCGTGTCACTTTGTGTATCTTCCCATTGCCCTCCATGCTGTCCTGAAACCCCTGATGCCAGACTTAGGCTGTTCCTTAACGATGTGGTCCCTCCAGGTGCAGTACATCATCTCAGAGGACGGCGTGCAGCACCTGCTGCCCCAGGAGTACGTGGTGCTGGGCGATGGGAACCACATCCAGGTATGGACCACAGCCTGGCCTGTGAAGCCTGGGAGATCATGACCTAAATGACATGCATTTTGCTTGACCAATTATCTACCACCACTAATCCTATAGATTAAATTGATATAGCGCTTTTCTAGAAGACTTAATGAAAGTAAAAAAAAGGCAGAAATCCATAAAAAAGACGCAGGAGAATATTCAATAGTCTACAGATAGCAGATAGCAGAAAGCAGGACAGAGGGAGGCGGAGGGTGAGACATTAAACGGTAGAAAACAAAAGGGTTGGTTTTGAATGATGCTTTGAACTAGAGTTGAGAGGCGGGGTCTCCGATCTGTCTGCGTAGAGAACTCCAGCTGCAGGGGGGCTGCGATGTATTTTTTTAACGTTGTCTCTTTTCCCCAGATGGCAGATGGACAGATCATCCAGTATGAACACGACGGGTCGTTTCTGCAGGAACAGGTGGGTTCAACCTTAAATACTATCTTTCTCTCTGATCACTCAGAGGGTGCAGAGGGAACCAAGTCGAGACTGAATGCTTCTCTCCTCTTTCTGTTCTGTGTGCAGATTGCAGTGAGTCATGACGGTCAGATCCAGTACCTGCCTATCAGCTCCAAGCAGCAGATCGTCATCCCAGAAGAGCTGGAGGCTGCGGCCCATTCTGCCGTCACAGGTTAGAACACACACACACACACACACACACACACACACACACACACACACACACACACACACACACACACACACACACACACACACACACACACACACACACACACACACACACACACACACAGGGGTGGTTGAATAGTTTTGTTTTGAACTATTATTAGCAGTGGCGGATGCAGCAGCCATGGTCGAGTCCCAGACGGTGTACACAACAGAGGCCACGGCCGAACAGCTGGAGCAGCTCCAGCAGCAAGGCATCCACTACGACGTCATCACCATCACTGAGGCCCAGCCGTGAGGACCATTCTGACACGACCAAAGGAACACCGACAGATCTCACGTTTCGATCGTCCGTTTAAGCTTCCTGGGATTGTCACATAGAGGGTTTGGGTGGGATTGAATTGCACTGTTAAAAAAAGATAAATGGCTTTTGTACATTTAGAATTGAGGAACAATCTTTTTTAATTTAAATCGTAGGAACTCTTCATTTAGGATGCACGTCAAGCAAGATAGGCCTGCTGTGTAAATATTTAAACGGATCCACGTCCATGTGCCTCGAATGCTTTGATTTGCAAATCAATTTTGGATAAGAAGAGATCTTTTATGTTATTGAGAATGTACTGAACTTTTCAGTTACAAACAGTAACATGCACGCAGAGTGTTTATTTTTGATCTGTAAAAAAAAGGATACAATTTGGCTGATGATTAGCTTTGTGGCAACTGCTTATGGGTAATTTGTACATACTAAGTCTCTTTCATGATGGGTGGGGGAAAACATTCATTGCTGAATGAAATCAAACTGTTTACTAGGTCATGGGGGAAGAAAACAAATAAAGAGCCACAATAAAGTTTTAAAAATAATGTTTAACAATTTGTTTGTTCGTTTAATTTGACCTTGTAGAGAATTGATGGATAATCTTTTTCTAAATGTTTGATATTTTTCAATGTTAATTGCTCACTGAATCCCATCAATCATTCAAACCATAAAGAACATTCTTAAACTACACAACATTCTTGAAGAGTAGTTAATTTGCGTTCATATTTTGCACCAAATACCAAGGAACGTTTGGCCTTCACAGACCACCTCATCAGTGGCACCTTGCTGCAGGTCAATAGGTTTTGAGTACTACAATTCATTCCCTGAACTTGCATTGAGTTCCGCTTTAAAGGCATATATACGCTTTGGACGGAGCTGAGTCATCTACGGGAAGAAGGAATTCAAGTCCTGTTGTCGTGCTGTGGACCTTTTTCATGTTATTTATGGACATTAACTTGTCAGAGGTATTTTCAGAGACTGTCACGCTACTTAAAATATGATCATCACACCCATGTCCACTGCAAAGGCTGAGAGGTGTTTTTAAACTCTGAAGAGAATTAAAACCTTCCTCCTGAACACCATGACCCAGGACAGGCTGAATGCTTTAGATATCCTATCCAGGGAGGAAAAGCTTGTGCCTGAGAAGACAGACTTTAATTAGAAAGTCATTGACTAATTTGCAAGTCAGAAAGATAGGAGGGCTACATTTCTTAACAAGTAGTGGACACTGGTCTAAAACTCTTCATTTAAATTAAAATCGCATCTACCAGATTAAAAATGTTCAGGGGGAGGACTCCCAGACCCCCAGTCCCTGACCACACCCCACCCACAAATGTAATCACCAGCCGCCACCCCATTTACATAGATAGAGCTATGAAGAGATAACGTAACTCTGAAATGTCAATATTCTTTGTCAATGTTTTTGTAGAGAAAATGTATTTCATAAAAACTCCAATCAACATATATTCAAGCAATAAACTGATCATTTATTTCCATTAGCCATAGGCCTGTATCAATTAGAAAACGTTCCAAGTTGTAGGCCTACAAATCAAAAACAAACAGAAACACAGTTATAATAGTCGAACATTTTTCCCAGTTATTGAGAGAGGCTACATATTTCGAAATTGTTTCCAGGTCATCTCTTTTAACTCTCAAACCCACAACTTCTGCTTTCGACACCATTTTCATCCTCAACGATCAGGGGCCAGGACTGCCTGCAAACAGCCCGACCTGTGTGGGCATTTTAAGATGAACATCCCAATTGTCTTACTTATTTTATTGGGTGAGTGGCAAGATCATTTCCCAGATTGAATTGCCTATTAATTTAACTGAAAAAGCATTTATCAGACCTTATGCATTAACTTTCAGGTGTACATCTTTCCAAAGAGCAACAGTCGACTGAGAGGTTGGAGAAATATTGCTCAGATTGGACTTCCCTATGTACTTCGACAGCTTCGACAAGTCTTGCTGTAGGATGTTTCAGGCTGGATGTTTCATAGCGATGGACAACAGAGGTTATGTGTGTAACCTACTCCGGGGACGGGCCACCCTAACAGAGAGAAGCGGCTCGGTGGAGTTCAGAATAACCAACGCGCAGCTCATAGACGGAGGCCATTACAGGTGTTATGTTGAGGGAAGCCACAACGTCTTCAAAGACTTTGTCGTCGAGGTCTCTGGTATGACAATGCCTCAATTCATGAACACTGCGAATGATTTCAGCTTCGGCTTTGACTTAATTGTTATTATAGGCGATAACCTTCTCTACTACACCATTCCCTTTCACTGTGTTAATGTCAGCAGTTATTGAAAAGAAGGACGTCCAACAGAAACACGCGTAATTGAATACATAACACAACATAACGTTATGTTCCAGAACCTTCCGAGCTTCGTCCACACTCGCTAGTGTCGACCCTCCAACCCTCGTCGACGATAACGACCCCTCCGACCCCTGCTACTGGGTCCAGTCCGCCCCAGTACCGTAAGAGAAGTCCTATGTAAGCATACTAAGAATTACCGGCTGCTCATGATGTGTATTCCTCTTTAACTCTGTGCTCGCAGAATGTAGAATATTATACTGTATAATGTAGAATATTATACAGTCTACATTCTGCGTTTATTCTATCCCGTTAGTGCTCCCTGGACGCTATACGTGCTGTTGGCTACGAGTTTGTCAATCACCACCATCGCTCTCATTGGATGTGTGACTGCCGTCGTTTGCTGCCTACGCAAGAAGTCGAAAAGTAAGCAATGCAACATATCTGAGGTGTATAAGGGTATTTAAACAATAGATCATGAGAGATATTGGTGAGTATATTATGTTTATATATATATACATATATATATATATATAGTTAAATGGATGTTTGTTTATTTAACAATTTGAATTCTGTTATCTACCTGTTATCTAAATATAATTTTCTCTGTCCCAGACCAAGTTGTTGAAAACCAGCCTGACTCTCCAAACACATGACCCCTGTAAGTGCTAAGCATGGATTTACTACCTGACTCACTGTCACTGTGCTTTGTTGTTTTGTTCCTGCTTTGCACTAAGATACATCTTGTATTTTTCAACGGTGGCCCTATTTTCCTATTCTTTTTCCTCTAAGTGACTAATAACTAACAGCCTTTTGTAAAATGGTCCATTATTGAGGGATACCGCTTCAGCCATTCAGATCCGTCTCGATTGCAATGTAAACAATAGCGTCCCGTAAGTGTACAACCTCTAAAATATTTCTTATTTTGCCTCTGACAGATTCAGATTGTTGATATAAGTGTATCACAACATTATGGAAAGGATCACAAACTTTTATTTCCCTTTTGCTTGAGCCTTTCAGTTATTATTATGTCTAACCAAGTCTCACTCACTGAGAAATCTTTCAGTAATTTTGCACTCGAAAGAGTGAGTGAAAGCGGAAAGCTTTATTTCTCTGTAGGGATCTCTGCCGTAATTGTCCGACACTTTTAATAACAATCTGATCCTGTGGGTGGCAAAAAATAAAAAACTTTTTAGAGGACGTACACTGACAGCTGCAACAGCCCCTAAGAAAAAAAGGGTGCAAAGGCTGATTCACTCTTGCTCAGTACTGAACCAATTTCTAAAACTGTTTTTTACATTGGTCTCTTAGACCTAAAATGATTGGAAGTAGGATCCAGGTTGAAAAATCTTGAAGATGAAGCTTTGTTATAGTCAGAGCTGCCACTGTTTGTTTTGCTTCTACCCGTAGGAAGCGAGCTCCATAGTCTACACAACAGTGGACTTCAAACACCAACAGCTAACACCCATACAGCTCTATGCAAACCTGGAGATGAGAGCCCTTACCACCAAACAGAGCAAAGATCTCCGCAGATCTCCCGAGACAGTGGAGTACTGCACATTGGCTCCTAGACGATAAATGTAGCGGCAAAGCAACATTCCTTTAGTAAGGTTCAAAGATTAATTGTAATGGGCTCTTTCGCTCATCCGTTTTTGGTGATCTGTTCTAAAGAACCGCATTGATATGTGATTCATGTGAATTGGTTTGGTATTAATGTACAGAAAACCATATGATAGGAAGTGTTCAAGATAAAAGGATTGATATCTGTTTCTTCGTCTTCATCTCAAGTAGAAACCTGTTGACCTTTGAGGGCGCTTTTTCTACAACAGCTGTGAGGTTAGCGTGTGATAACTCTGTGTGTGCTTTATCAGCTCCTTTTATAAAACAACCTCATAGGGAATCAGTGTTCCTCTTTTCTTAGCCATTCCCTATCTTTTTCTTGAAAGGATTCTCTTTGTTCCATCCATGAATGGATGTGGGGTATCTCTTCCAAAGAGTTGGAAGATGAAGAGTCGTGGGGGTACAGTCTCATGCCTGTGATATTTTGGGTGCAAAGAGGACGACGCAAACACCGTTTTGATAAATAATTAAAGCCACACCTCAACACACATCACCAGTAAAGACAAAAGCTATTTTCTTCATTTGCAATGCTCTGGGATTTTATTTGAATTGAGCTATACATCATATGACTTCTACATCACTAATGATGTAGAAGTGGATATGTTCAGCAATAGCTTACTTAAAGGGGCTAGACTGATTAGACAGATGGAGCCAGACCGACGTATTTGCTCTGGCTGTCGAAGACGACGTAGAACTCCCTGATGAAGACATCTCCAAGGATCCACGCTGTTGGTTGCCTCCACCAAAGCCGGTGCGGCAACCATAAGAAGACTGAAGAAACAAGAGGAAATGTCAATTCAACAAATGTTCACAAGGAATGATCAGACCTCTTCTTGATAGTTCACACTGTGTTTGTGTGTGTGCTTGCGTTTTGCATGCAATCAAATATTGTGGGCATGTGCACGCAAGGGCGTAAGCAAGGGCATAAGCACTCATGCTTTCATCTCTATTTTTCTATTTGGCCCCCCTAATGCTATCTGCTCCATGCAGTCTCATCTTGGTGGCCTGTCCACAATGTTAAATCAACTGCCTGTAATCTGTGGGTGATTTTTTACCCTAATCTCCCTTTTAATGGCCAAACAACGAGTGTTGTTCATTCGTGTTTTTTCCAATTGGGGAACATCGCTAAATCGGGTCCTTCGTATCTTGTACAGACTTTGAAAAGGTTATCCATGCTTTTATTTACTCACGTTTAAATTATTGTAACTCCCTATACTCACTGGGCAGAGTCAGAAAGCCCATCCCACCTCCAGCTGGTACAAAATGTTGCTGCTAGGCTTTAACTAATTCTAGGAGACGAGACCATATTACTGCCTTCCTTGCCAATCTCCACTGCTTGCCAGTAGTTTTGAGAGCTGATTTTATGATTTTACGGATAACTTTTAAGGCTCTGCATGGTCTGGCTCCAAGTTATATTTCAGACCTGTTTGTCCCCTATGAGCCTAAGTATAGCCTGAGATCCTTGGGTAGGGGTAGGTTGTTCCCAAATCACGCCTTGTAACCAAAGGTGACCGGGCTTTTGCTGTACGGGCCCCTCAGTTGTGGGGCTCCCTGCCTGAGAATCTCAGACAAGCTGAATCAGTATCATCTTTTAAGTCTCTTTTCAAAAACTCATCTTTATGCAAAACCTTTCTTATAGTAGTTTTATTATTGAACACATTGCTCTCTTCCTTTTGCTCTACTTTATGGGGTTTTTGTTAGTACTTTTGTACTCTTTTACAATGTTTTTTGTGTGTCATTTCTTTTAAATATGTTTTATTCTGTTCTGTGAAGCACTTTGCAATCCTGTTTCAAAAAGTGCTATACAAATAAAGGTTATTATTATTATCTCCTAAGGATTTGTTGGCACAACAGACCTGAGACACGTAGGCAGAGGCAGGAACGGTGAAGGCATGGCCACTGAGAGTGAAGACGACCTCGGGCATGCTGCCAATGTTTTGGCAGTTCACTGTGGCCTGTGGGGGAAAACATCCAACAGAAAACATCTCAGTGCTGGGACAGCTATATAGTTGAGGTGAAGGCAAACAAACAGTGTATAACGTCCTACTAATCCGACAACATTTTCCAAATGACTTCCTATCCCACTCAACCAAAAGTGGGGATCTAACCCAACCCAAAGAAACAAAAAGGACGATGTCCTGCGACTCACATCTCCGTACTGGTTGGTGCTCGCTCCCACCCAGGAGTTCATGTTGCTGATGTCACTGGAGGGCCCAACGATCAGGGAGGTACCAGTGTCAATGATGGCCTGGCAAACCACCGTTGCACGCCACTGGGTTACCGTTGACGGTGACACTGGACAGCACAACAGAGGTTTGGAAAGGTTCTTGCAGTTCAACCACAACACATTTCTTCTCCTAAGGCGTGGGATTCAGCTGTATTTATTTCAGGCCGTTACCTGTCCATCTTGATCTGCCAGTAGGTAGCAGAGGTCAGGGGGATCCAAGTGATTTGCCCGGACATTAAACTCTCATCGACTCCGCCGAAGACCACCACGCTGCCTTCCTTACCGCCTCTAAAGACAAGAGCGGAGACACAGCGTCATGCATCAAATACGCATGGACAAGAGAAACAAGTCTCGGCCACTGGAGCACCTTCACTATACCTGCTCAGATAGACAGAGAACATTTGCTGGGACACCAGATTCTGCTGCACCATCATGTCGAAGACGGGCACAACGTTGTCGGAGGCAATGGACTGGAAGGCCAATCCGAGGATGCCGTCGGCAACCATGCTGGCCATGAAGGGAGCCTCGGTTTGGCTGATTCCAAACACCTGGTTGGCCACAGTGATTCCACCAACCTGTGTGCAGGAAAAGACAATGGAGGACCAGTATCTGTTTGTCTCCAGTAGCACTGGAGATGTTATGTAAGATGAACCGTGTCTCATGTACCTCAACTGTGTCAACGGCAAGACGGCCAGTCATGCTGCCGGTTCCGTACTGGATGGAAATAGCCTCAGTACCCCACTTGAAGGTTCTGGACTGCTGTGGGATGAATTTCCTATGGTTGTCTGTAAAACATTGTGCATTTTTAGCGTTGCTTTTCATGAGAACCCGGTTGAATGTTACTACCGGCAAATTCATTTTCTGTTAAGTAAAATTTATAAATAATCTTTTTCGTAACAATTTTGCAGAAAAACTAAGTTAATAAACAGCAGTTGTCGTGGAACTCACTGCAGGCCTGGCTGCTGCAGTAGACAGAGGGCACCCACAGGTTGGAGGAACCAGTGTCGAAGATGACCGAGAAGGACTGAGGAGGGGTGCCGATGGAGATAACGCCATAGTAGGACAACTAGTTGGACAAACAAAGACCCCAAGGTCACCAATGTTACTTCTAAGTGACTAGTAGTCCTCCAAATCTTGAGAACATACAGTGAGACCCGAACTCCCGATATAAGATGGGGGCTCTTTCTGATCAGAACTTACATCAGCATCGTGGTCATGGACTCAGCTCCGTACTGGATGAACTTGGCAGTGGGGTTGTATGGGTGCGCTCTCCTGAATTCCTCCCACAGACCCTGCTCCTGCAGACTCTCCCTGGCAGTCTTTCCCTTGATCAGGGGAATCCTAAGTGCATTACACACACACACACACACACACACACACACACACACACACACACACACACACACACACACACACACACACACACACACACACACACACACACACACACACACACATACACACACACACACCGTCAGAACCGTCACAATAGCTCGGCCAAACAGTGTCACTTGCATGTACATCTTATTCAAGGATGTTGGTTCGAAATCTCAATTCTGTTGGCCCACTTTCCTGAGATATAGGGCAGAACTAGTCTGATATCCATAACGTTTCAGATTTTGTTTCTGCATAGAACAAGCATGAACTGAAGTAACTTGAAATATGTGAAAGAATAACCCTTTAAAATGTTCTCATTCTAAAATGTCTCTTGGGAAAATATTAAATCAATGAACATAAGCAACATATTAGGAAATGTAGACAGAGGTTAAAAAAATAACCAAGTTATACTCACTTATGAAGGCATTCAGCAAACGCCACAAGCACGGACAACAGAACAAGCCACTTCATCTTGATCACTCTGAATGGTCGACCCACAGTTCAGTGGTTGGTTGAGACTCCAGATTTTATACACTGCAGATCAAGATGGTTTCCTTGTAATGCCCTTGCAGTTGCCTCGGTATCGCTGCACTTTTGATAAGAGATTTATGATAAAAGATAACTAAGGACCACTTATCTGAGCGCATATACTGAGGTAGGCAACAATGTGTGATTGTTCCAAACACATGCATATATATATATAGATATATATATATATATATATATATATATATATATATATATATATAAATATATAATAGTTCATTTATATAAATAAATGTTCCTCTGTAATATTCAAACAAACAGAGTTTTGGATTTAGAACTGAAATACTGCTTGCTCCATATGTGTTAACAAGGCAAATAGCTGAACATTTCATGTATAAAAAGATACAGAGGTCTGACCTTCTGATGTGTGATTAAAAAGTAATCTTCATGGTAGGCGCTACTAAATTAAACATAAGATTAGCTTTATTAGGCTCTTAATCTGTTGACGATTTAAAAAGTTTGGAAAGTTTTGTTTAGTGTTGATATCAAATGTTTCCATGCAGAAATTAGCCAGCCTGTTAAGGCCTTGGCCATACCCAGCAGATGCTCTGCCCTGTCTCCCTCTCTTGAGCAAGGTGTTCCCTCATTTTTCCGGCCTCTACACCTGTTCGACTTCCACACCTGCCATCCAACTCCCGTCATCATCTCTGTCCTAATTAAACCCCGGTTCTTCACCCACTCATCGTCAACCCCGTATCTGCCAGCCATCCAACCAGTGTCTCATCTAACTGCTTACCTGCCAGTAGTGTTGCTTGCCTGTCATCCATCTTTGCCAGTCCAACTCCTCTTTATATCCCAGATTGGAACTCAGCTAGAATTTCTCTCATTCCACCTCACCCAGGCTGTTCCGGGAGCTCCACCTAGCAGCCTGCCCCTGCAGCCTCTCTGGCTCTACCTGCTCCTCTCCCCGGGGAGCAACACACCCCTGCACCAGAGCCCCATGCAGGTGATTTAGGTACATGTAGGGCTTTCTTAATTCAGTGCTCTCTAGTCTTTGACCAGCAGCCATTAAATTATTCTCCTGACCAGTCCAGAATAGCGTACGTTACAGGACTCCTTAAGGGTAAAGCCTTAGTGTGGGCTATTTTGGATAGTCAGTCGTATGTAAACTCCTCCTAAGATAGTTTAGGGTCAACATTTTCTTTGTCTTCGTCTGGTACAATTGAGTGGCACATTACTCTGTTGAGTTTAGGTCAATGGCGGCAGGCTCCAGGTGGAATAATGAGTCACTCAGGGGGACTTTTCTGAGTGGGCTTAATGACTCGATCAAGGATAAGTTGGCCGTTGGAGACGACCCGGAGAGCTAAGACACCACCACCACTCGCTAGAGAGAGCACCAAGCCTTCCCCAACTCTTTGGCCCAGTCCTTGCACTCCTTCTCCCATGCTCCCAAAAGAGAAACCCATGTAGCTTGGCCCATCTCTCACAAGCAGAACGCCTTCGCAGAGTGTCTACTGGAGCATCTATTGCGGCCAGGCCGGTTACTTTCCTGCCTCCTGTCCCCTGCGGCCATAAGAGGAGGCTCAGCCGTTATAGTGGGGATTTTGGTGGGCCGGTTTTTAGTAAATGGCCTGCGCCCTGTGATTCTCCGTACCGTCCCAATGACTGCACCGTTGAGTTGTTCCCCGGAGCTCCTTTGCCCTCCAGCCATTTATATAATCTGTCCCGTCCAGAGAGGGAGAGCATGGAGTCATCCGCTGGGTCTCCGTTGCCGCAGGCATTATAAGGCCGTCTCCCTCCCCTGTTCGTGCATGTTTTTTCTTTGTGACTAAGAAGGATCATACCCCAAGCCCTTTTTTAGGGTGCACTCACACTAGGCCATCTGGCCGTGGCCGTGGCCGTTTTCACACCTAACTGTGCTCAAATCTGCCAGTGTGAGTGTGGCCAAGCCGGCCAGGCCGGGCCAATTTGGCCACTTGGGAGAGGTGTGCTGCTACGGCACGGGCCGCTACGGTACAGATGCTAATGAGCCGACACGCGCACACGCACGGCTACGCAATCTGAGCTGGATGACGTATAGTCCATGCGACGACCTCAGACATAATAAAGGCGACGAGCCTTCTTTCCCATTAAACGGTAAACATATATCCAAATAAGCAACAGACTCAGCAAAGTGCGAACTGTGTTCTTTGTGCTGTTGTCCATTGTTGTTAGAACTCTGACTGGCGGCAGACTTTATTATGGTCCATGCAGCGGACGCTTGGTGATGACGTGTTACTTACTTACGACGTGATGACGTATGTACAAGAGCCTACCGTGGCCAGGCCACAGTTGCGACGGCCAACGGCCACGGCCAGATGGCCTAGTGTGAGTGCACCCTTATTGACTACCGTGGCCTAGATAACATCACTTTTTAGCAACGTGGCCTAGAGAAGGGCAACTTCCTCAACCGTTCAGTTTTGTTTACATCGATGACATTCCAATTTTTTCCCGCAACATGGAGGAACACATCATCCATGTGAGACAGGTTCTCCAGAAACTCTTGGATAACAAACTGTAGGTCGAGGCAGAGAAATGTGAGTTCCATTCGAGTTCTGTGTCATTCCTGAGATAAAACAATGAGAGTGGGCCGGTGAAGACTGATCCAGGGCAGGTGCAGGCCGTGGCAGAGTGGTCTACACCTAAGATGGTTCAGCAGCTCTTTCTTGGCTACTCCAACTTCTACCTTTGTTTCATCAGGGACTACAGCAGAGTCGCAGCACCCCTTACCAAGCTCACCTCTCCTGCAACTCTGTTCTCCTGGAGAGCTAAGTTGGTGGGTCGCATACAGGCGCCCATTTACGGGAGGTTACTGTTAGGGCTCGCCCTCTTGGGTAAAGCGTTCCCTCATTTTTCGGGACTCTACACCTGTTCGACTTGCACACCTGCCATCCATCTCCGGTCATCATCTCTGCCATGCTTAAACCCTGTTTCTTCTCCCACTCATCGTCGGATCGTTTTTTCAACCACAGTGGATCACCAACCCCGTACAAGCCTGCCATCCACCCAGTGTCCCATCTGTCTACCTGCAAGTAACGTCGCCTGCCTGTCATCCATCGTTCCCTGTCCACCTCCTCTTAATTCCCTACTGCTCTAATCCTCCCTACAATAAACCTCTGGTTTAATTCCACCTCTGTTCCACCTCGGTTTGAGGTGTACATGGTACAAACATAGGGAAAATCCTTTAGATGACAAAAGGATGTCAACCAACATTTTTATTTATTTTTAATTTAACCTTTCAAGTTGAGTTCCCCTTAAAGTATTAATTTAAATTTATGATTTATTTGAGTTATACTGGGTCAGAAGAAATCCCAACAATGAGTTTGTGAAGGGGAAGGGAAGGGCAGGCATGTCAGACCAACATTGACTAACTTATTACTTCACTATTCAAGATAACATGTAATGAAATGCCGTCCCAATCTTGCACACCAAAACACACACACAATCAAAATACATAGAAATAACAAGCTGGATTCGGGAAAGAGTTGACTGCGGTGATGTTTTCATACTACGGTCAAACATTTATTTTGATAAATTATTAGGCATGAAAACAGAAACACAATAATCGAACATTTACCTAAAGACAAGGCTTTCGCTACAAATTAAGAAGTTTGTTGTGGATTAATTGCAGCACTATTTAGCAAGTACATATTGTCATTGACCAGTTCCTCAGTCTTTGAGGAGATTCTTGAAAAGTCCATGCAAAGAGGATGACTACCCTTTATAATCATCTTTGAGCACCATTTTGAAAAGTAACTAAAATCCAACCTCAACACCCAGCACCAGTAAAGACAAAAGCTATTTTCTTAATTTGCAATTTTGATTTTATTTGAAATAATCATCTCTACGTCATCATGATGTAGAAGTGCACATTTTCAGCAATATATTACATACAGGGGCTAGATCGATTAGACAGCCTGGGCCAGACCGATGTTTTGGTTCTGGCTGTCGAAGATGACGTAGAACTGCCGGATGAAGACATCTCCTAGGATCCACAGCTGGTCGTTTCCTCCACCAAAACCGGTGTTGCAACCGTAAGAAGACTGAAGAAACGAGAGGAAATGTAAATTCAAGAAATGTTCACAAGGACTAATAAGACCCCTTCCTGATAGTTCAAACTGTGTTTGTGTGTGTGTGTATGTGTGCGCGCAAGGGCATAAACACTCATAAAGACTGACCTGAGACACGTAGGCAGAGGCAGGAACGGTGAAGGAATGACCACTGAGAGTGAAGACGACTTCGGGCATGCTGCCAATGTTCTGGCAGTTCACTGTGGCCTGTGGGGAGAAACATCCAACAGAAAACATCTCAGCAATGGGAATCCTGATCATTTAAAGCTATATAGTTGAGTTGAAGGCATATCGACAACATTTACCAAATGACTTCCGCTCCCACTCAACCAAGAGTGGGGGATCAAACGTGAACCCTCCGATCAAACCCACCCCTAAGAAACAAAATGGACAAAATCCTGCGACTCACATCTCCGTACTGGTCGGTGCTCGCTCCCACCCAGGAGTTCATGTTGCTGATGTCACTGGAGGGCCCAACGATCAGGGAGGTACCAGTGTCAATGATGGCCTGGCAACCACCGTTGCACGCCACTGGGTTACCGTTGATGGTGACACTGTGGACAACACAACATAGGTTTGGAAAGGTTCTTGCAGTTCAACCACAACACATTTTTTATATTTAAGACGTGGGGTTCAGCTGTACTTATTTACGGCCATTACCTATCCATCTTGATCTGCCAGTAGGTAGCAGAGGTCAGGGGGATCCAAGTGATTTGCCCGGTATAGTAATTCTCCTCGATTCCACCGAAGACCACCACGCTGCCTTCCTGACTGTGGCTAAAGCCCAGAGAGGAGACATGCAGCATTATGCATCAAATACGCATGGAAGAGAGAACCCAGTCGCGGACACTGGAGATCCTTCACTATACCTGCTCAGGTAGACAGAGAACAGGGGCTGGGACACCAGATTCTGCTGCACCATCATGTCAAAGACGGGCACAACATTGTCGGAGGCAATGGACTGGAAGGCCAATCCGAGGATGCCGTCGGCAACCATGTGGGCCATGAAGGGAGCCTCGGTTTTGCTGATTCCAAACACCTGGTTGGCCACAGTGATTCCACCAACCTGTGTGCAGGAAAAGACAATGGAGGACCAGTATCTATTTGTCTCCAATACAGTGGAGATGTAATGTAAGATGAACCATGTCTTGGTTAAGATACCGTGATTTTATCACGGTAGTTGTTCAGTTAAGACCGGAAACAACAGTCATCGTGACTCCATATTCCGTATATATGGTGTCAAGGTATCAAGGTATCAGGTACCTCAACTGTGTCAACAGCAAGATGGCCGGTCATGCTGCCGGTTCCGTACTGGATGGAAATAGTCTCAGTGCCCCACCTGAAGGTGCTGGACTGCTGTGGGTTGTATTTCCTATGATTGTCTGTAAAACATTATGCATTTTTAGCGTTGCTTTTCATGACAACCCGATTTTTGTTCGTTAGAATTTGCCCCCAAATAAATAATTAAAAACGAGTGCATGAAAACAAAATTAATAAACAGCAGTTGTTGTGGAACTCACTGCAGGCCTGGCTGCTGCAGTAGACAGAAGGCACCCACAGGTTGGAAGAACCAGTGTCGAAGATGACGGAGAAGGACTGAGGAGGGGTGCCGATCGAGATCACGCCATAGTAGGACAACTAGTTGGACAAACAAAGACCCCAAGGTCATCAATGTTACTACTAAGTGACTAGTAGTTACTCAAAAATAACATACAGTGTGTCCCGAAAGAAACTATCAGATGGGGGATCTTTCCGATCAGAACTTACATCAGCATCGTTGGTCATGGACTCACTTCCGTCCTGGATGAACTTGGAAGTGGGGTTGTATGGGTGCGCTCTCCTGAATTCCTCCCACAGACCCTGCTCCTGCAGACTCTGCCTGGCAGTCTTTCCCTTGATCAGGGGAATCCTACGTGCATTACACACACACAGTCAGAACCGTCACAATAGCTCGGTAGCTCTGATATCTGTAAAGTTTCCGAATAGAACATGAGCATGAACTGAAGTCCCTTGAAATAAGTTGAAGAATAACCCTGTAAAACTTTCTTATTCTAAAACGTCTATTTTGGGAAACTATTTATTCAAGGACCATAAGAAACATATTGGGAAATGTAGATAGAAGTTAAAAATAAACAAGTTATACTCACTTATGCAGGCATTCAGCAAATGCCACCAGCACGGACAACAGAACAAGCCACTTCATCTTGATCACTCTGAATGGTCGACCCACAGTACAGTGGTTGGTTGAAACTCCATCTTTTATACAATGCAGATAAAGATGATTTCCTTGTAATGCCCTTCCAGTTGCCTCGATATCTCTGCACTCACACAAGAGATTTATGATAAAAGATAAGTAACAACTACTTATCTGAGAGCAAATACTGAGGTAGGCAGCAATGTGTGATTGTTCAGTAAAATATATTATATTATATTATAAATTTCGCATTTGAGTAAATAAGTCTATAAATATTAAAACAAACAGAGGTTTTAATTTATAACTGCACTACTGCTTGATCCATATGTGTTAATTTGGCAAATAGCTGAACCTTTCAAGTATAAAATTATTACATTTGAACTTAAATTTAAAATGAGGACTGACCTTCATAATCTGATGTGTGATTACAAATAATCTTCATAGTAGGGCCTACTAAAGTCAATCTTAAATGAGATAAGCTTTTTTCTATCTGGAAAGTTTGGAAAGTTTTGTTTAATGTTGATATCAAATATTTCCATTCAGAAATGACCCAGCCTGTTACAGCCTTGGCCATACCCAGCAGATGCTCTGCCCTGCTTCCCTCTCTCGGGCAAGGCGTTGCCTAGTTTTTTCTGCCTCAACACCTGTTCGACTTCCACACCTGCATCCATCTCCCATCATCATCTCTTTCCTACTTAAACCCAGATTCTTCACTTTTTTTTTGTTTCAATCACAGTGGATCATCAACCTTGTAACTGTCTGCCTTCCACCCAGTATCTCATCTACCTGCCTACCTGCCAGTATGCGTTGCTTGCCTTTCATCCATCCTTGCCAGTCCACCTCCTGTTTATTCCATACTGCTCTCATCCTCAACCCAGGGCTTGGTTCGTTCCACCAAGCCCTCTACAACCAAGGTCCCCAAGTGGAGCGACATGAGGTTCAGAACCATTTCGGCTCAGATATTCCAGATTGGATCTCAGCTGCAATTTCTCTCATCCCAACTTGCCCAGGCTGTTCCAGAAGCTCCACCTAGCCAGCCTGTCCCTGCAGTCTCTCCGGCTCTACCTGCTCCTCTCCCAAGAAGGGCCACACATCCCTGCACCGGAGCACCATGCAGGTGATTTAGGTACATGTAGGGCTATCTTAAATCAGTCTTCTCTACTCTTTAACCAGCAGCCACTAACTTATTCTCCTGACCAGCTCAGGATAGCGTACGTTATGGGACTCCTTAAGGGTAAAGCTTTAGAGTGGGCTATTTGGGTAGCCAGTTGTATGTAAACTCTTCCTATGATATTTTTGGCTCAACATTTTCTATCTCTTCGTCAGGGATCCCGTGTTTTGGAACATTACTCTGTGGAGTTTAGGACAATAGCAGCAGACTCCAGGTGGAATGATGAGTCTTTCAGGGGGGCTTTTCTGAGTAGGCATAATGGCTCGATCAAGGACAAGTTGGTCGTTAGATACGACTCGAAATGCTTAGACACCACCACCACTCGCTAGAGCGAGTGCCAAGCCTTCTCCAATTATTCCCATTTTCCCAAGAGAGGATCCCATGCACCATGGCCGGGCCTGTCTCTCACAAGCAGAACGCCTCCGCAGAGGGTCAGCCGGAGCTTCTACTGCGCCCAGGTTGGTCACTTTCTTGCCTATACCAAGCCTGACGCTCTCTCCTGCCAGTTTGCCTTGGTTCCCGTCTGTGAAACTATTCTCCCGTCGTCTTGTGTGGTAGCCACAGTTATTTGGGAGATTGTTTCGGGGAGCCCAACTCACTGAACCTGACCCAGACAATGGTCCTACCAAGCATTTATTTGTGCCTGAGTCATCTCTTTGTCCCAGGTCTTCAAGTGGGTGCACACCTCCAGATTTGCCTGCCATCCTGGAATCAGCCGTACACTCTCTGCTGAAGCTGCACTTCTGGTGTTCCACAATGGAGTCTGACAACCGGGCCTTCGTTGCCGCCTGCACTTTGTGTGCTTGCAGGAAATCCTACCATCAACTGCCTGCTTGTCTGCTTGGCCCCCTGCCAATCCCTGTCGCCCCTGGTTCCATATCGCCCTCAAATCTATTACGGGTCTTCCTTTTTCTCAGTGGAACACGGTGATACTGACCATAGTTGACCGTTGTTCTAAAGCAGTTAATTGTGTGGCTCTCCCTAAACTCCCCACTGCTTTTGAAATGGCAGACCTCTCTGTAAATCATGTGCTGCATCTCCATGGAATACCCTCCGACATCGTTTCTGACCGTGGACCCCAATTCATCTCATAAGTTTTGATGCTTTCTGTCAAGCTCTGGGAGCCTCTGTGAGTTTGTCTTCTGGTTATCATCCACAGACTAATGGGCAGACGGATCAGGCCAACCAGGAGCTTGTAGCGGCACTCGGTTGCGTCTCCGCTAGAAAAACTTCTCGCTAGAGAACCCATTGGCTTGGATTGAGTTCACACAACTCCCTATCAAGTACAGCTACTGGCGTGTCACAATTTGAGTGTGTTATGGGTTACCAGCCGCCTCTCTGCCCAGCTCAGGATGTTGACATTGCCGTCCCATCGGTTCAGTCTCATCTCCGTCGGGTTTGCAAGATTTGCAGGAATGTTCGTTCAGCCTTGCTCCGCTCAGCTGACCGAACCCGCCGCATCGCTGATTGCCACCGGTCCCAGCCTCCCAACTACCTCCCGGGGCAGAGGGTTTGGCATTCCTCAACGGACCTACTCCTCAAGTCAGTTTCAAAGAAACCCATCCCCCGTTATGTGGGCCCTTTTTTGAACACCCTACAGTGTTCAGACTCAGTGGAAGTTGCATTCCCATAGGAAGGTTCATCCCACCTTCCATGTTTCTCAGTTAAAGCTTGTGATTTGGTTTAAGGGGACATATTATGAAAAAACACTTTTCTTGGGATTTGGGTTGTTGTTTTGTGTTTCTGGTGCTCCCACACACATACAAATTTTGAAAAAGTCTGTACATGATTTTTTGAGTGAGATATGCATTTCTGAAAGTACCCCGCCTACAGTTACCAAACGAGCGAGTCAGTACGGCGCCCCCTCCTACGTAGGAAGGGGGGGGTAATTTGTCTGCTTGCCATATGACTGCCTGGCAGGGAGTCCGGTGGAGCTGCCGGACTGCCGCCGAAGCTCTGGCGGCAGTCCGGCAGCTCCGGCGGGGCAGCTCCGGCTGGGGGAGCTTGGCGACAGTCCGGCAGCTCAGCTCCCGGAGTGCAATTCCTTTCTCCTCCATGTCGCGGTTCAATATGGATTTCAGAGAGTCAAGACCAAAGTTCCTTTCCCCAAATTCTTCTCAATCATGGCCGAGATAACCCCCCCTACGAGTCTTGTTGTTGTTGTTGTGGAAGTACCAGAGACGTCAGACGCAGTCTTTATGATTCATAATATCATCCGAGGCGCACATAGCTTTTGGCCGTGATATTAGATATAATATTATATAAATACCTATATGTTATTATTATATTATATTATATTGATCTAGAGCTCCGGGAGTCTGCAAACGGCAACAATCTCTTCTCCTCCATGCTGTTGTTCACTCTGACAGCTCATTGGTCAATCATAGGTAATTTGCATTAAAGCTACAGACACCAGATACATCGCATTCTGAAGGGCCTGAAACAGAGGGGAATAGCGGTAGGCGAGATTATTTTTCCTAAAAGCTATTTCCAGCAACAGCTCAAAAACATGTTTTCTGGAACTCATATAGTATTTAACTTGTTGGGAAAACACCATAATCTGTCTCCTTTAAATGTATGTTAGGTCAGATGAAATCCCAGCAATGAGTTTGTGAAGGGGAAGGGAAGGGCATGGCACGTCAGACCAACATAGACCAATTAATTATTTCCTCATTCATGATAACTTGTATTGAAATCCCGTCCCAATCTTACATACCAAAACAAACTCACATTCAAGATACATAGAAATGACAAGCCGGCTTCTGTAAAGAGATGACCACAGTGATGCTGTTTTCATAGTACATTAAAACATATATTTTGATGAAATTGAATTATTCTACATTAGCCATTAAAAAATAAGCAAATTTCTCATAGAGACTTTGGGTTACTGTGTCTATCTACAACTCTTTTCACTGTTCCTTATGGTTTGAGGATATTCTTCAAAAGTCCATTCAAAGAGGAGGACTTCCCTTTATAATCTTCTTTGAGCCCCTTTTGAAAGTAACTAAAGCCCAACTCAACACCCAACAGCAGTAATGACAAAAGCGATTTTCTTCATCTGCAATGCTCTGTGATTTTATTTGAAATAATCATCTCTGAATTACTAATGATGTAGAAGTGCACATTTTCAGCAATAAAATACATGCAGGGGCTAGATCGATTAGACAGACTGGGCCAGACCGATGTTTTTGTTCTGGCTGTCGAAGATGACGTAGAACTGCCTGATGAAGACATCTCCAAGGATCCAGAGCTGGTCGTTTCCTCCACCAAAGCCAGTGTTGCAACCATAAGAAGACTGAAGAAACAAGAGGAAACGTCAATTCAACAAATGTTCACAAGGAAGGACTGATAAAACCTCTTGATAGTTCACACGGTGTTCGTGTGCGTGCGAAGGTGTGCCGTCTGCTCGTGCATTTGTGTGCAATCGAGCAATGTGTGTGCGAAAGGGCATAAACAGTCATGCTTTCTTCTCCTAAGGGTTTGTTTGCACGACAGACCTGAGACACGTAGGCAGAGGCAGGAACGGTGAAGGCATGGCCACTGAGAGTGAAGACGACCTCGGGCATGCTGCCAATGTTCTGGCAGTTCACTGTGGCCTGTGGGGGAACACATCCAACAGAAACATCTCAGCGATGGGAATCCTAATCATTTAAAGCTATATAGTTGAGGTGACATTTGTCAAATGACTTCCGCTCCCACTCAACCTGGAGTGGGGGATCAAACGTGAACCCTCCAAACAACCCAACCCAAAGAAACAAAGAGGACCAAGTCCTGCAACTCACATCTCCGTACTGGTCGGTGCTCGCTCCCACCCAGGAGTTCATGTTGCTGATGTCACTGGAGGGCCCAACGATCAGGGAGGTACCAGTGTCAATGATGGCCTGGCAACCACCGTTGCACGCCACTGGGTTACCGTTGATGGTGACACTGTGGACAACACAACAGAGGTTTGGAAAGGTTCTTGCAGTTCAACCACGACACATTTCTTCTCCTAAGGCGTGGGATTCAGCTGTACTTATTTCAGGCCGTTACCTGTCCATCTTGATCTGCCAGTAGGTAGCAGAGGTCAGGGGGATCCAAGCGATTTGCCCGGTGTAGTAACTCGCCTCGATTCCACCGAAGACAACCACGCTGCCTTCCTGACTCTTGCTAAAGCCCAGAGAGGAGACATGCAGCATCATGCATCAAATACGCATAGACAAGAGAAACAAGTCGCGTACACTGGAGCACCTTCGCTGTACCTGCTGAGGTAGACAGAGAACAGGGGCTGGGACACCAGATTCTGCTGCACCATCATGTCGAAGACGGGCACAACATTGTCGGAGGCAATGGACTGGAAGGCCAATCCGAGGATGCCGTCGGCAACCATGTGGGCCATGAAGGGAGCCTCGGTTTTGCTGATTCCAAACACCTGGTTGGCCACAGTGATTCCACCAACCTGTTCGTAGAAAAAGACAGTGGAGGACCATTATCTATTTGTCTCCAGTACCAGTGGAGATGTAATGTAAGATGAACCGTGTCTCGGTTAAGATACCGTGATTTTATCGTTAAGTTGTGCAGTTAAGAACTGGTCATAGCGACTCCATATTTAGTATATATGGTATCAAGGTATTAAGGTATCGGGTACCTCAACTGTGTCAACGGCAAGATGGCCGGTCATGCTGCCAGTTCCGTACTGGATGGAAATAGTCTCAGTGCCCCACTTGAAGGTGCTGGACTGCTGTGGGTTGTATTTCCTATGGTTGTCTGTAAAACATTGTGCATTTTTAGCGTATTTTTTTATGAGACCTCGATTGAACGTTACTGCCGTTAAATCCTTTTTGTTAGTCAGACATTGTCACCAAATAAATAAATAAAAAATAGTGCATGAAAACAAAATGATAAACAGCAGTTGTCTTGGAACTCACTGCAGGCCTGGCTGCTGCAGTAGACAGAGGGCACCCACAGGTTGGAGGAACCAGTGTCGAAGATGACGGAGAAGGACTGAGGAGGGGTGCCGATGGAGATAACGCCATAGTAGGACAACTAGTTGGACAAACAAAGACCCCAAGGTCACCAATGTTACTTCTAAGTGACTAGTAGTTCTCCAAATCTTAAGAACATACAGTGAGACCCGAACTCCCGATATAAACTATCAGATGGGGGATCTTTCCGATCAGAACTTACATCAGCATCGTTGGTCATGGACTCACTTCCGTCCTGGATGAACTTGGAAGTGGGGTTGTATGGGTGCGCTTTCCTGAATTCCTCCCACAGACCCTGCTCCTTCAGACTCTGCCTGGCAGTCTTTCCCTTGATCAGGGGAATCCTACGTGCATTACACACACACACACACCATCATCTTTACAACAGCTCGGCCAAACAGTGTCACTTACATGTTCAGCTGGTTTGACGTTGGTTTGAAATCTCAATGCATGCATTATTGTGTGTCCGCTTTCCTGAGATATAGGGCAGACCTGATTTT
The DNA here is from genome assembly GCF_026213295.1 of Gadus chalcogrammus. Classification (NCBI taxonomy): domain Eukaryota; kingdom Metazoa; phylum Chordata; class Actinopteri; order Gadiformes; family Gadidae; genus Gadus; species Gadus chalcogrammus. The sequence goes on from NC_079412.1 coordinate 11,368,124, forward strand.
ATCTGAAGCTATTTATTCAAGGAACATAAGCATTGTATTAGAAAATGTAGACAGAGGTTAAAAAATAACCAAGTTATACTCACTTATGAAAGCATTCAGCAAACGCCACCAGCACGGACAACAGAACGAGCCACTTCATCTTGAATACTCGGAATGGTCGACTCACAGTTTAGGTGTTGTTTGAGACTCCAGCTTTTATACACTACAGATCAAGACTGTAATGCCCTCTGGTTGCCTCGATATCTCTGCACTTTTGATAAGAGAATTAAAATAAAAGATAACTAACGACCGCTTATCTGAGAGCAAATACCGAGGTAGGCCACAATGTTTTTTGTGCTCTTCATATGTTTGGAACATTTGGAAAGTTTTGTTGAATGTTGATCATATATTTCCATGTAGAAATAACCAATCCATTATGAAGCTTATTTGATAACCCCAGATAACGTTTGATGTGTACATGGCTTGTGATTAAAAACATAGTTGATATTGTATGGAGCAATGTAGTTTGTGTTTATTGCACACAGGCAAAACATGCAACATATGAGCTCATAATAATAAGGAAAAATAAAAATAAAATCCTATGGATGACAAAAGTATGTCAACCAAAGAAGTATGTTTCGTGATGAATTATATATTTATTAATTTATAATTTTACCTTTCAAGTTGTTTAAGTTGTACATTGTATATATACATTGTATAAACTTAAAGTATGCATTTAATTTGATTGAGGATTTCTTTGAGATATGTTGAGTTATGTTGGTCAATTTAAATCCCAACAATGAGTTTGTGAAGGGGAAGGGAAGGGCAAGGCATGTCAGACCAACATAGACCAATTTATTATTTCCCCATTCAAGATAACATCTATTGAAATCCCGTCCCAATCTTACATACCAAAACAAACACACTCACACACATTCAAGATACATAGAAATCAAAAGCCGCCTTATGGAAAGAGTTGACTTCGGTTATAGTTTCATTGTTTTTATTTATTTTGATAAATTATTCTACATTAGGCATGAAAAAGAAACACAGAAATCTGAGAATTCACACAAAGCCAGACTTTTGCTACAATTAAGAAGTTTGTTGTGGGTTAACTGCGGCACTATTTAGCAGCTATATAAAGGTCATTGACCTAAAGGTGCGTTAAATTAACCCTGACCCCCCTCCCCTCCCAAATTGTTATATAGTGCATAGTAAACACAGATATAGAGTGAGGTCAAAGTGACAGGATGTTTTTTTCTGCTCCATCGTTGGGTTAGGGTTAGGGTTGGTGTTTCTCCTGGAAACTTTGGGTTACTGTAGGTCCATTTGCAACTCTTTTCACTGTTCCTCATGGTCTGAGGAGATTCTTCAAAAGTCCATGTTCTTGAAGTCGTAAGTACACCTGTACCTGGTGTCTGTGTAGCTCGTGCAGACCAGGTGGGGGAGACAGGGGCAGGTGTGGTGCTGCCTTTTTCCTACGTAGGGCACCTGGAAATGTAAATGTAAATTATGTGTGAGCAGCAACCACACACACACTCACTGACGTGCACTCCCGCAAACTCTCTCTCTCACACACACACACACACACACACACACACACACACACACACACACACACACACACACACACACACACACACACACACACACACACACACACACACACACACACACACACACACACACACACACACACATTCATGCCTACACACAAGCACACACACTGATAAACACTCCATCTCCCATCAACTAAAAAGCAGGTGTGGTGATGCAGTTGGCTCACAAAGATTAGGGCTTAAGAATCCGGCATTATGACTTATTGCTTCGTTGCTGTCTCTCTCCAGAGTAGCAGTGTGATGCATGGTCCTGGGTGGCCCTGATTCATTGTACTGATCAATAACATCTGTGGTTACAAGCAGCTTACGCAAAGCCTCTGTCAAGTTGCAAGTGTTTTATGCGATCTTGGCTTGCTGTCATCAAAGTGATAAGGCGGGTGATGTGTGCATGAGTCAGAAGTGTTGTTCATGGCATGTGTATTTGAGTTTCTGGGCATGGGTAGTGTGTGCATGTGTGTATGTGAGTGAAGCGAGCACTGATTAAAATGTGCGAGACAGGTGGTTCGATATAATGCAGAAGAGAAAATACTTTCCAACCTTGTGGCTAAATGGGTGGCATTCCTCCCCTTCGTCTCCTCTGGGCACGCACATCCTCAAACCCCTCAACCACAGACTAACAGCACAGCACATCCCGAAGCCACACTGCACATCTCTCTCACACGCCTACAGGGGAAGAAGGTACCAGAGAGAGAGAGAGAGAGAGAGAGAGAGAGAGAGAGAGAGAGAGAGAGAGAGAGAGAGAGAGAGAGAGAGAGAGAGAGAGAGAGAGAGAGAGAGAGAGAGAGAGAGAGAGAGAGAGAGAGAGAGAGAGAGAGAGAGAGAGAGAGAGAGAGAGAGAGAAAGAGAGCCTTGCATTAATACTGTGGAAATGCCAAACTTTATAACAGGCATAGAAATGTCAGAGAAAGAAAGAGGGTGAGTTAAAACCTTTGATAATGTATTCAATCAGTTGTTTCTTTTTTAAATTCACTCATATGCTCTTTAAGGTTTGTAGAATAAACGCAGTTTCATCTATCACCTGTCATCTGCTAATCCATTTAGAAATGAATTCCAATTGGCTAACTAGTTTTTCCTTCCGTTAGACAAGTGTATTTGGAGAAAGAAAAATAGGATGCAGTTCTCCATGAGTCGATTGGATAATGAAATCATACAAACTATGACTCTATGGCTATGAGTGGTTGCACAAATGCCAGTCACTGAAAACAAATGGGTGGATCCAAGCACTGATGACAGCATTAGGCAGTCATATGGCCATCCTGTCTACAAAGTAGGTTGGCATTGCAATTTATTTTTTCATATACATACAAACATGTATCACATTATAATTTTTCAACGTAACAAAATTCCAAGTTTCAATTAAATAACACACAAACCAATCTAAATCAATAAAACGTACGGATAGAGTACCGATGAGAACTATAGACTCACCCCAGTGATGACCGCTCCTCTGGAGCAGCAGACACACACCAGGAGGACGCAGAGCAGGACCGCCACCCTGGAGCCCATGGCAGCAGCAGCAGTGCAACACAAGCCCCTTAACCACACACTGTGAGCACGCTGCCAGCTACAGTACCAACTGCTGTCCCTTCCACTGAGCAGCCTCTGACTCTGACTGTATCCCTGGCTGTTTGGTCAACGTTCATCCCCAGGTTACTGTAGGATGGAGAGGGGGCGAG
>NC_079412.1:11373897-11423897 GCF_026213295.1 Gadus chalcogrammus
AAAGGTGAGGCAGCACCTTTACCACCCCAGGCAGCTGAAGAATCACCGTCTCCATGACGATCCTCCAGTCCTTCAGCTTCCTGACAGCAAGCAGCACTGCCTGGTTCGGCAAAGCTCCGCTCCCGATAGGAGGGCTCTGCAGAGGGATGGCTGAACACAATATTAAAATTACCCCCCCACACCCCTGAAAAAAAACCAAGAGCCTGCAGAATAATGAACGATCCTCACCACTCCAACAAGGGTTTGGTTCAGCCGCTGCGGTCAGGCAAGTGCTATCCAGGTCACGACGCAAAAACAGAGAGAATGAGATAGAGTTTATTTTTCCTTCCCGAGGCCATCAGGACTGTTAACACTGATCTCACCAGGGCCCCAACCAGGTTTCAAACATTGCCATTCACACACACGCACGCACGCACGCACGCACGCACGCACGCACGCACGCACGCACGCACGCACGCACGCACACACACACACACACACACACACACACACACACACACACACACACACACACACACACACACACACACACACACACACACACACACAAATAGTTGCGCTTATTTTTAATGCAAACATGGTTGCCTGTTGTTATTGTACTGTTACTGTTGTTGATTTCTCTTAAACATTGCCACTTTCATAAGCCTTCAATATAGGCTTAAGCCCTGTAAATAAATATCTCTATATAATCTATAATCTTTATTTGATATCTCCGTCTGAGAGAGGGTTAGGCTTCTGGGTAATATGGTATAACGCCAGGGTGTTTGGCGCATTTCATATTTACAAAATTGCCCATTAAAACGCTCCTAAATAATAACAGTAGAACGTAGATCTGAAGAGCTCATTCGGATGTTTTATAAAGAAAATTCAAATTTATTTATTTTTAGCAATCTTATTGGCTGGGATTTTTCTTGCATTCTTATTGGCCTGAGTTTTTGATCGATCTGATTTTTTTTTTGGAAGATTGCACTGGCTGCGGTTTTCCAGCGATTGGACTGTGTGGGGTTTTCCAGCGATCGGACTGGCAGTTTGACAGCCTGGTAGAGGTAGACACCTTTAAATCAAGATAATATTTGATTGAGAGTTAATGTTGAGGTGTTACTGGGGACAGAAAGTAAAATACTTCTCTGCATATCTTAATATGCAAAATTAACTATGTTGTAGCCACATGTTTTGGGGTTTAAATATAGGCCTATATAAAAGAGTAAGCCTTATCCATTAAACTATCCTCAAAGTTCCAATTGGCTAGTTAATCACGGAAAAATTTCATAGGTAGCTAGATTATTCAATATGTCCATTTTTAATTGTCCAAGTGTTGCATTATTACCTTAATAGGTCCATGGTTATAACTGACATGCTAGTATCGAAAACGCGCACTTACTATATTCTGCAATTTGATCATTACGAGTACCCGTAGTGCACGTGACAATCAGCTGACTGAAGTTTGAGGAAGGAAAAGCTAAACAAAAACACATACAAAACGCTCGAACCCATAGAATTATAACTAGTTTAGTAAGCATGGAGGCGACGCTTGAACAGCATCTTGATGAGACGTAAGTATTTGACCGTAAAAGTGAATAAACGATGTATAATGTATTGCATTAATTTATGCTCTCGTATCTCCTCTGTATGGCAGTATGAAGCATCCAGCGATCGTGGGTGTGCTGGTTACAGATCAACAAGGACACAACTTGGGCTGTAAGACTGCACATATGTGTATTTATATTGTCTACTTATGGTCTTTGAATTGGTGTGTCATGGTCTACTCGATATTTGTAACGGATCGATCAAAAGAACAATCTCTCGATAAAACTAGACCAACTATTTGTATTATTTGGGAGATTTTATATATTTGTGGTGGATGGGATTATGTGCATGTTTAAAAACCCAACTATCTACCTGAGCACTGACCCCAAAATGTACCCCACTCAGCATATTTGTGCATTGCAGGCCACTAGATCTTTAATTGTATGAACAGCGTCGCCTAATACAATGATTCATTATTTATGTTATGGTGGCTAGGTCGTGGATCCTTGTCTGACGAACACGGGGGTGTGGTATCAGTACTGGCCAAACAGGCGGCAGGCCTTAGCAAAGACCCGACGGATAGCCCCACTGTGTGCCTGGAGTCAGATACAGGGTGAGCAAGCGCCGGGACGATGAGGTTGTTCTTGATATGCTTGTGTATACCGCCATCTTGTGGATGCTGCTTAGCTGAGCTCGCTGCTTTGAAGTTCGAGCTCGATGTGCAGGCATGCAGTGCAAACTTTTGCTTCATTCTATACTTTGTCTCTCTCCCTCGTTCACTCAGAGGAATTTGGATAAGCCTTAATTTCTTAAAAAAGAACACCCTAAATATCCCCAAGCTCCAAGTTTTCTGTCATTCAAACGGGTAGCTTGCATTTCCAAACTGGCAGTTGGCAGAAAATAATTGTAGGCTACTGACTCTCAAACTGGGATTGCATGGTACCTAAACAATCCAGTATTGAATACATAATAATTGAGATTAATTAATTAATCTTATAAGAATAATCACCAAAGGTTTAACCTTGTGGGATTTACATAGTGATATGACAGCAGGCTATTGTATTTCAAAACATTGACTTCATGCAACAAAGTCTGCATATTTTTTTGATTTATCAATCTACATTAAAATATCGCGTGATTAAAGTCATCACACATTTAGGCGGTTGTTGAGGTAGATAATGAGAAGGCAAATTTTAGGAAGGTCAGGAATGGCAAGAATGTATAACTAATGATGCATGTTGGTGCACGTGTGGACAGAGTTCACTCTCAGCATGAGTGCATTGCTCATGCTATGGTCTTCTGTCCCCAGGAACGTTCTGGTTAGGACACACGGGAGCATCACCGTGGCAGTGCACAAAATGGCGTGCTAAAGATGCCCCGTTTCCTGTACAGTGATTTATACGAACATGCAGTCATGAGCTTATAAATGATACCTTTGTATTCTTTTCCTTGTATAAAACCTTTTAAAATGTGTAGTATTGTTATTATGGTTGTTTTTCACGCCACACATAAACAAAGTATGCATCATGTGTTCACATTTAGAATTAAAAGAATCTGCATACATCTTTCATAGTAAGTGTCCTAAAATAATGCAAGCTTCACCTGTGTCCCAAATGCTGTATATTATACATTAAAATACTTCAACCTTTTTTAAATAGATTGGTTTTCAACACTTATTATTAAGGACATATTTCTTTCATATCCTGCCTGTATTTCCTAAGGACATTGACCTAGTATACAGTAAGTATGCAAAAGTACCATTTTGCATAACCAAATCTATTCTTAACTTGCAACTAATCATCTTGTTCATATCTTTACACATTTTTACTGAGTCAACATCCTGCTACTACTAGTACTAAACGACTACTTCTACTACTGTCCTTGTTTAAAATTGTTAAAAAAATCAGGTAAACACGTATTGAGGTCACCATTTTATGTACACCTTCAATGGTTGTCCATAAATTTGAAATCACAATAAATCCATAACCTCTACAGACCATAGTTATTCTCAAACTATAAACAAGTGTGGAATGACAAGGTGGAGCTGATGTCTGGTTCGGATGGCGAAGCACCTTGGGATGTTTTTTTTCTACTGCACCTACCTCTGATGGCCTGGGCCAGAAACATACATCAACATGTCTATTCGGTAGTCTTGAGTATATTTGCTGCCCATAAAGGGTATTCTCTGAGAGATAAGTAGTACTTTATACGTTGATAAAAAAACTGCGTGGAGCGATGTCCTTTGCCGGAACGTAATTGTAATCTACGAACATATCAGGAACGAGTGTGAACACAGGTTATTCGGTTCCCAGGACTAGTTCAAGAGTTTTAGAGAGAATAGAAGAAGCTTTGGGCAGCCTTGCCCTTCAATTGTTCATTATATTCACCTTTGTCCACCAAAACAAATATTAAACCTAGGCAAGGCAAGGCAAGCCCAGTTTATTTATACAAAACCATTCAAAAACAAAGCTATTTATAGTGCTTACATATGCAGGAATCATATTTTAAATCATTAAAAGGACATTCATTAAAAGATAATTCATAAAGGACTAATGTAGAATAAATTAAAGATAAGATGGTAAGAGAATAAATGTAGTGCAGACTTAGATTTCTTTCCACATGCTTTGTGATCATAATACTAGAATTATATTTTATATTTTACATACAGCTGGAGGAAACTGGCACATCCAGTAACTGATTTGCTCAAGGCACCTGATGAGTGACTCAATCAGATAATGATCTCCTGTTGATTAACAAATGTTATAGGTTTTACATGTGTCAGAGCTCTCTGAGTGTGGCGATTGGGAGTAATCCTATGTGTGCCTTGATTATCCAGTTCACCACAGGTGCCCAGCTTCACCCAGCCCCAACGATGACAACTGGAGGGTTTGTCCCTCTATCCATGGTGGGGAATTAATCAGATGCACTATTTATATATTTTTGAAAGATACATTTGATACTATATAAAAAATATACATAAATGTCATTGGGTATCTGAAGTTTGTTTTTTTCTCTTGTTTTCTTACTGATTTGGAATTTCTACGTGTAGCTTTTTTCTGTTGTGGTTGCAATTGTATCAACAATATTGGTCGTTCTGGGGCCCAAACTTTTCCCAAGGTCTTTGGCCAAAGTGAGTACAGGTGTGAGAGAAAGCCTCCATGAATAGAATAGTCGTGTTCTCACCCTCCGTTTTGAGATTACAACTGTCTGATTTGCACAGCAGTAGTAATAAACCTGCTAAGGAAAACACACAAGTGACCAGTTATTACAACCTTTGGAATATTAAGACATTGTTCATTATTATATCCAGTGTGTGCTCCCTGCACATGGTAAGTCCGGTCAAATTCTGAGACAATAACCAATTTACAGCCAACATTTATGCACTGTCATCCAAGAAGTTTGTAGAGTATTTATATGGCCTGCAAGTGGTTAAATAGATTTCAATATGGGAGCAAGATATTTAAAAAGATGCAAATTCTCTCAATTATATGATATCTGCCTGCATGCGCATAATCTATCAGGGATGCCCTCCTCTCGCCTGTTTAATTTGAATAAGTTCAGTGTGCTAAAGAAAGTTCAAGGTGACATGAAGAGGAACAGACATTACATTTGAAAAGTGTACTGTGCAGGTTAAGGTAAGTTTCTGCTTCTATTTGTGGTCGAAACAGCAATATTGGAGTTGTGGAGTGCTCTCTGAACAGACACAAGCATCCTGGACACATCATTTGCTAACTTTGTCAGCACAAAAGTGGGACACCTTAGATTCCTTCCGATATTTGCCCTTAGAGCCCCCTTTGCTGCAATATTTATTTTAGAGTATAAATCTGTTATAAGTAACAAGTTATAGCTACAATATAAGTTAATGTTCAACATATTATTACTTGAATGCATATTAATTCTATCCGGCACAATGGTTTACGTGAACAAAACAATGCATCAAACCATTCACATCATTAGAATACAAATAGAAATGTGTCAAATGTGCTTATGTACAGGAAGACATCGGGGAATTAATTTTCAACCTAAAAAACAAGAAGAAAAGCTGTTATTTATGTATTAAAGCACTTGAGTGAACGCAGCAGAACGTGTGGGCTATAGGTTCAGTGTAAACGTCCCGTAGGGCGAGGCACCACCGCAGCACGAGCTGTCCCGTGTTAGTGGGATACCCTCGGGCAAAAGGGTGTGTCCACGTCCTTACGATAAAACTATAGATAACAAACATCTTTAAGTGTTATAGCCTAAATATATACTGTATATATGTCACTCTGCGAGATAAGCTAGATAAACACACCATGCTGACAGTTCGCCCGTGCATTCGCCTAAAAGCAACCCTGCTGAAAGTGTTCTGGAAGATGGGGGACCCCATTGACTCAAACGAGAGCGAAGCCTCTGCCATATGATGTCCTTTTCCCCGGTGCACATGCAATTAAAACCGAAGTGCAAACTCCATTTACCTCCCTGCTTTATTGGATGCGGTTTATCGCAGTTTCCATGGCGTGTCCCTCGCAGCTGAATATCAGCACTCCTCACGTTTTAGGGGAATGTTTAACTGGGGGCTTCTTCTTTACGCTGGAGGACTCCTTTTTTTTCTCGACGTTTCACGTCACGTGTGTGGTCACTGTGTAGGTTTTGGTTTATGCGTCTCTCCTCGCTTAGCGATGTAGTGGTCGGAGATGTGAGGCTCAACTTGGAGGAATTCTCTCGTCGCGACCAAGTTATGGCCCGAGCATCTCCGAGCGAACACTCCGCGCAACTTTCTACAGACTGTGATATTTCTGCAGCATCTTCTCCCGCAACACCGAGGATGGCTCGGTCCAAATTTTAGTCCAACATTGGCAAGTAAAAACATCACAATACCGTGTTGCATCTGATTGAAATTGGATCAAAGGTGAGTCAACATTTAGTATTTTTTTTGTAAATTCTTAAGACAATGTTACACCTAGGTCTGTTATGTTTTTTTTCTGAATTATTACTATCAATAACTATGGATCATACTTTGTAGTTTTCGCTTTCCGCTATAGTTTCGCTGTATAACACTATTGTTGATTGTAGGCCTATATCTTTATATATAATTTGATGTTTGCTCATAAATATTCGATATTGTATTTGGCTATTTATTAGGCAATAGCATTCCGTCATCTAATTAAGTTTCACCAAGTTATGCCGCTCGGTAACCTTTACCATGAATGACAAACCCCAGAATTATGCATTTACATATGCCTTATATGTTTCCCCTTCGTGTTTCAACCAAACTAATTCATCCTCCCTGAATCAGCAATGTTGAGTCCGGGACACAATGCACCAGGAGACAACAACTGTTACACAACTTTACAGAGTAAGACCCCACTTCCATGTTCACAATTGTTTGTGCCGTGCTCCATTCGCCATTCAGGGATAATAAACTAAGCCAGGCTTTCTACCAAACACTGGCCACTTCACGGCATAATCTCACAATTCCTCATGCTGGATATATTTTGCCTTTCTCAGCACCCTAAGGAACGCGAATCGTTAGATTAGGCCGCTGTGGTCTCGGCTCTGGTGTTGTGAGGGTCTTGTAGAAACATCCCTATACCTGACAATATCATAGCACACATTTAGTTTCAGCTAGATATACATTTGAAGGAATTATCTATTTGGTAAGGTAGCCTACTTATCCATGTACCTTACACCGTAACATCTCATAATTTATATTCTCATATCCTTTAAAACAAAATAAAAAAATAGAAATGTCCTGTACATGAAGAAAATATATTGTCATACCTACAAGTGTCTGTTTTAATATTTTCATTCATTTTACCGTCACATTTGTCAGGGAAGCCTACTAGTTTGACCCACATTTGCAAAGCTGATCATCATGTTCAGCCTTCTTCTGAGACACTTCAGGGCTATTTTCACACCAATTTAGCAATCAATTATGTGTCCCACATACATATCAAAGATAGGCATGATTGGTAAAGTGTGATGGTCTGGTCTGTGGTTAAAATAGTTTGAACCCAATTACGGCTTTTTGCACTACTATTATTTGACTATATACAAAGCCCCCAGTTAGGTTGATCAAGAAAGGTTTAACCCATTCAACAGCCTTGTTTAAGGCTAGTATATGCAGTACATTGATTGATAAGGGATGGGTTACAGTTTTTTCCTATCTGTTTTTTTCCTATTTTTCCTATGTTTTTTCCTATTTTTTCCTATCAGAAAAAAGAAGGCCCTTTTTCAACGAGGCACAAATTACATGTAAAACACCTGAGTAGGTCTTTAGCTGAGTAGGTCTTTAGCTGAAATGACCACCAGGTGTTTTGCATTGCAAAACTTATCCTCTGTGTTTTGTACAGATCATTGTATGTAGTGTTGCTTTTACGTAAAAAAAAGTAATTCCATGCCAATTCACCAAGAACTATGGTGCACAGGGGGAAAAAAATCTAAATTACTGTAAAATAAAATAAATAAACTATAAACTAAATATTTTTTCTTATTCAAACATGTAACTTCATTTGTCTGTCCAAATGCAGCATCTTTCCATCTACAGTGATCTAAATTACTGCTAGGTTTTGAACAGAAAGTTCACTGTTTTGAACAGAGTATCTAAACATTGGTAAAATATGCTGTAGTTCCACAGCGTTTTGCCGGTCGTGAACATTGACTGGGGCAGGTATCCATGAAATTTGGAAGAAGGCGTCATTGCCAGCATTTGTATCTTAGCATAGGGGCAAGTAACCACAGTTTGGTTCACTTGGTGTACTGGTATGCTCACTGTGTGAAGTGTTTAGGGAATGTGAACATGGTTTAGGTAAATTGCCTAAAACGATAGGAAACAACTGTAATGTATGAAGAGCCTACTTCAACTAATAATCTTCTGAAACACCTTTACAATAAAGCAGTTTGAAGGAAATCCTTCAAACTGCTCAGGATGGGTGCTCCAATTTCATGAATCATTCCCTCAGGCTGTTTGGACGTCAGGTCAAACAATTCTAACATATCCAGTATGTCGAGTAATGTATTTTTCATTCCTGCCCCAGGTGTAACCCGGTGTAACTCCATCTGAGAAACACCAGGATGACACCCAGAGGATAATAATTCCCACCTGTCATTCCTGTCCATAATCTGCAGCCATGCTACCAAAGGAGAACCACAGGTAGTACACCGTCTCACATGTTGTTCTTACTGGCCCCTCAAAAGCACGCCTGTTCTTGGCTAACAGGTTCGGACACTGATGGGGGGGCTAGCATTTTCAGTTACGGACAACAAACTCTTCAAATGTCTTCCTCAGATGCCTTGCAGAACAAAAGGGTTCTTTCAAGACCATTGAAGAAGTTTAGGTGACTGTTTTTCTAAAGGGCTGACTTTATCTTTGACCCTGTCTGCCATAGACTTACATCATGGTGTGAAAAGTAAATGACAACCAATAACAAACAAAACAAATAATAAAACAGGAAGCATTAGAGTTGAGAGATCCAAAGACAGAAATGTATCGATAGCTCTTAAGTTTCTCTGTCACTTTTACATGAACATTAATGACAGCTCAAAGTGTTGCCTCACAGATTAGAGCAACCCCAGAGTGCTACTCTCTATCTCTTGGATGCAGCGTTCCAACATAATGAAGGGGCTGTTGTGGACTAAATGACTAACACGAAAGGGGGGTGGCCATTTGGAAGCTGTTCATTATGTCTCCTCCATTCTGACTCCGTTGTTCATATTTTAATCACTCAGATGAGCCTTCATCTTTCAGTTTGAACAGTCCCATTTGTATTGTTGAATGTAATTTATCAGACTAAACTGTGGGTTTGTTTCTTACATCATGAAGTTCTATGTTTAATGTTTCATGTTGTCACTGAGAGGCATTCAACCATCCAACTATGGATTCAGACACAGGCAATAATGTTACCATACTTCTACAACCATCATTGGTAGTAGATCCTAGCTTTGGGTGTCTTGAAACACACTATTTAAATGCAATGATTCATAATTTATTAATCAATACATGCACACAAAGTATATAATTCCCTTTAATGTTATTTAGCAGCATCTGCATGTGGTTTGAGTAGCTGTTCTCCATGGGTGTTTTCTTGTACCTCCTCTGTTTTCCATTAGCTCCCCTTATGATGATATACATCCTCTTGGCAGACAAATGATTTTTTACTATCACTACTGTTGTGTTTACAATTGAGTTTGTCGTGGGAAAAATCTTTTGCATGTGTGATAAATAAGGATGTGCCGTCAAACCAAGGAAAGGATATCCAACTGGACTAATTAGCTGAACCCAATGTTTAAAAGAGGGTTAGGGGGGAAAGGGAGAGAGGAATGGACAGAGAAAGAGATCGGCGAGAGCAAGGGGGAGAGTGAGAGAGAGAGAGAGAGAGAGAGGGAAGGGAGAGAAAGGGGGTAAAAGGGAGAAAGAAAGGCAGAGAGCTTTACATTTATATCCCAGACTTCAAGGGACTGATCTCAAATCCCAAGTTGACCAGCCCACAATCACCGCACACTCGCCGCCTCGCACTGCGACACATGCTGAGGGGAGACTTGTGAACGGCACATGAGGAGAAATGCTTGCCCTGCAGCACACTGGCTTGATTCATTCCCCTTTCTAATCCGCTCGGCGCTTAATTTGGAGCTGGACTCTTTTCGATGTATATTCTGTGTGTCAAACAGAGAGAGATTCCAAATACACTTTTCGATCATAGCTTGGTTTACGGGGACTTGTGTCTGGTTACTCTATTGGTCTACCTGTGTAGCATCTGACCCTGGACACCAGTGACTGACATCAGACCTAGTGGTATGTTGTTTTGGGGTTTTAACAGCTGGCTTTTGTCAGGGTGAGCAATTAGGGCATTCCACAGAGAGGTGAGATGTTAGGCGATGCTCCACCCATAGAACCCTAGAACTTTTACACAGGTCAACACGATCACCATGTCTAAATGATCCCTGACTGACTAGTACTCTAGTGCAGGGCTGTATGCTGATGGATTACCATCCCGTCAATTGCTTATCTTTCAGCTTGTCAAATACTTGTGGCAAATAATTATTTTACACACAATCACACAATCATTGCACAAGACACAGAGTAACATCGGGAATTTAGTCCAAATTCATCAGGTTAACGAAAATGTATCTAGTGTACAAATGGGAAAACATAATCGAGCACGTGTTAAAGTTTAACAAAGTATCTGGAAACCTACAAGTATAAGTCCGATATTTCTTAGAAGGAGGGTTCTCAGAAATTGTAAAATGATTAATTAGCAGATGATTTCCCAGATTGGACATTTATTGACCGACAGTAAAGACAAAAAGCCCAACTGTTGTTCTTCGACCGGGGTCACTGAGGGCATTGTTGAAGAGGTTTGGATGAGCAGCAGGTCGGACTGACATGCATTCATTTTGCAGCATGCGTGCGGACACTGACAAAGTTAAATAGTTACTTGTACCACAACACAACCCCAGACACCTGATCTAACACTGGGGGGTCGCTGCAACACACAAGTAAATTGGCCCTAAAGCCTCATCCCATGGCTACAATGTAATCATTGCATACATTACCCGGCTGAGCAATAACTCACTGCTCTGGACACAATCCATGGAAGTTGAATAGTATAGAATAGAATACAAATTACTCTCTCTCTCTCTCTCTCTCTCTCTCTCTCTCTCTCTCTCTCTCTCTCTCTCTCTCTCTCTCTCTCTCTCTCTCTCTCCCATTGATTTGATATTTGCTAAATAATATGCAAATTAGACAGTTGCAAAGGGGGAGTGCCTCTTGACTACGCAGAGCCGACCACCCTGCAGCAGTCTGTGTTTCCATAGACATATGTTTGCCAAAGGAACGGTCAGGATCATGTAGTTTACTTTGTCAAAATGTTGGTCTGACACCTTTCCTCCATAGGCTCATTATTTGGTCTTACTATTTCTTTCAGCGAAGCCAAGGCGGTCAAGTTAAGCCTGTTCAGCAGGGCTGCGTCCACCGATACAAAGAAGACTGAGAAGCAGATCCAGTACGTGGACCCTCCAGATGGAGGGTGGGGCTGGATGGTGGTCATACATTGCTTCCTGGTAAGTCCACGTAACAAGCGTCTGGTTGCATTTGCACCTCACATGTCTGCACGGGGATAAGTCTTAGGTTGTGTGACTGCAGGTCAATGTCCTGGTGATGGGCACTCTGAAGACCTTCGGGATCTTCTTCGTGGCATTCCATGATGAGTTTGGGGGGTCTGCTGAGGGGATCAGCTGGATCGGTTCCATCATGTCTAGTCTCCGCCTTTCTGGAGGTTAGTCTTCAAAATCTCGGCGCTCTAGAGCCCCTATGCAAACCGTCAACACCCCCATTAGGAGCGCCCGGCCAGAAACTACGTGCCAGAAACAACGTGTTATCTTTGTGATAACACGTTGTTATTGTGTACATTCGTGGCGAGACAATACTCATGCCCATAGCTCTATGGCAGAAACACATTATATTTATTACGGATCGTTTTATTGAACCCAGGAGAGACAGCTACAGTTGTTTAATCCCCAAGACCGGTTTGGTCCTTTAAATTAGTTAAACATAATCATGTGAGTGTGATGAGAATGACAAAGTATAGAATGTTATTTTATCCTACATAGTGCAGGTTCCCCTTCGGCCATCTTCACTACTGGCGTTGAAGACAAACCTTTCAGTATACCTGTGTCCTGTGGCCCTTTACAGCACCCATCGCCTCCATTACCTGTGCTAAGTATGGAACCAGGGCAACCACCATTGCTGGGGCCTTCTTGGTCAGTGCAGGCTTTATTCTCAGCATCTTTGCAAACAGTGTGGTGTACCTCTACATCAGTATGGGAGTGTTCGTTGGTAAGTTGAAAACAAGCTCCACAGCAGAGAAATATATAAAAGATGTCGGGTGTTGTAGCTTAGACAAATAGGCAAACCTACTATTTATTTTTAACTCAAACTGCTAGGGCCAATGTCTAACAACATTAGATGTTAATGACTGTACAAGTAAAATGTAACTACCTGTTCACTATGCTTTCTTATTCTGACAATAACATGCTTAATGACCAGATGGCTAATGATTTATGTGTATTGCTCCCCTTTTTAGGAATGGGTTTTGCGCTTTTATACCAAGCCTGCTCAGTGGTGACCGCATTGTACTTCAGGCATAGGTTAGCCACAGCGTATTCTATCGGGCGCTCTGGCATGGGCTTGACCTTTGCTTTAGCTCCATTCACCCAATTGCTCTTGGACAAATATGCTTGGCAGGGTAGGTTGAATTGTTTTATTATGTTTTATTTTATTTGACTCCAATCATAAATATATTGCTGTGATGTTATATATACAGTTTTCTAAATTAGAAGAACCTAAATCGTTTGAGTTTACTTTTGTTTTATGTGCTTGGGGAACGAGGTAGGATGAGGACTTTGTTTTTCGTCACTCACAGGAGCCTTGCTAATCCTGGGCGGTCTCATGCTGAACCTGGTGGCCTCCGGGCTGCTACTGAGACCCATCCACATAAAACCTTCCAGTATGTCGCCCCCCAGCTCAGCCGCCATTCAAAAGAGCCCAACCGCCTCCCTCAAGAGCAGCTCGGATAAGGATCACCCAAAGAGCTGTCTGAATGGCACCGGCTCTGCGAACCTCCACAATGGCGTCTGCAAACCAGACTCACTCCCACTCCCGCCACCCCCTCCTTCTCCTCCTCCTCCTCCTCCTCCTCCATCTAGCTGGGACACAGAGGGCCCTGTAGGGCACAATGCCCAGGGGGGGCAAGTGGGCCACAACAACACACAAAACCCTGAACTGCACAGGCTGGTGCAGAGCGGCGTGAATGGACTGGAGTCCCATCGCCAGGACTCCGCGAGTCCAGGGAAACCCGCGAGGCCGGGCACCCCGGCCGAGCTGAACGGCGGCAAGAACGGGTCCGCCCCCGACGGGTCCCCAGCCCCCGTCAGCTCCCCTGACGAGGCCACCGCTACTCCCTGCTCAGCCAAAATTTTAGACTTCTCCCTCTTGAAAAGCCCCTTCTTCTGCATCTACACTTGGTCGTTGGTGTTCAGCCAACTGGCTTACTTCATCCCCTATTTCCACCTGTCTGCCCGGGCCAGGACCCTGGGGATCGACGCCATGGACGCCTCCTTCATCATCTCTTTGGCAGGTAAGGCTCCACACACAGGTGCACTGTGTAGCGTATGCGTACGCAACAACAGCTAGACGGGGTCAGGGAGAAATGTAGAATAGTTGAAGCTCACAGGAAGCAACACCGCAAGAGGTGACCTACTCTTGTTCATGGTTTTAATTTGAGGAATTTATAGAATTTAGGACTTATTTTATTCTCAGCTGCTGGCATTTAGGATCCAAAAGTGGGAAGAGGGGGTGTTGATGGAGGACGATGTAGTTCTTGTCTTGTTCAATCAGGAAATGAAAAACTTGTAAACAAGGGTGCAAACAAACCTTTGAACCAGAGAGGTAAGAGAGTACAGCCCAGACTTTGAAGCAGTCTAAAGAGAAGAGATCCTCAGTAAATTTTAGCCATGAATTATTTGTGAGCTGCTCCGAGACTCTGCAGTCTTATATAATGAATGCGCTTACATAAAAGCTGAACTTTGGTCTACTGACCAAAGCTGCTGGGTTCAGCTGTATCCCATTGATGAGACCCAAACATATGAAAAAAGAATTGCATTAGCATGTTGTGAGTCAACCGTCCATGTGCTTATAAATCTTTAACGTTGGGGTAGCACTGCGTCAGGTGCAGGGTATTCTTGCTCAGTCTGCTTGTTTTTAATGCAATGGTGGGCCAATACTTAATATGAAGAATAGAACCTTAAGACATAAAGAAAGGCTGCCCTGTCTGAAGATGTAATCAAAGGATCAGTTGGATATGATCAATGGCATTGATCATATTTATCATCATTTCAATTGTAAATAATTAAAATGTGTCATGCAATAATCCCAAAAAAAACCCATTTAAAGCTTTCCTTATCATGTCATCTTTGGTCCTACCCTGGATGGTTATGTGTCAAAGACCAACGGGCTAATGCCTTTCAAGCGCCCAGCATGAATAAGTCATGACACTAGATGTAGCATTGCCACTATTGGTCCATTATGACAGCCAGAGCCCGACAAATCGGTAAGCCAAATGCAAGTAATGCAACACTTAACAGTAATAATTCAACCCTTCTTTTTTTCTAAAACAAGTGTACTGGGACCTAAGCCAACCGTAGCTAGGGGGGAAAGTGCTGCAGGAGACAGTGATAGAGAAGTGTAGCACAAAGGGGATCCACGATCCCTAGTAGTCTCTCTCCCTACAACACATTAACATTTAGCGCCAGCAACAGACAACAGCATTCTGGAGACACGCCATCTCAAATTGTGCTCCTGCGTCCTGAGACAGACAAGAGGAAAGAGAGGGGCCGAAAGGGACAAGAGAGACAGAGATAGGGAATCGGGATGGAGAGAGAATAACATTGAATGAGAAGAGGTTCTCCTGCCACCCTTGATTGCCCCACCCTGTGCCAATCACAGAGGACTATTGATTTGTCCCTCATTGCCAAGGCGACAATCCTGGTCTCAGTGCCACCACCACCGCCAACCACCATCCCGCCAGCAGAGCATGCACTATCCCTAGGCAACCCCTCAGCGAGTACACACACACACACACACACACACACACACACACACACACACACACACACACACACACACACACACACACACACACCCGCACACACACACACACACACACACACACACACACACACACACACACACACACACACACACACACACACACACACACACACACACACACACACACACACACACAGCATGCGCACGTGATGGCTTCGCTTTGTTTCAGTTTTTTCTGGTCTAATTTTGATGTGATTGAGATTTTGCCAGGGCGCAGTGGAGCGTATAAAC
Organism: Gadus chalcogrammus; assembly: GCF_026213295.1. Classification (NCBI taxonomy): domain Eukaryota; kingdom Metazoa; phylum Chordata; class Actinopteri; order Gadiformes; family Gadidae; genus Gadus; species Gadus chalcogrammus. The sequence goes on from NC_079412.1 coordinate 11,389,301, forward strand.
AAAGAGAGGCAAGGAGAGCCGACAGACTTTATACAGAGCACGTTCTTCCTGTATAATGAGGAACATTTTTGATAGAGGAAGATGTTTTATTTTCTCAGAACGTTGCGCTCTATCTCCAGCATATCAAATCAGATTGCTATAATTGATATACTACCCCATTAGTACATGGCGTCCCCTTCTCTAGTTAACCTCCATCCACACCACCGCACTGCTTCCTTTACCTCCCTGGGTACATCCTGAGGTACAACCTGGTACTAAAACTTAACTAGCTGAGAGGTATAGTGTTGCAGCAACTGCTAAGCCTAGAGGCACAAATGTATGTGTTTTAGGAATTTAACCTCTAGTTAAACCTATGACCGCAAGTTTTATCCCATTTTTTCATGCAAAAACGTTGAATAACAGCCCAACCCTATCGTTTAGCTTCAGTCAAACATCCATTCAGCCTCTTTCTGGGCTCTCGGTAAACTGAAAGCCCTCTGAGCAAACTCTCTTTCAGCTGTCAACACAATCTGTTTGACCTTTCCAGCCCTGAATCACGTCTTCAACATGTCTGACTTGAAGTCCCTGTTCTGTCACATATGCTGTAGACTGTAGTGCCAACAGCCATTGTTCAGGCCAGGAGTGTAATAAGTGTGAACAAGAAAAGTTGTGTTGCGCACACCATCGGCAAGTGCCAGAGTCTTGGGAGACCTAATCCTCATCTCCTAAAGAATCTCTGTCTAAATGTACGCAGTGCAGTATGCATCGCTTCCCCCCAAGGCAGCCGGAACATCTGCAGAGCCCAACCTTTCACATTGTAAAAACCACAAACAAGCTCCACTGGCTTTAGAGCAAACAGGGGGCCGCCCCTGGCCTCTCTCTGGTCACTCCACGAGGACACACAAACACGGCCCAGCTGCCTCCGGACAGACGTTTGGTGACTCCGACAGGGCCACACGTGTGTGTGTGTGTGTGTGTGTGTGTGTGTGTGTGTGTGTGTGTGTGTGTGTGTGTGTGTGTGTGTGTGTGTGTGTGTGTGTGTGTGTGTGTGTGTGTGTGTGTGTGTGTGTGTGTGTGTGTGTGTATGTCGGTCTTTGCGTGTGCGTGTGTATGTGTGTGGGTATGCATGTGTGTGTGTGTGTGTGTGTGTGTGTCAGTGCATGTGACTGCATAAGCACGCGGCAGGTGTGAGAGCGTGCCTGTGCATACTTTTATTACATAAGTAGGTCAGTGACACTGCAGATTCTCTCCTTTTTCTCTCAAACACAGCGAGACATTTCACAAACCTCCACAGAAGATTACGGTTACAAAAAAGTTGCGCACCCCATCAATCGATGAATGGATTGTTTCCCAGAAGGTCCCCCTATCTCTAGAACGAGCAGGAAGCTCTCTGGCAGCCGTTGTTTTGTCATATCTTATCAGAGCACATTGCGTGTTTGGGGCGTATCGATGCGTCTGAGGTGTTGCGGGGCAAGCCGCTGTAATCTGCAGTGGACCCGTTGATGGCATTGATTGATGTCTCGGTGCGGCCGGCAGCCAGCAGCTATTTCTGCAGCCGCTCGATGCGCTCCTGAGGTGGCCACAGCAAATATCGCATTCCTGTTGACCTCAGCAGTGCAGCGGGTATCTGCTGCTTCATCATATCTGCCAGAGCGACACACACAGGGGGGGGGGGGGGGGACAGGATCGCTGCATCGTGTTGGGAGTAAAAGTGGTGCCCCCCCCCCCCCCGGTATCTGCCATTATCTCTCTTTGTGTGGTAACTGTATCCCGACCTGGTGCTATACATAGCACAGCCGAGGATACAAAGACTGGTTCATTTTCACTGTGAGACGCACACATGCACACACACACACGTTGTCTCGTACACAGATCCACCGAGAGGGATCACGTGTATTTTTGTGTTTTCCCACATTCATTGACCGATGCACACATGCAGACTGATGTTACAGGATGTCCTGGCGGTGTATCCACATGCTGAGCCATGGTTTACGGTACACGTGTCCCTCTAGCAATCAGTGAGCGGCCGCCCGGCCTAGAGGAGCCAGCACCACTGACCTTGATGCACAACACTTTCCTCTGCAGTGCGAGTACTTCCCAGAAGACAAGACTCTCTTCACTCCAAGTCATCTGATGCACTGCTTTTGCTATTTAATGGCCTAACGTTTGCAGGTACAACAGGCTGTACCTTCAAACGGGGGGGGGGGAGCATCCTTCAGCAAGATGCTTAAGCCCTACATGCTCACTAAGGAGAACTTTGTTGACTCTATATGTCGATATATTGAATGGTAACGACTCAGGTCAATGTCTGTGCAGGTGTGCGTGTGTGGCTTTCCTAATGAGAGGTGGGTGTCTCGGTAGGGCAGATATATATCATTGCATGATCACCTTTATACTGTACAAGCTGTGCTGATCGGCGTTAAGGCGTGTTCCTACTCTTCTTCAATGTTTTTTTGTCCAGTTGCACAATTCTAGCGAATATTCATGAGTGTATTATTATTCATTATTCACGTCTGTATTAGTATTCATTATTCCTGAATTGGTGCCAAGCAAACAACTAATAATGACTTAATCACGCCACTAGGGCATCCTGAGATGTCCTAAGCAGCCTGAACGAAATAGCATTAGCATTTTGTGCTAACGGCGGCATCTTTTATCCCACCAACTTTTATATATAATATAATTATATATTTTGTGATCCTCTTCATTGTATCTAAATCCAAGTTAATTCTTCTTCTTCTTGTCTAGCCGTCTCTGAATATTTCCTTCTTTCTTTCTACCATGTAATCGTGTGTGTCTATTTGAACAGTGGGTTAATGTGGTCGGTCGTTTCAGGCATCACGGAGACTGTGGCCCAGCTGGCGTCCGGCTGGGTGGCGGACAGGAACGGCTCCCACAAGTACCACTACCACAAGGCCTACCTCATCCTGTGCGGCGTGGTCAACCTGCTCTCCCCGCTCGCCACCTCATACTTCCTGCTCATGATCTACGCCATCTTCTTCGCCATATTCTGCGGAGGCTACATGGCGCTGCTGCTGCCCGTCCTGGTACGCCCGCACCCTGCATCTTAACCAATCAGAGCCCACAGGTTGTCTTGTATGCATGTTTACTAACTAGACTATTGGTTCCCACCTTAAATAATACATTGGGCTGATGAATGATTTTCCACGTGTTTATTAACAGTATTTTAATCTTTGTTACTGTAGTTTATTCATGCCTCTGTTGTTTATTAACACTCCATTGTCGTTGGGAAAACATGTGTGAATACATGTGCACACTTGTAGCTGTGGACTTTCATCATGCATAGGTCAATGTTGCACGTGTGTGGAAGAAGGCTTTGTTCAAACATTGACCAATGACCTCAGGGTGTTGTCTGATTTATTTTCAATAATCAGACAAATGTGTCTGGGCTAAAGAGGCTGATTGATTGATGACAGGAAAGGGGATGAAATAGTGAACAATTTATATTTTTCATTTTTATTGTTATTATTTTAACCAAATAAAGAATTGCAAAACGAGATTTGACTATTGGACGTTTGCCTCTGCAGGTAGACCTCGTGGGATCAGAGAAGCTCAACAACTCCATGGGCTTCTCCATGTTCTTCGTAGGCCTCGGCTGTCTCACCGGACCCCCTCTTGCAGGTATTAAGATCACATGACTCTCTGTGTGTGTGTGTGTGTGTGTGTGTGTGTGTGTGTGTGTGTGTGTGTGTGTGTGTGTGTGTGTGTGTGTGTGTGTGTGTGTGTACCAGTTCATTTATTGCAGGTATTTAAGGTTATGCCCAATGCGTGATATAACAGGAGAAATGGAACAGGTGAAGCATGTTGTTCTCTTGAGGTCTCCTCAGTGTCACTCTCTGGTTCCTTTTCTCTCCTTTGCATGTAAACTAGTTAGGACTGCTCTCAGGTATAGATGCCAGAATGACAAATTACTTGAGCAGACTTGCATTGGGGTGTGTGTGTAAAGGCCCTATCTCTGTCAAGAGGGGTTATGAGTCTTCTTCACATATGTTTTCCTTTTCAAGTGGCCTTGTGTGTCAGATCTTTTCAGAGGCCTGTAAATTCCACCCCTGAATGATGTGTTCATGTGTCGGAGGTCTGAGTGGGGGTAGAAGTTTTTTCAACTGTTAGAAAACTGAAACCAACAGGAGAAGAACCAATCTATACTACGGGTCTGAAAGCATACCAGCATTTTCAACTTTCAGGTCAGCCTTCAATGCTGGACAGAATGTATGGGAATTCCTAGGGATTATGCTGATTAGGTATATGACGAGTCAACGTATCTTCTAGTCTGAGCAGCTCTACTTGAGGTGTGTAAATCACTTGAGGCTGTATAAACTGTTTTGCATGTTGAGCATCAATCAAAACGGTAACCGTCATGGCCCCTGGCTTATTAAAACAGGTTTGCATAAGGTCTATCCCCTCGAAACCTCCACGTTGCTGACTAAGGGCAATCAATCAGGGCTGGGGGCCGTCAAAGCTGGTTCTCAAAGCTCAAACAGGGCGTCCCCCTCTCACCTTGTCTCCTCAGGGTCAGAGTGGGCCTCCTCCTCTAACCTTGTCTCCTTCGTTTAAAGAGAGCCTCCTCTCCCCTTGTCTCCTCTGGGTCAGAGTGGGTCTCCTCCTCTCCCCTTGCCTCCTCTGGGTCAGAGTGGGTCTCTTCCTCTCCCCTTGTCTCCTCTGGGTCAGAGTGGGTCTCTTCCTCACTCCTCGTCTCCTCTGGGTCAGACTGGGTCTCCTCCTCTCTCCTTGTCTCCTCTGGGTCAGAGTGGGTCTCCTCCTCTCCCCTTGCCTCCTCTGGGTCAGACTGGGTCTCCTCCTCTCACCTTGTCCCGTGTCTGCCCGGACCGTCCCCCTGCAGGGTTCCTGTATGACTACACCCAGACGTACGACGGCTCCTTCTACCTGGCCGGGGTGTGCTACCTGCTCTCCTCCGTCTCCCTCTTCCTGGAGCCGCTGGCCCGGCGCTGGGAGAAGCAGAAGGCCGCCCGGCTTGAGAAGACATCCCACCAGCCGGGTGGCAGCGATGTGTCCCACAACGGGGTCGTCTAGGAGGGAAGGAACTTCTCCACGAGCCTCCCTGTGTGGCAGGATACCACAGAGCTGCCTGGCGACCTGGTCCTTCTGGTCAGGATCCCCGCCTGGTCGTTCAAACTTAAAAAGGCCCAGTCCAACGGATGTCAGGTGGCGATTTCGAACGTCTTCTCTGAGGCGTGAAACCGCAGGTTTGGGGGCAGGACTTATCTTTTTTTAAAAAGGGGAGGGTTTGCCGCGGAGGCTAGGTTGGAGCTTCGCCTTGAGATTCAAATACGTCAAAAACCAAAGCTAGCTGTCAATCACCTTTCTAGGAGTTATAGTTGACAATAGAGCGATGTCATTGGATTAAGTACATGTCAGGTTAACGCCACGTAACCTGACAGATATGTGTTTCATAACACAGCTGCACAAAAGAAGTAAGCAAAAATAATTTTTTGGCGTAAATATATGAAAAATACCTACAATCAATTTTCTTTGGTATACATCATAGTATTTAACTATTTCAACTAAAGGCAACCCAATATCGACCTAAGGGAGCTAATATAACATTTTGTTAGACTGCGGGCCAGAAGAGGTTTTTGACACCAGGACTAAATGCTGGAGGGTGTGATGGGGGCGGGCATGTGAAGAAAGAATGCTTTTAAAATATAATATATATATATATATGACAGCCAAAATCATACATTGTTATGCTATACAGTTTAGAACCCCTTTAGGTTTGTGTGCGGGATGTGGATGTGCATGTACAAGACATGCCTATAATTATGTTACCAACTTTGGAACTGTGACTTATATTGGCGTAGTATTTCCAATGTCAGCATTTATTAATATTATGATTACAGTAATGATAATAATAATAATAATACAAATAATAAGGCCCTCATGTAAGCGTATATATTTAACAGTTGCTTTACGGAGGTGCCGATCCCTAAGGGCCACACAGGGTATGCAACCGCAAGGTACTGGCCTTCCTGGACCACAGCATGTCCTGGTACTGATGAGAAACATTTGCCAATTTATCTTTCTTATATATTTCCTTTTTTTATTCGAACATTTTTATTGAAGAAAAACTCCTGTAAATAGCATCTCCTCTTTTAATAATACCTCTTATATACCTGTACTCACAAACAGGCACTTTGGGCCCATTCAGACCCCTCTGCATAAATCTATTCTGTAACCCCCCCCAGCCAGGGAGATGAGCCAAACATTCTGGAGTCGCCGACTTGTAAAACAGGAAAAGGAGGCCTGCCTTAGTCATGGAGCAGTGTCAAGTTATGTTCTATAAATGTTTTTTCAATATGCCATATATTTTCTAACCCAGCAATTAGTCAGTAATTTTTGCCTGGACAACCTCACCATACACATTGGAAGGACCCCGGTTTTTAGTAATTTTGCATTTAAGATCTTTGATTGAACACCTATAGTGCTGGACCATTCCCTTCCATGTCCATGTCCTGTTGCTCTATGCAAAAGACAAATTACCCTAACCCCAAAATGCACAATCTGGTTTATAATTAACCATTCACTAACCACTACTACTACCTATAAATCAATTAAAATATTTTTTTGTCATTATTGTTATAATTGATATGACCAGATAATCTTGCTATAAGCACTTAAGTGTGGGTGTGTGGACACAGGGGAAAGTGTGACAAATGGTCCTTGTAATCAGTTTAACTGTGGTACATACTTGAATGAATAACTTCCTGATAATGTATTATACACATGACGAATCAATGCCTTTACCTATCTCGGCTAGTAAGGCTAGTAATATAATATGTTGCTGTTACACCACAACAGTGCCTACCTGTGGAACATTGAAGCACCAATGTAATATCTCTTTAACCCTTCGCTCCTTAATGATTATGTTTATTGTCGTCATTTAATTAATTGGTTATGACCGCTGACTGTTGGCCTTGTGACGATTCCTTCCATCTTCCCTTTTTTTTTATTTGAACCAAAGACATATTCGGTATAATTTACATACAAACTGAGCTCTGTAAATCCAGTGTTCACAAGGAAGAATAAAGTTTATTCTTTAAACATAGTTTTGAGAGTACCCATAGAAAGCTTTATGTGAATATATTAATCAACAGCGGCCACATCTTTCCCGAACCATGAGAAATATGTGCTGTCATTGTGCCCTCTTGTGGCGAGGGATGACCTCTACATTAGGAATGTAATTTCAATTATACCCAAATCATTTCCCCTCCTGCACTTCCACAATGCTCAGTAGAACTCTTTGTACGCTTTCAAAGAACGACAAAACGATTACCAAGCCCAAACTCCAAGGCTGATCTGATTTACATTCGTTACCCATCTTCTTTGCCATATCTCAAGTGGTCACTGAATGACATTCCTTTTATATCGTGACATATTGGGACACTTTAAACTAGTTCAGTTTCTTTCGTTAAGGTTTTCTGATGACATGATGTTTTAAGAGACAGTATGGCCAGGCTGTGTATTAAAGTGTTGCATGTCTCAAATACTTTTACAAAAGGTGCCGGGTTATTCAGATTACCTAATTATCTGAACTTTAATATTAGGCTTTTTTTCTATTGTTAAAACTACTGTTTATTATTAAAGGTTTGTGGCTCTCAGCCTTTGTTTCATACATGAGGAAAGACCATTTGTTTAACAAATCAGACATTTTGTTGGTCTATTGTTGAAGACTGTGCAATCAGCTGCAATAAAGTGGTATTTGACTTGTCCCTTCTTGTGTTCTCCTGTTTTAAGTATCAAACTGCAACTTACTAAAATACTGAGAAGAAAAACTCAGTTAACAACACACTTGATTTTTTCCATCTTTATTCATAAAAAGTACATTGTATGGACAAGTTTAAATCTGAATCTTATGCACTAAATGATCATATATTTCTGATAAAAAAAATGTATACAGCAGAAATGATCAAAATACAATTATATTTGTATCTTTCACCCAAAAACATTGTGTGTAACACTATTAACACCCTTTGTGGGTACTATTCAGCGACAGTACATTTGTTAAAAAGTAATGGTACTTACAGTAGACGAAACCAAGGATGATTTGATGGCCAGATTTCGATGAGTCAATCTCATCCCAAGAAACCTTAGTGTAGGAAACACAGAAGTACTCGTTAACATGACGTTTTATGAAGTTAGATTTTTATGAAGTTTACTTGTCATTAAGGACATTAAACATGTTTGATGTCTGTGACAATACTTTGTGCATTGCACATTTCAGATATTATTAGTTAGCTGTACAGCTGTGTCATAGATGTTTATTATAAGTGAAACGCCAACGCACATCAATTCCTTAATTCGATATTAGACCAAACCATACCATACCATCTCTCCCTATGTGTTGTGGAAGTTGTGTCCATTTATAGACCTGGACTGCTTTATAAAAAAAGTATCAGTCGGAATATAACTTGTGTGTATTTAATGATCATCACGTCAAGGTTATTAAATGTATACATATTTTTTTATATATCATTAGATATTTGGTACATTTAATATTTGACTACCAATCAAACCATTGAAACCTAGTTTTCCTACTGTGTGCAGTTTGGTTATAGGACATATTATTCATATCTTGCCCTATTTATGTGATTCTTTGCAGTTATTTGCTTTTGTTAAACTGTTTTGAGATAACTTTGAGGGGTAATTCATTAAAAACCTTACAATTAATGAAAAGATTCTGACCAAATTAGACCAGACATTATTTTTTTATCTGCAGTTCCCTCCATATCATCAACAGAGCTATGGGTTAGATTACTGTCTGGACAAAATCAATGTGTGACAAATCAATGCCTACACATTTGTATCTTGCATTCAACTTTAATGTTCTTATTAATTAATTTGTGTTGGGATTGAAAATAACAAATTATTAAATTATTTATTATTAATTTATTATTATAAAGATAGATTTGTGTTCTCCTCGAAGATTCTGTTGTCATCATTTATTTTAATTAGGGCAGTAGCCCTAATTAAAATAGATTTAAATTAATTCATTAATTCGTTTGGCCAAATTTAAAATGTTGTTCTATGGTTATATTCCATGGTAATAGTGTCATTAGGGTTGTTATTCCATACAATGTGTGGGTCTATGATCATATTTCACATTGTTAGTGTTAATGGGATATTATGTCTCTACAACGCCGGGAGCATCAGTTTCTGAACAGAAATATCAATGCCCTCAATTTTTATCTAGGGCTCAGGGTTATGCACGGCGAGTTTCATCATTCAATATCCTTAGCCTGGCCAATTAAAAAATAATATATATTGGAATGGGTGGTGTTTATCATGTCAATACAGATGTTTTGTCGATACTGTATACTTACCTGTATGCTGTCTTGGCCCAACGGATACATACCTGCCAGGCAGCCAGCACCAACTGCATACAGCACTATTGCACAGGCTAACTGCTCCACGCTAACTCCCTGCAGTCAGTCGGGAGGAATGCGGCTTGTCGGTTGGTTGACTGGTGATGGACGAGAAACAGGTCCCCTCCTTGTCCTTAAGAGGGCAGCGTTTCTCCTCTGACTTGGCCGTCCTTCTCTTGCTAAGCTTACATGACTAAGAAGAGATGCTGGGGAAAGACTCACTTTGTTAAGTCAAATATTTCAAAAATGGGCTCGGCTAGTTGTAGAAGTTAACAACAGTCGCTATCTGCGCGCCGACAACAATAAAAGTTTCAAACAACATAGCCGATGGATTCCTCCAGGTGGTCTTGGCCGGTTGTTTCTGCTCCCGCGGTCAAACAGGGGATGGAGGTAACTGATGGGGTTCTCTGTGGGCCTTGAGCCCATGATGGGAGCCTTGAGCCCATGATGGGAGCCTTGAGCCCATGATGGGAGCCTTGCGCCCAGGGTGGGAGCCTTGAGCCCAGGGTGGGAGCCTTGAGCCCAGGGTGGGAGCCTTGAGCCCAGGGTGGGAGCCTTGAGCCCAGGATGGGAGCCTTGAGCCCAGGGTGTAAGCCTTGAGCCCAGGGTGGGAGCCTTGAGCCCAGGGTGGGAGCCTTGAGCCCAGCGATGGATGATCCTCCCTCCGTCCTTCCAGCAGGGGGTCACGGTGAAGGGGAAACCAACACACGGCGGCAAACGTGAATGTGAAGCAAATACTCCTAGCCGTGGTGTTGGTCTACATCCTCTCCCTTTGAGACATGGGGTCAAATCATGACTTAAAGGAGGACCAGTGCCAGACCCCGGAGCTAGTTCCTGGGAACATTGGTTTAAAATCAGCCCCAGTGGGTTTCAAACAGCCACGGCATGGTATCTCGGAACGCTATGGAAACATCAGGACGTCACTCATGTCTTCCCCAGGGGACCGTGTGTTTCTGTGTGTTTGTTTGCACATGTGTGTGTGTGTGTGTGTGTATGACGGCAGCAAATCATACGACAATGAGGAATGGAGGGCCAGCCGGCGGCTGCAAAACAACAGGACCCTGGCTCCCACGTTTTCAGCATTTCCGGGCATATGTGCGTGACAGTGGGTGCCCCGTGCTGCCGTTTCACAAAGCAACAGCGGGCATGGTGCAGAGGTAGGCCCGTTCCTCGGCTCCTGAACAAGGCACGGCCCGGCAAAAGGAAGGATGTGGATCACAGGTGATTCTCTGCTTAGTAACTTGAGGATCAGCAAAAGGCCTCTAAAGATACCAGCGCTCCTCACACGAAACAAGGGAACAAGGGGACGCTCCTTTCTTTTCGTTAACAAAATCATAAAACGGCGGTCTCCCCTTTGTCTCGCGTGGCCAAACAACAATTCAAGATACAACTCCTTCGAAACACAATTATGCATGGGGCAGCCCGTTTCTTCAAACTCACTTCCAACGGAAGAAACAGCGTTTTCCTTTCAAATGAAACAATTTATTTCATACTCGGGTCACGCAAGTGCACAGAAGACCTTGAGGGTATTTTTCGCCAAACAGCTTCGCACGGGATGTGCCGATTCTCCGTTTCCCCTCACATCAAATGACGGGTACATTGTCATTTTTTCCATTTTTAAACAGAAGTCATGGCGAGTGCAGATAGGCTGCACATCCTAATAGCTGCCTCGACAGTGGAGACTCACAACATACTTGGGCTGGTTCCGTCATAGCCATGGTGCTCAACAACCTCAGGCCGCTGAATTCTCTGCTGGTCCAAACTTGACATGTTCACAGATACAACCATTGATTTACACATCTTTTTTTTTTTTCTCAGTACATACTAATCCAAACTTAATTTATAAAACTACAAATCAGCGTGGGTTAATATTTTATGACAGAGTGGCATTAACATAATACTATGCAGGCTTTGTAATGTTAAAATCGTTAAACATTTTTTTGCAATAGAACTCGGCTAAAAGCTCTAAACGTGAAGCTGCTAAGGGTTTAAATAGCTTCAAACGGTTTGAATTTAACCAAGCCCTGTTTTATAAATAAATAAGCGTGGATTGAGTCATACAAATGATAACCGATATGTATACTCATATTCTTGGTAGTCCTACTAGCTTCAGAGTGAGGAAAACATCAAAGATTGGTTCATGTCAACACAAAAGTCTTAGTCTAACTATTTTTTATCCAAACTATTGGAATCGGTCTTCGTAGGTCACATTACACAATAGTCATTGCATGGACAGGGATGCGCAAAATAAAATACACCATTAAAAGCAAGGAAATTAAAAAAAATCCTTATGGGTTAAGGGCTCATCTTTGGACAATAATCTATAAATATTTTGCATGCCAGATTAGGAGAAATAGTTATCCCAATAAAAATATATATTATGGTAAATTAAGTGACTAAAATGCCACTAGCCCTATACTGAATAAAGTTTCATTCACTTCCAAACAATAGTAATATAACAACACTTATTGTCACCAACAGAATACAGCACATGAACAAATGTTGTTTATATCAAAAGTAGTTTTTCTCTTTACCTGTCCAAATATTACAAGATGTGTTCATTTAGAATCGCTGCAGTCTATCCGCACCCATCTTAACAGAAGTATAATTCACCTTCAATTTCCTCCATCACGTGATGTGTTTGGCTTAGGGGAATATACTACGCATTCATGATTGCATGGAGCATAATTTCTTCCTCCAAGATTATCAAACCTCATTATCGTTGTAGATCGTTGACACTAGAGTTGCATTAACAAATTATGCCAAATAACTTTGGCAGATCAACCCAAATGCCACAAGATGTCAAAATGAAGGACTTCTAACTCTACCGAGGCTTCAAGTCTGGTTAAATTCTCAATATGTTCATTGATTGGGATTTATAGTATTCATATGTATGCTTTACATAAACAACCCTTTGAGGGCCTGAAGAATGGCTTAAAGTAAAACACTTGAAGAACAAACATTCCATTAATTGTATGAGGGTAAAGGTTTGTGTTTTTGTCTTTTCACTTTAGTGGAACATATAGCTACACAGGTACACAGTAAGGGCCCAGTGACGGCCCCCCTAATGCAGAACACACAGCATGCAACAGCTACGGACAGAGCTTTTTTTTTTTTTTTTTTTACATTTTTTTGATTTTGTGTGTTCTGACATTTTAAAGGTTTCGCTTTCTAAGAGGCTCCGCGGACTACAATCATGACCAGGTAGTCCTCCTCAGTTTTAGCCAGCGCTTTGGCGGAGGAATCTAAGAACTGCTGGGAGAAATCACAGGGCGGGAAAGCGTGCAGCACCCCCGCGTTGTCCTTATCTCTGCTGCCCCCAACCGGCAGGCTGATCACCCCCGCCGCCTGCTTTTGCTTAAGGTAGGACACCAGGTTGCGCAGGGGCCGCTGCGTGGAGGCGGCCCCGTCCAGCGTCGTCTCCTCCACGGCCCCCGGGACGGCCAGCAGGATGGCGTAGCCGCCGGGGCCCGCCACCTTGATGCGGCGAGCCACCTCGTCCAGCTTGGGCTGGTCCAGGCGCAGGCGCTGGGTGATCTTCAGCTCGCTCACCTGCCTCCCGGTCTGGCCGTCGATGAGCAGGTCGCTGGCCACGCTGTGGTCCCCCTCCAGCAGGTGCATGTTGGCCGGGAAGTTGCTGTTCTTCAGCAGCAGCATGCCGTGCCAGGCCATGGCCAGCCGGCAGCCCTCCTGCTTGGCGAGCCCTCCCCTGGAGCTGCTCTCGGCGCGCTCCCGCTTGGCCGGCGCTTTGCCCCCGCCGCCGCCGTCACCGCCCGCCTTTCGCTTGCGTTCTCCCAGGACGAGGAGGCCGCCGCCCGGCGGCCCTCGGTCCAAGAGGCCCTGGTTCTTAAGCCTCCTCTCCACGCCGCTTCCGCCGCCGCGCTCCGGGCCGCCGTGGCACTCCCTGCCCGGGGACAGCCTCTCGCCCCTCAGGGGCCGCTCCGAGTCGCTGAAGCGCCCGCCGTCTCTGCTGCTGCCGCCGGGGCTGCCGTCAGTGGAGGGGCGGCGCCGCCGGGCCTGCCGCTCGGTGCTGTCGGGGGAGCAGTCCAGGTGGCGGCCGTCCTCGACCGGGCGCCGTTTGCGTGCGGGGTCCCGGCCCTGCAGCTCGCATTCCAGGGGCCAGGGCTCTCTGGGCCGCCGGTCCCGCTCCAGGTGCTCCAGGGCGTCAAACGGCGAAGCCCGCACGCGCTCGCGCATGGCGGGGTTGGCCCACTCGACTCCGGGAAAGAGCTCTCTCTCCCGGAAGTGCAGGGGCGGTGGAGTCCTCTCCCTGACCCTCAGGGGCTCCGGGGTGGCGCGGTGAACAAATTGCTCCGCCACCAGGTCGAACGGCGGCAGCGGCAGGGGCTGAAGGAACTGCTGCTGGTACCGGTGCTCCGTGTCGGCAAAGTCCACACGTAGCCTCCTCTCTGGCCCCCCCAGAGGGAAGCCACGCATGTGGGTGCAGGCCGCCTGCGCCGCGTCCAGGCTTTCGTACTGGATGTAGGCCCAGGTGTCCCCCTTGCGGTAGTCGATTGTCCTTATGGTGCCGAAGCGGTCAAACTCTCTCGCTAGTGCAGCCAGGGGGACCCAGGGGCCGAGACCCCCCACCCAAAGGCGCGTGGTGGGCGTGGCTTTGCCGTAGCCTATCTTTATGGGATTGCGGCCGACTATTTTGCCAGACATGCTCAGTTTGGCACGGTGGGCCATGTCAAGATTTTCAAATTTCAGAAATCCATACGTACTGGTCTGTCCCCGCGTGGGTCTCTTGATGTCCACTTCTGTTATGACACCGAAACGGTCAAAGGCTCTCCGTAGATCGGTCTCTGTAACCGTTATGTCCAAGTTACCAAGAAACAACGTCCTGTTTGCCCTTTGGTCATCTTCTGGAGAAATAAAATCCTCCTCTCGAAAAGCCGCTCTCTCCGCTATGAAGGCTGGTCGTGCCCTGGCCTCGAAGAGGGCAAACTCCCTCTCTCGCTCTAGGTCTCTGGCCAGGACAGGGGGTGGTGGAGGAGGAGGAAGTCTTCCTAAGGCCAGCTGTTGGAGCCTGTAGTCTCTATATCCAAGCCCAGTTGGAGAGAGAGGCCTCTGTGTATGCAAGTGTCTATGGCCTGGGGCTGCACCATATGGGTCTCTCTCGACGGGAGAGCGACTTCTCCTCCTGTTAATATACACCGCTTCAATTTTCAGCGGTCGGTCGTACAGCACCAGTCTTCCTCTCGCATGCTTAGCAGCCCGGGCGTCCTCGGGCTTTCTGAAGTTCACAAACGCAATCCGTTCGTCGTTGCTGCGGCTTATTTTGACACTCACGTCGCCAAATTTTTTGAATTCGTGAAAAAGCCCGTCTTCTATGTCCTCGTCGCTCAACTGGGTGCCCAGCTCGCTGATTTTCAGGGTTTTGTACTCACTTTCCGCGGTGGGCAACGGAGCCCGCGGTTCTAGCCGTGAGTTAGTCCTCTGTGCCGCTAAATCCAGTGTCATGTTAAGGCTGTGGCTCTTACCGAGAGAGCTGGCGGCGACAGCCTGGTAGCTGTGGTTGTTACCAGCCCGACCATGTCCGTCGAAATCCCGTTCCCTTTTCTCGCCGAGCAAACTCCTTCGTGTGGAACCACCTTCACTTTTGACCGAGCTGTTTCCATTATTACTTCCACTGGAGATGGAGATAGCACCCATTTTCTTGCTGGCTGGGTGGCATCCTCCCCTGTCTCGGATGTCGTCCAAGGCCCGTGATCGTTTTTTAATCGGCGATCGTTCTTTACCTTTCATTTCACCCCACGCGGACCGTAACCCTTACAACAATCAAGGTTTTCTTGATAATATTTTTACTGATTATTTAATTAATTATTGGGAAATAAGTAGAAATGTATTCAGTGACCCTGCGACAAAATAACAACATTCGCCATTTTGTCCAGAATGGCATTATCCCCGCCCCCTCTATCGGATTGGATTGGACGGGAATGTGGGCGGTCTACTTTGCCTTCTCCGTCAATCATGCAGTTATTTTTTACCATTTCTATTAAATTATATTTTCACATCTTAAATACAATGAAAAAAAATACAATTGATTAAGACACAGAAGCAAGCAAAAAGCGAAATGGTGGTTATAAAGATAGTATGTACAATCTACGAATTGGAACCCACAAGGTGGCAGTATTTAACCAAATCGAAGTTAGTTTTATCGTTTATAAAATTGCTCTATTTTATTAAAATATCTCTATCTACTGACACATTATTACCGTCATGAGTCACACCTGCTTTTATTTTTCATATATGCCTTGCTTATGTGATAGTAAATGACAATTTAAAGAACCAATTTCAAGCGTCTGTGAATTGTTAAGTAGACCAAAATAGTTTTCTTAGCACAAATTCGATTTTAGACACACAGCCACTGATCTTTTTAACAAATGGCAGAATTCTTCAGTTGCCTATATTTTATCATTGTTTCATAACATAATTAACCCCTGATAAAGGAACCAATCTTTTCGTATACCAAAGTGAATAAGTCATAAAGAGTCTTTTCCACGAAGGGAGAGGTCTATGAATACAAACCACATCACTTTTTGGAAATACACGAACAGATGTCGATTGTTTTAAAGTTGTATCCTTTTTCGTCCGATCCGGAGGCTTGTGAGTAGGCTTATGTCATTCACTTATGTTAATGGTGTTAAGATCTTTCAGCCCACATACTGCTTACTGTCTTGTACAGTTTGGATCAAAACACCACATTTGTATTGTCTTCTCAGTCCAGGAAAGACGGCATACAGGCAGAGTGTGTGTGAGTGTGTGAGAGAGAGCCTGTGTGTGTGTGTGTGTGTGCGTGTGTGTGTGTGTGTGTGTGTGTGTGTGTGTGTGTGTGTGTGTGTGTGTGTGTGTGTGTGTGTGTGTGTGTGTGTGTGTGTGTGTGTGTGTGTGTAGGCGTGTGTGTACGCGTTTGTGCGCGTGCATGTATGTGTGTTTCCGGAATGTATAAAGTGTTTCCTCACATCTTTAGGGGAGAAAATCCTTTTTCCTCCTAATAACAATCACTCTGACGGTGTTGCTTGTTTTTGTCCACACTAAATGCTACAATCATTATTAAAACTGCATTATAGTGCAGTGGATATACTGTAATGTACTGTAATCTAAAGTCCATAACTCATATGGTCAAAGGGCTCCAGCTTTGGGTTAGGATAAATCTTGCCTGGATCAAAGCAGTGCATAACCCAAGGCTGTGTTCCGCAGACTGCTTTCAGATTTTAATGAGCATTGAATCATATTTAAGGGTTATGACCACCTTAATGATGCAATAGTTTACAGACCCCAGGAACTCTCCTCGCAAGATGGCCCTGCAGGAGGTAAATGGAGCGATCTCAAGAGAGAGAGAGAGAGACACACCCACACACACAACCACACACTGACACACACACACACACACACACACACACACACACACACACACACACACACACACACACACACACACACACACACACACACACACACACACACACACACACACACACACACACACACACACACACAGGTAAGCATGTATATAGGCTGATTAATAGATAAACACCCAGACAAATATTGAGTTCAAATAAAAGTACCAGTTTCAATATTTTAAACTTAAAAACTAAATGATTTGAAACTATTTGTACCACATCTTGTTAGAATCCTAAACGATACTTAGTCAAATTATATATTGACCATATCTTTTGCTATCAATGCTTTGTTTTACATGAACAGAAGCTTCAGTTCACAATCTTAGAGATAACATTTTCCACCGTCGTCACCTAACTGTGTTTGATTATTTGTATGATGTCTGAATGAATAGTAGTAATCAACCAATAATCTGCCCTGATCTAAGAAACAAATATCATCATCGGCTTTGTCAGCTCTCTTCTTCAAGAGGGGGTCGTATTCTGGGTTCCCTATCCATTTGGACAGAGTGACTTATCTCCTCCACTTAATCTTGGACTCCAGCAGCACTGGGGCCCACGTCGTGTCAGCAGTGGCCTCTCTATCTCTCATAGTCGGGCAGGAATTTGAACCAGTGGATGTAGAAAGTGTTCCTGACGGGATTGTTCACATCCTCTATTGGAACCACATGTGAGCCAGCGCCTCCCTTCACCCCCAGCAGCACACTCCCTGGAAGGGTGCTGGCAGCTCCCCCCGGACTCAGCACACACGGCTGTCATGGTGAACCCAGGGAGAACGACACACCAACCACCACCACCACCATCGCCACCACACAGGGCTTTATAATCCCAGAGAACGCTTACCTTTTTCCACCGTTTGCCGATTACATGTCTGAAACGGATACTAGCGCTTATTTACTATAATTGAGAGTGGATAGTTTGCAGCTGCACATGTCACCATTAAATTCATATTATACATTTATCTTTTTTAATAGTTCATTTATTTTTTAATTATTCTTTAATGCACGTATTTATGTTTTTATGAATTTCTAAATCTGAATGAATTATTTGTAAATATGTCCTCATGATAGCAGGCCCGCTGCGCTGGGTTGATCCGTGTTGCCAGATGTGACCTGGGAGTTTGAGCAGGACTTTGATGGAGAGGAGAATGTGCTGCTTCATCATCGACAGTGGACGCCGGTCGCTCCGTTGGTTTTTCATTAATGGAGCTGCCACTTTGTTCTGATACATGACGTGCCACCTGAGGGCCTCCTGATGTGAAGGAACATACAGGCCTTTGTGTAAAGCCCTCCCCCACACTTCGCATTTCACAAACACACACACACGCACACACACACACACACACACACACACACACACACACACACACACACACACACACACACACACACACACACACACACACACACACACAATCATATATACATGCACACATACACACACAGACGTATAGATGTATATACACAGAGACACACAATAATACATACATACACAAATACACACGCACGAACATTTATACATGCAAACACACAAACCCAGACTCATACATATATACAAACACACACACACACACGCACACACACATATGCACATACTGTATATACAAATCACACACTGATACACAAACACACTGATACATACAAACACACATGCAAACATACACACACACACAAACACACAAACACACACACACACACACACACAAACAAACACACACAGCTTACCAAAAACCACAGTTGCCTCACAACAAAAGTTGTTTCCTCACAAGTTGAAAAGTTGGCAGTTTTTTGTGAATAATGGAGTCTTTTCAAACACATGAAATGTTTATGTATATATTGTGACAATATGTATCAAATCCTTTATTTCACAACACATTATAAAGTACAACAAACATTTATTCATGGGTATACTGATAATAAACAATTGTAAATGTTTAAATAGCACCCCTGTGCTCTATTTGGAATCAGCAAGGAATGGCAAATCTGGGTAAAAACAAAATAAAAGTTTAAATGAAATTCCTTGAAAACAATGTCTTCCATGTTCATACAAAAACAGCTGTAATGTCCAAAGAGTGATGGTCTCATCGTGGTTAAAGGTCCCGTGGCTAACATATATGCTACAATGGAGAGGAAAAGAGAAATTCTATCCGAGTACCACTTTGACCTGTACACTGATTGGTTATGAATGTGAATGAACTTGAATGGCTATGGACGCTTGGGTTGAGAGGGGCTCAGTCACGGCGTGAAAGACACCTGGCACTGTGGTTGTCATGTGGGCCAGGAGATCAGGCTACCTGGCTCCTTGGCCTTCATGCGCAGGGCCACCAGGCCAGTGGGCTTGTACTCCATCTCGGGGCCTGGCTCAAAGCCAGGGGGGCCCAGGCCCCCGGGGAAGCTGTGGAGCGAGTAGAGGCCGTTGATGCCCGGGTGGTGTGGGGGGTGGTGGTGGTGGTGGGGGTGGTGGTGGTGGTGGTGGGGGTGGTGTGTGTGGGGGTGGCCGGGAGACGCCGGCATGCCCATGAAGCCGGGCAGGTTGCCATGGGGATGGGAGTAGGGGCTCATGCAGGACGAGGCCATGGACTCGGCGCCCAGGACGCACCCCCCGTTTGGGACCCCGCCCCCTGTGGACGGGACGCCTGGCCATAGGTTGCTCTGCATCTGTGCGCGGGACGGGACAGGGTGAGCAGGACGTCACCAACGACAAAAACATCAGTTACATCACAGAGCATAGGAGAAGATGATATCTATCTCTGTACATGGGTCTCAGAATGAACCTGGTATATGTTCACCTCTGGGTCCGTTTGTAACAGTATGTGTTACTTTGTGTTTGAGTGTGTACCTGGTATGTATCAGTATGTACCACTGTGTACAAAAAGGTGTTATCATGTTTCTGTATGTACCCTTATGTTTCAGAATGTAGTATTTCCCTCAATATCAGTATGTACCTGGTATATATCACTAGTAACAGTATTTACTAGAGCTGTCAGTTAAACGCGTTATTAACGGCGTTAACGCAAACCACTTTTAACGGCGTTAATATGACCACTTTTTTTTTTTTTTGGGCTCAAAACAAAGAAGCAGTAGCCTGACTGCTATGTTCAAGGCATATCTTTGTATGCTCATCGTTTAATTGCATTATAGGCTTTTTTTTTTGTACCGTCCTGTTTTGATCAGTATATATGCCAATGTTGTTATCAATAAAAAAACATTTGCACAAGGCAAGCCGATGCACTTCTCCATGTTGATAAGAGCATTAAAATTAGAAAAATGTATGGGACAAAGAATTCAAGGGATATTCAGCATAGAATATTTTTTTACGATTAATCGTGAGTTAACTATGGCATTAATGCGATTAATCGTGATTAAATATTTTAATCGCTTGACAGCCCTAGTATTTACCATATGTGTATGTACCAATATGTGTCCGTTTGTGTCAGTATGTACCTGGTATATTTCAGCCTGTATCAGTATGTGTCAGTTGTCAACCTGTTTCAATGCATGTCAGTACATCTCAGTGTGTACCCGTATGAACCAATATCTGTCAGTACGGTGTCTGTACCTGGTATGTGTCAATGTGTCCATATGTCTCAGTATGTACCAGTATCTGACAGAACAGAGTATGTGCACATGTCAGTGTGCGTCAGTGTGTACCTGGTATGTACCAGTGTGTCAGTGTGCGTCAGTCTGTACCTGGTATGCGCCAGTGTGTCAGTGTGCGTCAGTGTGTACCTGGTATGTGCACATGTCAGTGTGCGTCAGTGTGTACCTCGTATGTGCCAGTGTGTCAGTGTGCGTCAGCGTGTACCTGGTATGTGCCAGTGTGTCAGTGTGCGTCAGTGTGTACCTGGTATGTGCCAGTGTGTCAGTGTGCGTCAGTGTGTACCTGGTATGTGCCAGTGTGTCAGTGTGCGTCAGTGTGTACCTGGTATGTGCCAGTGTGTCAGTGTGCGTCAGTGTGTACCTGGTATGTGTCATGGCGGGGGAGCAGAGAGATATCGTATGAAGCAGTAAAGTGGTTGCGCACCTCCTGGATCTTTCCGTAGCGCTCTCGTTTCCTCCACTTGGCCCTGCGGTTCTGGAACCACACCTAGCGAGACAAACAGTCCGGTTAACAGGCAGCCTGGCCGTCTGCCCCAGCTCAGAGAGGGCTCCCAGTACCAGGAACACCCTGGGTCTTACTTGGAAACCATTTGGCAAACTAGTCTACCTGTGTTGTTGAGGTTTTCTAAAGGTCATATGAAGGCAGCGCTATGGAGCTTGGTGTAATTTAATAAGCAGAAAGCAGGACAAACCAAATAAAGGTACACACACACACACACACACACACAAATAGTTGGATCATATTTGTGTAAATGTGTATACTTTGCTATTCTACTCTGTAATCGGAAGTAAGAATATGTCTGTGATGATAAATGCTAGCACATGCAGTCATAATAAATGCAGTGTGGGGATAACATCAATACAAGGATGCTAGTGGTAAGGTAATTTGCAAGAGGTTAGACTGAAGAAAATACGTAAAGTGTTACAACCGGTGGTCAGGTGATCCCCTGGCGTGTATTACCTGCACTCTGGCCTCGGTGAGCTCGGTCCTCAGGGCCAGCTGTTCCCGGGCGTACACATCTGGGTAGTGGGTCTTCTGGAACACCTTCTCCAGCTCCTCCAGCTGGAAGGTGCTGAAGGTGGTGCGGTTGCGTCGCTTCTTGTTTTTGCCGGATAGGTCAATGGAGTCGGCGATAGAGTCCCCCTGCATGGCGCCGGTTGACTCCTTCAGTTTGGCACAGTAGTCTGAGCCGATCCCGGCATAGCCCATGGTTTTGGGGGAGGTCTTTTCTGTGAGATGCAGGGCATAAAGATATGAAACAGACTTTAGTAAGGCTAAAATAATACTTAACTAATAAAAGATGGTAACAGTTTTAAAAAGTAATACTTTTGTTTAATTGTTATTAATTTACATGATACTAGTTAACTCACTTAATTTGCATTATCACTTTTACTACTATGCAACATTTATTTGCATTGTTGTAGAGTAAAAATGTTTGAATCACGGTTGATATTATGACTTCAGCCTAGTGTTAAATTAGGTCTCCCGGATAAGACCATAAATTCTCAAATTTAATCACACTGTGATGATTTTTTGAAGAGGGTTTCACAGGCCATGAAGTTAATATTTCCAAGAAATTAAAAAAAAACATTGTGGGTTTTCTTAAACGAGGTGTTGGTTTAATGGCATTAGCAACAAGCATAGGATATGACTCAAATCCCTTCATTAAGGATGACGTCTTTTATTTCACAGCTCATAGAGAAGGCCTTGGAATGAAGCCACAAACCGAGTGTTACAAAACAAGTCTAGCAGATACTTAGACTGGCTTTGAAAATTATAAAATGTATCTTTTGGGATCATTACTTCAACACATGCATGCCATCTGGACATTTCAAGTGTCATATGAAAATATTTCTTGGGGTAAATACAACAAATCAAACACGTCCATCAAATATGATTTGTGATCCATCTACACAGATTTCAGACAAAACATGTGACGTGTCTGGCTAAATTGGAATTTAACATTTGGAACTATAGGCTAATAGAGGTTGAGCGGTGTGTGGAGCAGCAACAGGAAATCTAGCATGGAGTATTTTCCTTAATTCTAACAGACCATGAAAAGGGCTGGTTCCCTCCTGCAGTGTTTGGATGTTGATGTCTATGTTCATTACGTCTAACCCGTACCCCCCTTCACATGCACACATACACGCACACAAACACGAACGCACGTACACACGCAGACTCACACACACACACACACACACACACACACACACACACACACACACACACACACACACACACACACACACACACACACACACACACACACACACACACACACACATGCACACGCAGAGATGCACGCACACATACGTACGCTCGCACGTGCGTACGAACACACACATGCACGACCACACTCACATCGATCCCGCTGCATGCAATCACAGGGGACAATTCAGATGACTATGCTGTTCAATTAAATATCGATAAAGAGATTTTTGATTGAATCCCTAATTTCTTTGTATCCATTCCAATAGGAATCAAACTGGAGGTTGTATGCTTCATTGAGAGTGGCCGACGGCGCTCGCTCTCTCCGTCCAAACCCATGCACTCCCATCCGCTCTCCCTGCTGCCAGTGTAATGCGATAGCAGTGCAAAATGCCCAGTATTTTGGTGTACGGAAGAAGGGAAAGTGCCGGGAGGAATTGGTTGAAGGAGAAAGAAGGAGCGATTCTGGTGCACTGACATCATGGCAAGAATTCCGGCCTCTTTTTGTGGCCTCTCGTTTTTTATGAAGAAGTTTAGATTTTTGGACAAGAAGGGTTTCTAAGTGGATTGGCTGTCGGTGAACAAGAGGTAGGCTACGTTGTTGTTTTGATTGTATAATTTACCCTTTTACTGGTTCTAAATGTTCTATTCGAAAACGCCCACCTTTGAAAATAACAACAAAATCCTAGGTTAATAAACCTAAATTAGGTTGACTCTATAGTTTTAAATGGCTTGTGTTAAATTGTAGAACTACAGGAAGGGCAAGAGTATAGCTAAATAGTTGTAAATTATTAAATTATTAATGATTGAAATAATTCAATCATTAATAATAGGCACATTAACACACACACACACACACACACACACACACACACACACACACACACACACACACACACACACACACACACACACACACACACACACACACACACACACACACACACACACACACACACACACACACGCACACACACACACACACCTTAATTAAACAAAGTCAATCTAGAGGTTATTGAAACATTGACCATTCCAGGGGCATCCAGAGGCCAAATAAACAACCATAAAATAATTTAGGTGTTCTTAAAGAACGAAGGAAACATAAAAAAAAAAAAAAAAAAAAATAGTTAGGCCTAATGGAAAGAAAGAAAGCCTAAAATAAAAATAATGAGTACGAAAAAGTTTTTAAAAAGTAATTGGCTGTCTTCAACGATAACCCAATTCATTCTTGTGTATATTTTTCTAAACAGCAGTACACACACCCTGTATCCACAAATAATATCCTTTCCTCTGCTGATTCACATTGAAGATTATTAAGACTAATAAATACGAGAAAACCCATATAGCCCTAAATCCGCATGCTTTGTTTGAAGAATCTCCCCCAGGATATTGAATCAATCAAACACACAATTACATTGATGAAGTCTGATGAAGTGTGAAGGATTTCCATTATGACCGACGGCGAAACACAACTTTTACAATGAGGGATTTCATTTTTTTACATTTGCTACAGATGTGTCCAGATGCTACCTTTTTCTGTCATATTTTGCTGCCACCATGAATAAACGGTGTTTAATATGTTTAATAACGGTGTATATTAATCTGCCTTTGTAATAATTTGATGCAGACCTACCGGATACTTACACGTTGTACAAAGCATGGTTGACATGTGGTTTATAAGTGTTCATTAAATGTCGAGGTTCGAAATAAAGCCATATTATGAACATCATTATGATTGTTATTATTATCATCATCATTCGCATCGTTATTGTTATTATTATTATTATTATTATTATTATTATTATTATTATCATTATTTTAGATGCCTATTTGTTAGAATTAAAATGATTGCCTTATTAACATTGAAGGATCCCTACCTTCGGAGTTGATCTCATAGAACGCCGTCTTCCCACTAATCGCTATCCCCTTTCGGTCTGGATTTATGCTGTCCGAGAACTTGTTGCTGTGTTTGGAAGGCGACGCGCGGTGAGGGTTTGCCGCGGCGGCGCCGTGCGTAAAGTCCGCGGGCGCGTCGCTAAACCTCCCCATGGAGGAACTGTAAAAATCCGCGCGCAGGCTGAGACGATGCGGATGAGGAGCGTGGGACGTCTTCTGAAGCTCATCACAGGGAAGGAAGGAGCTCGAACTGTGCTCGAGTCCCGGGGACGATTCTGGAGTTGTTCTGCTTGCCTGGGAACAGAAAGACAAACAACTTTCTGTCTCCATCTCACGGTCCAGCATCAAGTAATGACCAGGATCCTATAGTGAAGGCGCCTGAGTGAGGGCTCCGCACTGTTTTTTTCGCCCTCTGTTTCATCATGTCAAGTGGGTGGGATTTAGCAGATCAGAAACAAAGACCCGTGAAACTGGGAGTCGAGAGGGTGGTTGGGGTGGGGGGGGGGGGGGGTGGTTGACAGCAGTCTGATATAATCCGCTAAAAATTCAATCACGTGTGGTTTGTGTCCATCCAATTAACCATTTAATTCCAATTTCTTACACGGCAATAGTCACAGAAACAATGTTGACAGTGGGGGCGAGAGGCGATTTTGCGCGGGCCAAGAAAAAGGTTTTACGCAACAAAAGATGAGCGAATTATGGTCCGTGTTTCTGATGGCTTATAGGAGACTCAACACGTATAAGTCTGTGTGATGTTTCATTAATATTGTTTTGATAATACAATGGGAGTTTAGCTTATAGCCTCATAATTTTTCCCATTAACTTAGCTCAAATAGGCCTCTAACTTTTGTATTCTTTATGTAAACTGCTCAGTAGAAGATAGGTGTCGGTATTTATAAAAAAAATATTGCGAGATATAATTGTAATCTTTTAAAAACAGGTCTATAGCTTTTATTTATTTTGTTGCGTTTCAACTATTTAGTACAGACCCGGCTACTTTTAATATAGCCTATCCATATATCGTTTGATCCTTTTTATAATCCTGCGAATTATAATAGGCCTACATTCATTCATAATTGAAAAGTCCTAAATGTTTAAACAGTAAGTAGTACAGGCTATATGTTTGAATTACGCATCGGAAACAAGATGCGGGTTTAAGGTTTAAGCCCCCTTGTTTGGTGAAACAGGTTTTAAATTATTCGGTATTCTTGGATTAATTTAATAAAAGTACGTTAGTAGCTATTAATTATCCTACATTTCCGAATAATCCAAAAGGGAGATTTTAAGGAGATGAAAT
This sequence comes from Gadus chalcogrammus, assembly GCF_026213295.1. Classification (NCBI taxonomy): domain Eukaryota; kingdom Metazoa; phylum Chordata; class Actinopteri; order Gadiformes; family Gadidae; genus Gadus; species Gadus chalcogrammus. The sequence goes on from NC_079412.1 coordinate 11,415,088, forward strand.
GTTACGCCAAGTGACCACAGAAATGAGCAAGATCCCAACTGATCCAACAAACATTAAACGTGTGGTGTTTCATTCTTCTTTTTAATGCCAACCAAATTTAGAAAAATACTCTTCAAAAACATTCACCGCTACATTTCAATTCTAGCTCAACGATGAATGCGTGAATTTATTTAGGTTTAAACAGATTGAAATAAGCGTTTCAAAATAATCGATATAACAGTTTATTTACCTAATAAAACTTCTTGACAATCGTGGCTCCACGATTGTAGGGTAAAAAAATCCTCTAGCAGGAATTTTTAGCGATCGATCCGAGCCTATATCTTCCTAAATAAAAGAGGGCTTCTTCGTCTAAAGTAAGAGGCCTATAATGCGCTACTGCAAGCCTATCTCGATACGTTGAAATGCATGCGACCTTTATCTTATACTTATACCTAACTTTACTCTTCACCAATGTGTGCGCCGTGCACTTCACATATCTTAATACAGTATTTTAATGTAGGCCAACTATTTAATATTGTTATGCATTATTGTTTTTCAAATAAGTATTAGGGAGCTTACCTATTGATTTCTCTATAATTTAGATGTGTAAGTAATTACAAATTTGCACTAAAGTAAATTATATATATATCTATAATTTACTATTTACTATTTATGATATTTACAAGTTCATCTAATAGCTCTATATATAGAGCTATTAGATGAACTTGTAAATATCATTAGTTCTCAGAGGGAGCCTTTAGTCTTTCGGTTTTATAGAGCATTTACAACAAAACACAACCAAATGTATCGTTGTGCATAACTATGCCTGCATAATATATTTGCAAATATAAAAGAAAAAATAAATAATATATTCACATATATATATAATATGTATTTTTATATAAATATACGTGTGTGTGTGTTTGTGTGTGTGTGTGTGTGCGCGTGTGTGTGTTAATATTCAAAACTCTATATTGTGGAGCTCTACAAAGCAGTAAGATTAAAGGCTGCCTCTGAGGACTGTTGATATTGACAAGTTATCTAAAATCTGGTTAGGCCACGTCTAAACAACGTGCACTTACAGAGTTTGGATATGGTAACATTGACTCTGAGTACATCTGACAATCTTTTGAAAAGCTGAGCCTGACTGCTGCCCAGCTGAGGGACAAGTGTATAAACACGAAGCCATTTGCTCTGGGCGGGGGCACACAACCTCATTTGATTCCATTTGACTTGTTAAAACCTAAAGTGTCGTTTGGCAGGAGAGCACATGGATCACTAAGGTTAAAGTTCTGTAGCATTATATTTGAATTACCTCTCCGGGTAAGATAAAGTACTTGTACATGATTTTGACAATAGGGGAATTGTGTCGTCTCACACACACACTGTCAAAGATATAATGTATAATACAGATGAATGAGATTTAGTGGAACTTAAGGGTAAGAAATTGTTCCATCGGAAATATATGAGTTTCCTTATGGGTTCCCAAATAATACACATGATGTGCTTGTAAAATCAGCTCCGAAATAAATATTGGGTTTCAGAATAGACAGCTATTTAAAAACAAAAGTGCAAAGTGAACAAAGTCCCTGATGTTGAATGCAATAAATGCAGAGACATGGCTGTTGACGTATGAGAGCTTCTGTTAGCTCTACGAGACGGTTCCCGTCCTTAGACATAAGGCGTAATTGCATTTGTTTGTAACATGACTTAGATTAGCAGGGTAATGTCAGGAGAGTGGGGTCTGCGGAACCACGCTCCCTTCCCATGATGATCACCGCCGTGCTGCTCCTAAGCCCTCCAAGTGACTGAGAGCTGTGGAAAGACCACGTATGGACGGCTCATCACAATAGTACAGTCACTCTGGGAGAGAATATGTCTCTAAGATGGATACACAATCCATTTCAGGGGAAGGGGGGTGGGATGGTGGTGGGGGGGGAGATGTGCTCATGTTTCTGAAATCTCGCGGGCGTCCACGTCCTCTGTAGCCCAGGGCAACAGCAGAGCACTCTTGGACTCCAGAATCCAGCTGAGTAAATGCATTCCAGAATTGCGAGTAAGAGGAAGGAACGTTGGCGCTGTGATCCCCCCCCCCCCCTTCCCGCCCCCCCCTCCCCCATCCTTCCCCCCTCAGTCGCCCCAGGTAACATTTTTGTTTATATTAAAGGCCACGGCAACAACAACCAAAAAATAAAAACGCACACATAGGATGTTGAGAATTATGGGTAAATGTTTTTGCCATGGAATCGCCGGCTCATGCGATCTCTGTGGGTTAAGGTCTGGGTTGACTTAATGTGCATTCATGTCCGTATATTCTTGCCCATTTCATAGTAGACATGTTAAACACCAGCTATCCTCCTAAAGAAGTGCCCAAAACCAAGCAATGGTTTTGTGAAACAATGCCCAAAACCCCAAAAACAGCATCAGAAATCCCCTGTACACATTCATCTCACAGAGCGATCATTGACTCATTCTGCCTCCTACCTCACTCAGAGATAAGTCCATTCTGGGGTCCTCACGGAACAGCAGCGACTGAAACCCGGCGACGGGGAGTCGACGGTGAGCTGCCAGGCCCCCTCGATGCTCCTCGGGGGCCCAGCCCTGGTCCCTCGGCCCTGTCCCTGTCATGACCCCGCTCAGGAAATCACTCCAGCCTGCCGGCGAGCCGGGCCCCTGTCGGTGAGCCGGGCCCCTCCCTGCCGCCTGCTGGTTTAGTGCACAGATAACCGTGTCTAAAGGTCAGCCACTCTGAGCCGGCTCAGGTCTCTGCTCGCGGCCCCGGGGCTGGAGGCCCTAATACGGCCTACATCCTACATCCTCCACGCAGGGCCCCGCGCCGTGGGCCCCGTCACACCCTGTTACACCTTACATCCGTGAGCATGCACTGGCTCTGGTCACACACACACACACACACACACACACACACATGCGCATGCATACGCACACACACACATACACACACACAAACACACCACACACACACACTCACACACACAGAGGCAGACACAGAGGCACACACACACACACAAACTCACACAAAAACACACACACACACACACACACATGCATACATGCACACACACACACACACACACACACACACACACACACACACACACGCACACACACACGCACGCACACACACACACACACACACACACACACACACACACACACACACACACACACACGCACTCACACAAACACACACACACACACACACATGCACACCCAGATATACACTCACTTAAGCACACACACACACTGCACACACACATACACTTGTGCGCATGTGTATAATGTTAACGTGCACAATTCCATATGTGCCTTAAGAGATGCAAGACACAAAATATGCACACACGGACACACACACAAACACACACACACACACACACACACACACACACACACACACACACACACACACACACACACACACACACACACACACACACACACACACACACACACACACACACTGACACACATAATCAATGAGGCACATTATTGAAATCAAATGTCTTTTGTAACGAGGCATTGCCCTTTTTAATATATACTGAATGATTTGTCATCAAAAGCTATGAAACAACAGGCAGACAACCTGCTTCGATGTACACACGCTCATTAAACCTGGCCCCCCGGCCCCGTCTGCATTCAACAACTTGGAGGATACTTTCATGGACATGCACAGAGCATGAATCCAGCCGGACTGAGATGGGGTGCTCTTGTCTGTTCTGAACACACACATTGTCCACAAACGCAGCCGTCGTCCCCTGTCTGGCCATCCTCGCCCCGGGCCTTTCCTCTCGCGTACAGGGTGGCGATTCAACCTGAGGTTTGCATTAGAATAGGAGAAGGGATAGCTAATTTAATTAGCCGCCATGAATGCACTGAGATGATCCCATATGCAGAGATGGGCTCTCCCGTCTCAGGGGCCCCCCCTCCTCACATCCTCCTCTCGGTGTCCAGAAGCCCGAGAGCCAGCTGAGGGTCCCTGACTGACAGCTGCCGACCCCGGGGGTCAACGTGGTGGAGTGGTGCATTGTGGGACAGGGCTGCTGCTGCCGGAGGAGTGCTCTGAGGTGGGAATGGGAAGTGGGGTGGCTGTCCTCCGGCTGACCCGGGCCGATGGACGCATCCCTCCCGGAGAGTGAGCCTCTCAGAGGAGCCTTCTCATGGGTCTGAGTGGACTCGTGTGAGGGGAACCATGTACTTGGCAGGCCGATGGGTTTGCTCATGAAAGGGCGTCATGGTTTTGCTATTAGTTGAGAGGGTTCTGGATGAAAAAATAAAAATAATAGATCATTATCCCTAAAGGGTGTGAGAAAATGACCTTATTTTGTCAACTCTCTTTCAAAAAATGGTATGAAAAAAACTGTGGAACTCAGTTTTTATACTATAAACTGAATATAAATAAATTAGAATTATAGCTTAATATATAGCATCAACTTTTTTACTGTCTGTATTTATTGGTAGTTAGTCTAAATGTTTCAATGTATTGCCTTTCTTTCGCAGACATTACATTTTTTTTCACTTTCCTCTTAAATAACCTAAATACATTTTCATTCCCTCACAATAGGCAGGCATGACAACGATTGATTGATGAGTTTATCTTATTTAAAACAATTATATAAAAAAATCATAAACCAATTAACTGCGGTTTCTTTCCATTTTAGTTGCATATACATTAAACCTATGGCGTGGAAAGAGTTAAGAGTGAGAAGTGAGAATCGCAATGTGAATTGAATGCTGACGACGACCATCGAGTTATGAAATATCTTGTCGCGATATTGTTCTCACTCCGACGGGCTCATAGAGAACCGGCCGGTGCAAGAACCTCTTGGCCTGCTCAGAAACTCAACGTCTGCAGGAATTCCTAAACACGCTCCCTAACGAAACCATCTGGACAGCGGCGCGGCCACGATGCCGCGGACGCGTGCTTTCCATCGCTAAAAATAAATAGTGATTTAATGTGGAGTGGATGGGATACTGTTCGAGAAAAATCTATTTGACCCAAGGGCCTTGATCAAATTAACGGTGGTAAAACAATTACCACTATACACGGATGCGCAGCACCATGAGACTTTGATTACACAGCGAGCTAGAGGACATCTCTGGTCCTCTGACCGTGGCCCTTAACCCTTTCCCTGGATGAGAGGCTCCCAGAACAGCTGAAGACAGGACAACACCTGCGGTAACTTGGTAATATAAGACAAAAAATTATCCACAAAATTAGGATTTCTGCTCATAGACGGAGACTGTTACTCCTGTTTTTTCAGGAGGTTATTTGGGGAAAGTAAATATGTATTAAATATATCCTCCTCATCCTCAAACCGCTGAGGAGGACATACTTCATATATTTACATTATAATACAATTGTTAAACCAAATAAAGGTACAAATTCAAACATAATGCTTTAGGCGTATATCTATAGGCCTATTTAGTTGACATCTTAAAATAATACAATTCCTTTTTCTAATAGTCAGCAAACCAGTCAAAAGTAAAATAAGTCATGAATTGTAATCTTTAATGTCAAACTGTACAATGGCCCATGGCCCGCATTCACAACAGGGGTCAAACTAAATACGGACATAGCCTGTTTCTTTCAGCCGTTAACGTTATAACCGCATTTTAAAATCCAGCTCCTGTCTGATTTTGAAAGAATAATGTCTAATCTAATTGTCCGTCGGAAAATACCATTTAATTGATAGACCTATGTGTTAAAAATTAGAAGCAAATTTGTTAAAACTAAATGCTGGTCATTTGTTTATTTTCAATTAGGCCTACATTTCTCCTTTAAGACTTTAAATAATTATTAAATGACGTTAAGGTAACTCGAGTAAAATTGTCCAAACTATTTGGTCTATAGGAATTATTTCTTAGTGTGCTTAAATTCGCAAGAACATTGTTGTACATATCTGAGGCGTAAATATCTACGCTAATTGGATAATTGGATAAGCAATGGCTGTCTGAGGTCTGCAATTAGTCTGTAATATTGGGTGTGACAAGAAAGCTGGACGAAAAAAATCAACCTTTGCGTACTCAGAGAAGGCAAAGCTTTCTTTAAAAAATAAAAACATCTTTAGAATCAATCCATAGCCTTTCAGCATATGATTATATAATAATAATATATAATTCTTGCATTAATATTCTTCAGAAATGTTTAATATGCGCCTCTGATGTTTGTGATTAAGCTCTCTTAACGTTTAGATAGTCGGCATATGATTTATGTTCAGCCTGTAAGGATGATAGCTGTAGACCTGCTACAGTCCAGAGAGCACAGCCGTGGCCCCCGCATGCTTGGCCCCTGGACAGCAGCAGCTAGCCAACAGTGGACTCCAGGGTTTGGCACACAGGGGCCACCGTCCAAAACACAATATCAGAACCCTTCTGACCCAAGGAAGTTCTCCGGGAGAATACTGTCGGCCTTATTCTAGATAAATATTTACATTTTACAGCACAGGATGGTTTTTAAACCGCTGTCCTTAAATAAATAGGGTGAACCTCGTTCAATGACACTTTCAGTAGGGTGGTTTGCTGAGCCCCATATAGGCGTGCTCTGAATAATTTGGCGTGCTCTGAATTAAATTATTGCATATAAAGCCTCCTATAGTTAATGAGGCTTAAAACCTGACTATATTCTGTTTAATTGCAGAAACTCAACCTCAAAGTTGAACTGTAAATGGGACTTTAAGGCATCATGTTAAAAGTGACCCCCTTTGTGCATGTGGTTTCTGTGGGTCTTTTTTCAAGCACAAATAGGGGCAGTTGGTCTCATAACGAAAGAAAATGGTTTTGCAGTTGCTAAAAACAGTTTATTTCTACAGGATTAGACGTTTTTCTAAACAACAAAAAAACACGAATGGGCCTATATTACAATCATCGCATGGCAGTAGTGCTGCAAGTTTTATTAATATTAACTTTGTTGTTGTCGCTGTTTTTGGCACATTATCTGCTATGTTGTTTGATGCAGGGTGTTTGTTGACAGCTATCTTATGCAAGTCCCTGTACTACGTTTAATAAAATGTATTTTATCTAAGTCCAAATCCAACAGGCATATGCATGGATAAAGTTCTGATTGTGACATCAGTCCCTGCAGCCCAGCCCATGCCCATATCTCTCTCCGTCTCTCATGCTCATCTAACCCTCTCTCCAAAACAGGACCTATCAAATATTTCCCGAGAAATATCACAATGCAACTCAATCCTCCAGAGGGGTCCACGCACCAGGAGCCCCATGCCCCCCTGGTGCAGCCCGTCCCGGGTCACATGCACCTCTTTGTTCCTAGCCAATCAGATGCAGCTGTGCAAGCGAGGCCGGGATAGCTGGGGGTCATCCCAGCGGATGCTCGGGCCCATCCTGCTACTTGTGCCCCCGGGGCCTGGGCATGGTTGTGTGACCCCGAGAAAGCCACCCAGACGCTGGGGATAATGGAGACCCCTACCCATGATGCTCTGCTCCCTTAGGACTGCAGCTTATGTTTTGTCTTTGGACTCTCTCTCTCTCTCTCTCTCTCTCTCTCTCTCTCTCTCTCTCTCTCTCTCTCTCTCTCTCTCTCTCTCTCTCTCTCTCTCTCTCTCTCTCTCTCTCTCCCCTTCTATTAAACACACACTCAAACATCCACCCTTGCACACACACACACACAGACACACACACACACACACACACACACACACACACACACACACACACACACACACACACACACACACACACACACACACACACACACACACACACACACACACATACACACACACCCACACACACACACACACACACATGCATGCACATTTAGTTACCAGGAGATCCAGGGACATTATAAATGTGTGTGGGTGTGGTTGTGCGTGTGTGTGCATTTCTGTGTGTGCGTGTGAGTGTTTTTGTGGGTGAGGTATGAGTTTAGAAAGGGAGCGTCACATCTCTTTTGGGGAAGAGAACGGAGCATGGCTAATCAGAATAAGTGGAGCTCCACAGTCAAAGAAAAGACTAGGGCCAAGAGAGAGAGAGAGAGAGAGAGAGAGAGAGAGAGAGAGAGAGAGAGAGAGAGAGAGAGAGAGAGAGAGAGAGAGAGAGAGAGAGAGAGAGAGAGAGAGAGAGATCCGACGACCCTGGGGGTTGAAGTGACTGAATAGAAAATAAACTGTTTGGAATTACTCCTCACATCGAGGAATAGAAAGCAGCTGCAAAAATTCTCAACCGACTCGTTGGATTTCTGTGCAGTGCGGGGCGGGCTTTCAGCGCGCACATCACACTGGCGAAAACCCCAGGGCTTGGACGGCAAGGAGAAGTAAAACCCTGTGTTTTAACCTCTCGTCTATTTACAAAAAGTGATCCATTGTAACCTATTATTGCTGAAGCTGCGGAAAAACAACCCTTCCCCCGCCCCCCCCCGCCCCCACCTGCCCAGCGCCACCGGGTCCTAATGAGGGGGTCTGTGACGGAAGCAGAGAGCCGTAGATAAGTAGTCCTACCGGGGCTTGCCCCGCTGATACCCGGCACATGTCCGCTGATCAGTGAGGTTTTAAGGGGTTTAGGGTTTTGATAAGCCGCAGCAGGTCTCGGTCTGGGCCTCGGCTGGGGGGTGAGGGGGGGAGTGGGGGAAGGGTGGGATACAGGGGTCTGAAAATATCCAGCAAACAGCACACTGGAGAGCGCGCGCTCGCTAGTTTGAAATCTAATTTATGGCCACTTCACTGCAGCTGGATTTACACATCCGACCAGGGGATACGTTACATACGCTGCAGAGAGGGCGTCCACCCGGCCCTACTCTCTCTCTCTCTCTCTCTCTCTCTCTCTCTCTCTCTCTCTCTCTCTCTCTCTCTCTCTCT
>NC_079412.1:11426397-11446397 GCF_026213295.1 Gadus chalcogrammus
ATAATTTAGGAGTGGAGTCCCAGAATGTTTCAGAACGGTGATGAAACTGGCTAGGGGGGTTATTGAGAATCGACTGATGTTTATTGTTTTATTAACAAGGCCATGTTGGCTTCAGCAGGTCACAGCCTTACCTTTGACCTCCACCATGGAACAGACAACGCTTTGACCTTTCTGTGCATCAAACTGAGGGCCCAGGCCTTTTGAGGTTTCACAGTTGGTGGGCATGCAAGCATTGTCTCATCATGTTTTTTATATGCTTCTATTTTATTGATATTTATGCATAAGAAAAGCTTATTTTGTGTGTTCATTCTGTTGATTGTAGTTTATTCTGTCAAAACTTAATAAAAGTCAATACAGATGTTTGAAAGTATTTTGTGACTAAAAGCAGTTTTCTTCTTGAGAGCAGTTGTTGATGACCTTGGCAAAAAATCATTTTGACAGAAAGACCCTGAATGAAATGTGTTGTGTCCAACTTTACTCCTGGAACCCAGGAAATGTTTAGTTTGGGGAGCATATTTCAGTGCTGGGTTATAATCTGTAACAGTTGCATTTAGGTGTTTTTCTTATCGGTTTTGGATCTGTTTTTGTATGTGGTTGTTTCATGTTATTGCCGTTAAACATTCTTTAGACTGCAGGCCAATTTCAAAGTACTGTGCAGAATATTTGAAAGGCCCTTCCCCATTTCAATTATTCAGGGTTAGGGTTAGATACCTCTGACTATCAAATCTTCTAATTCTACAATACATGCCAATATAAGTGCAGCATCAATTCTGTATGGATGATGGATTCACATGTACCACATATAGGCTACTCTTTACACCCTCTAGTGGAGATCATTCGTTAAGTCATGTGAAAGCAGTCCATGTTGATGCGCTCAGGCCATGTATTTGTATCACTGCAGCTTGCATACTGCTGTAACAGCTTCTCAGCTGTGTTGTGTTGTTACTTCCCTGTGATTATCACTAACACCGATATGCCATCGAGAAACGTCTCAAAATTCCCTGCAGAGAAGCATATTCAGCATACCCTCTGCCCTCCAGTACTCTGCACTGTAAGACAACGTGTGGAGCGGCGTCCCATGCATCACCGACACCTCATGCAGTTTGAGCCTGACCTCCCCCTGCCCCCCCCTGCCCCCCCCCCGAGTCACCCAGGGGTCACCGCTACGCCCTGGCACCACGGCGACACGACTACAGCTTTATCGAGAGGAGAAATACGGCCTGCCACATATGTGACTTCAATGCATGGAAACCAGCTTTGATTCCCCCGCCCCCACCCCCCACAACCCCTGCAGGAGCTGAGCTGCGTGGAGCTGGTGAAATACTGTCTATTACCCACCAGCCTCTTATGGTAAGCATTTGTTTTCTCGACCGTCTGAGGCCGAGCGCGGGAGTCACTGTTGCCTTGTTGTACTTCAGTAGACAAAGGAGCGCCGCTTTGAATATATGGCAACGGCCGTGCTCCTTAATGGCCGCCGAGGCCCGAGAGCCCGGGGCAGTATTTATGGAGCTGCGACTGTAGCCATGTGATTGACTGACCGGGTCATTTAAACTCGGCGCTGGGTGTTTGGGGGGGGGGTTGTAATGGTAGACTGTTGCCACTTGTCATGGCCGTGAAGGCTGCTTCTAACTCAGGCGAGATTGCGCTGACCTTCCAGTCCTCCGCTCCGTGGCTGGATGACGGAGCGCCCAGCGAGTCATTTGAACTGTCAGCTTGAAAAGGAGGCCCGTGTGAAATGTGTTTTAATATGTGTCTTGCAGGGGGCTTTCTCTTCCTGCATGGCAGCAAGCAGGTAATGGACTTGTATCGAAGACAGCACCAAAGAGAAGATGGGCTAGTATTCAGGACAGCATAGAGAGGTGATGGGCTAGTATTGAAGACAGCAGCAGTGTGGCGATGGTCTAGTATTGAAGACAGCAGCAGTGTGGCGATGGTCTAGTATTGAAGACAGCAGCAGTGTGGCGATGGTCTAGTATTGAAGACAGCAGCAGTGTGGCGATGGTCTAGTATTGAAGACAGCAGCAGTGTGGCGATGGGCTAGTACTGAAGACAGCAGCAGTGTGGCGATGGGCTAGTATTGAAGACAGCAGCAGATAGGCGATCGGCTAGTATTGAATAGAGTAGCAGAGAGGGGAAGGGCTAGTATTGAAGCAGGCAGCGCGATGATAGAACAAGACATCAGGCGACTGATCGTCGCACTCTGAATCGATAGGCCATCGGGGTGGGAGAGAATCGAGAGAATAAATCAGAAGGAGAGAAGTGAGGAGGGAGGGAGGCGTGTGTGATGGCGGAGCACTGGTCATTTATAAAATCGATAGAGGGAGAGAGAGACACAGAGAGCCGGTAGGAGAGTGAGAGAGAAAGACACAGGGTGGGTGAGAGAGAATGGAAAGAAAGAGTGAGAGAGGGGAGGTGGAAATAGACCGAAAGAGAGGGAGTGAGAGACTGCAAAAGTTACGGAGAGTGAGAGAGGAAGAGAGCGAGGGAGAGGGGGAGGGGAAACATACAGACAGACAGAGCTGTTGGCACGCGGCCAAACTCCACATGAGGGCGTCTAAGAGCAGCTTCTGAAATGATTCACGACTGTGGCGGCCGGCCTTGTTACCGATGAAGCCATGAATCTGAGTGTGGCCGGGGGACAGGGCCGCGGCGAGGGGCAGGTCTCCGGGCCGCTCCCTGAGCCTCCAGGCGTCCCGGAGACCTCCTGTTCAGCGGCTGGTCCAACCGCGTTGAGAAACGCTTGAATCAGCAGAACAATGCTTTCAAAGAACATGCTGCACCCATGACTCAGGTAGAGTATGTGCTGTGTGTGTGTGTGTGTGTGTGTGTGTGTGTGTGTGTGTGTGTGTGTGTGTGTGTGTGTGTGTGTGTGTGTGTGTGTGTGTGTGTGTGTGTGTGTGTGTGTGTGTGTGTGTGTGTGCGTGTGTGCGTGTGTGCGTGTGTGCGTGTGTGTGTGTGTGTGTGTGTGTGTGTGCGTGTGTGTGTGTGTGTGTGTGTGACATTCAAATACAACATTTGAGAGCTCCATGCAGGCACATGCATGCAAATGACGACAGACAAGGCTCGAACACACGGCCTGCATACAGTGAAGTTGCCTGTGTGACCTTCCATGCGTCTGTCTCCCACTCTCTCTCTTTCCGTCTCCATCTCTCTGTCTTTGTCCCTTTCTATTCGTCCATCCTTCTCTTGCAGCCCAGATGGTGCTGAAGTCCAGGCTCTTGCGAGAAAGCTCAGCAGCCGGTGTCGCCAGCAGGACTGAGTGACAGGATTACCATGCTAATCACAAGCACACACACTCACACAGACACACACACACACACTCACACACACACACACACACACACACACACACACACACACACACACACACACACACACACACACACACACACACACACACACACACACACACACACACACACACACACACACACACACACACACACCAAAATGGAATGGTTGATTGGCTACTATGACCACCATGGATTAAAGGAAATTTTAAGTAAAATGCAAAAAGCTCTACATTTATATGGGAAATGTTTAGCTCATCCACCCTGAAACATTAGGATCTGGAACGTATGCTGGAAAAGTACATCATTTAAATGATGCTGTCTGCTGCGTGTTACGATACTACAATTCGAACCAGCAGAGGGCATACCAATATCAAACTCACCACAATCTGGACTTCATCGGGAGGGGATGGAGCACGTTCTGCTATGTGTTAAGTGAATGATGAACAGAGGATGAAGTGGATGGAGAAAGGGCTGTGGCAGCGAAGAAAAAAAAATATTATTACTGATTACTGAATTTTCAGCTAGTTAACCTTAATTACAGAATAAACTCAGTGAGCTACTTTTACTGTGGGACTGATGATGTATCTTCCGTTAGGTCTTGTTGTTTTACCCAGCCTTTGTTCTAGAAAAAAACATATCTCAGTTGACAGGAGGATAAGTGGCTTGCAGCAAGGGTACAAGCATGTTATTGTTATGCTACAAAGTCGGTGAATACTTTGCCCCTCTAAGCCGTCCAATGCCCTCCTGCCAGCAGTCACTTTGTATAAGTCAGCTTTACACTTCAGGGAACAGGTTTTGTGGAGCATGGTTCACACACCACATTGAGTTTGGGTGGCATCGCAACATCACAACCATTTTGTGCAAAAGTAATGCAGGAAAAAAAAGACTGAAGGAAGGGAAAAACAGCAACTCACAGAGCGAATTGATGGAGTTAATTGTATAACACGTGGAATGTCAACTTGCATCGTTTGGAATTAATCCTGTTCTAGATGGTTTGGTTTTTCATTCATTTTCAAAATCATTTGATTCGGGGCAAAAAATAATTTCGAGAATGGAAGAAAAGGCAAAGGTACAAGACTTTGTACATCTTTTTTTGTGAAGAGGGAAGGAACTACTCATCCCATAAACCATGGCACACATTTTTGCAATGGTTACATCCCAATCGTTAAGCACATTTCTTGCATCTTATAACCTTTGTAAATTTTTAATTGTTTATATTGTTAATTCAAGTTGTGACATTTATTCTTTGCAACAGTCAAAGACGATGTGTTAAACTTTAGGATTGTGGGGGGTATATTAGTAGGTTGATTCAAATGACATCACAAATAAAACGTTTTTTTTCAAAAAACTACAAGTTTACGTCTTTAACTGGCTTCTACAGGAGCATATACCATAGTTTCACGATATAGCGGCGCATGGTAAGTATATTTTGGATGGTTACGACATAATGACTTTTAATCAAAGCCTCTATGGAGATAATGACTGGGATTTTTACTTCCAGATCCAAACTGTTGTTCGCTCTATTAAAAGGTATATTGTGGAAAACATTACTGGACTGTTTGTGCTGAACATTTCACAGTAATATGCATTATCGAACCACTTAGCTCTTTAGATTCTCTGATCACAAACACAGCCCTTTGCTTCAGTGTTTGCCTTCATCTCCAACGGAGCATAATGACTCGACCTCTCGCCCATTAATACCAACATGCACATAACAATTGCTTCTGATTATGCACTATGACGATGGACAAACAGCGCTCAACAAAATAATAGCCTATTGATTGTGTGTTTTTCTACAGTATTGAACAGCATGGGTTGAGATGACCATCTGGTCCTCTGGCGAGCAGAGCGAACATAATGCCGGCCAATGAGCTCGCTCCATAGCTCCCTAGATGGCTGGACTACTCTCATTGTCGACAACACTTGATAATGTGACAGCTGATTAAATGAACAATTGATAAACATTTTCCTGATCCAACAACAGAAAAAAGTGGTTGAATCTCTCTTCCATGGAAGGGTTATTGTGAATAACATCTAAGAAGATCAGAACACCTTGAACCTGAGCATAACCACACTAGTTCTTCTCTTTGGAATACTGCCTGGCTGTCTCTCTAGAATATGGAACGGTTTCTAGAGGAAGCTATGTCTACGAATGATGAGGCTGTAGTAGACAGCTGCTGTCTTCTCCTCCTGATGTCCACCCAACCAGTGCTGACAGTGTGTGTTTGTGTAGTGTGAAGACAGGCACACTCGCACACACACACACACACACACACACACACACACACACACACACACGCACACGCGCGCACGCGCGCACACGCGCACACGCGCACACACGCACACACGCACACCCGCACACACGCACACACCTACACACACACACACACACACACACATACACACACACACACACACACACACACACACACACACGCACACCCGCACACACACACACACACCTTCACACACACACACACACACACACACACACACACACACACACACACACACACACACACACACACACACACACACACACACACACACACACACACACACACACACACACACACACGCACACACGCCTCTCTCTCCTGTCTCCCTCTGTTTAACCCATCTGTCTGTCTGTCTATCTCTGTCTCTCTGTCTCTCTGTCTCTTAACTGAACAATCCTCCTAACACAACACACACACACACACACACACACACACACACACACACACACACACACACACACACACACACACACACACACACACACACACACACACATACACACCCACGCACACACACACACACACATACACACCCACGCACACACACACACATACCCATGCACGCATTCGAAAAGCTAAATAGAAAGATAGATAGATAGATAGATAGATTAGAAATACTTTATTGATCCCCAGGGGGAAATTCGATACACACGCTCGTACACACAAACATACACACACTCAGTGGAAAGGCTATATTCATCATAAAGATGCAGGATTTAAGGGCTCTCTGCATTTGCATTAGACGGGGATCCAAAGAGATAATAAATCTGAGAGATAAGAAATAGCCTCCCTCTGTTGTCTTGTCGTTTCAATACATGGGACAGCAGTGGACTGAGCTTCACAACCGCACGCAAATTGTTGTCATTTAGTTAAAAAAATCTGGTAAAAGCAGGATCAATAAATGTCAAGGAGGAAGACTTAGATAAGACAAATGATGAATCTTCTTGTTGGTTAGTTGTTATGTGTTATGTTTGTTATGTGTTTCTTAGACGTTTATCCTATGTCCAACGTCAGTAGCAACCCACTTGAGGGGTAAAAGAGTTATCTTTTACTGGCTTGTTGTTCTTTTCTCCACTTTATGACCACCCAAGTGCTCATGTAAGACAGGATTTGGCCTCAGAGTGGCACAATGCTGTGGCCGGTGGTCAATCGATTAGTGCCGGCTGGCTTCTGCTTGGCGCTGGTGTCAATGCTCTTTTAACAGCTAATGCCTTCGGCGATGACTCTGAGTGTCAGGGATCGGGGCCTAATGGGGCTCCTTATCACCACAACAGAGAGATTGGCTGATAAAATGGGAGCCGGCTGAGAGCTGGGGGTTGAATCACAAACCACTGTCTCGCCTTGGGCGTTGGAGCACGGCCACAGTCAACGTTTACCGTTTACGTTCTTTTTTTTCAAAACTTTTGCTCAAGCATAAATATATTTTCTCTGCGATGTCTCTGCGTATTAAATAAGAATACATTTATTTGTGTCTGTTTTTACTATTACATAGGTTACCAAAGTGTGACCTCCGTTCATGATGTCGTGTTGTTGAGTGAGGAACAGTCTGAGGGCTCTACGGGAAACGGTAGTTTGATGTACAAGTGTATTCCATGTGGAGCAGAAGAAGTCAGGAAAATGGAATTTGTACTAAACATATAGTACAAATTCTAAATATGTGACCAATAAAGCCCTTTAGACTGTACCTGTGACAACTGGTCTCATAAGTCACATATATCTAACACCCCCTTACCCTAGCCCCCAAAGGGACAGACAAAACCCATTTGATTAACAAAATCTAGAGAAGGAATGCACAGAAGGGATGCCTCCTTCTAAAGAAGGTTAGAAGTGTAATGTGTGCCATAACAGAGCTGGTGGGATTACAACCAAACCTTTGGAATAACATTTAAATGAGCATTGTCCCTGGTGATTGGGTCCTGGGCGGTGAGCAGGCAAGTGGAACATGGTAGTTATGTGTGAGTACAGAGTGAAGGAGTCCCTGGTGTGTGTGTGTGTGTGTGTGTGTGTGTGTGTGTGTGTGTGTGTGTGTGTGTGTGTGTGTGTGTGTGTGTGTGTGTGTGTGTGTGTGTGTGTGTGTGTGTGTGTGTGTGTGTGTGTGTGCGGGTGTGTGTGTGTGTGGTGTGTGTGTGTGTGTGTGTGTGTGTGTGTGTGTGTGTGTGTGTGTGTGTGTGTGTGTGTGTGTGTGTGTGTGTGTGTGTGTGTGTGTGTGTGTGTGTGTGTGTGTGTGTGTGGTGTGTGTCTACCCCAGCGTCACGGCCTGCCTCTATTCATACACTGGAGAAACAGGAGGAAACCACAGAGGTATTAACCTTCGTGTCACAGCTTCTTTTCCAGTCTCTTGCCCTGGGGAGGATGGGGGGGGGGGGGGGACATTAATGGGAGTTGAGACTGTACCATGTTTTCATCGGAGAGGGGGGGGTAGGAGGAACGCCATTGTCCCAGCATTGATCCTGCAGCCAGGTATACTGGTGTGTTCCAGTTCCTGGCTTTCAGCACTATAGTGTTCACATTTGTCATTGGCTAGTCGTTGTTATTGTTGTCTACGTTTGCCTCTTTAGCAAACCAGCTCGAAAACAAACAACACAACTTTGTATTGCACGCACAGCAAGACTGTGCTATGCATGAATTGGGGACCGGAATAAAGCCCCAATGTAAGAGCAACATTCAATTGACCACCTAGTAAAAATACTAAGAAAAAGCCATTTTTGTTGTTGGGTCAGCCTCACTGAACTCGGTATACTCTCAGAACTTCCTCCGTGAAATGCCGGAAGAAATATGGGAGATTTCCCCACTTGCAACTCGTGCGAGTGGTCTACGAGGCATTTGGGACACACCATAACTTACAAGAACACGGCCCAGTAGGACAGCAGGAACCCTTTGGAAAGGACCCAAACACAGACGCACACTCAGAGGTGACAAAAAAAGGCTTTAATAAATGTAACGGAAACCACAGTTACACAAACAGCCACAGTTTAAAAAATGCAACAAACAAACACCCGATCAAAGAATGGGAAAAACAAACAACTGGAAATTAGGGGAAAACTGAGTGAGAATAAACAAATTTGAAAACTGGGTTTAAAGGAGAACAGGATTTGATATTACATCAAGACTATATTGACATCGAGCTACCACAACTGAAGACAAAATTCTGAACAAGGGCACATGGAAGGGCCTGAAATAAATAAGTTAAATCACAGGTGAAAACCATGAACTAATGAGGTGGAAAAAAGACAAAAAAATGGGGAGAAAATAATAATAATTGATTGAATTTATATAGCGCTATTCTAGACACTCAAAGACGCTTTACAGTGAAGGGGGGGACCTCACTCACCACAACCAGAAAAGATGACATGGTGCCAGACTGTGACAACAACACCTATTTGGTATTAACATCGACATCCACAGTCTGCCTTGATATTGCAACATCTGAAAGATCAAATTAACTTTCCCATTTAAGCAGTTTGCTCCAATATTATTTTATATCTACTGTCTGCAACCAATGATGTCGCCGGAAGTGGGTATCTCTTAGTGCGTGATTCTCAGCCAGTAAAAAAAGGTTAAAAGTTAAAGTTAGAACATTTAAAATCAACACCTTGCAGGTCGGCCACTGTAGAAATACACTTCCTTTTCTGAAATCTTCATCCACTCGTGCAAATAGGCCAACTGTATGTTTCTTCGGTGCAATAAATCCCTAACAAAACAAAAATAATGCGCCCCTTGCGGCTGCTGCCTCTGTGCCCTCTCCCTGTTATATATATATATATATATATATATATATATATTACATAGGGGGGCAGTGAGGCAGTGAGTGGGGGCATGTCAAGTGATGTGAATGTCTTGTGTCAACGTTCTTTCTCTTCCAATGGTCTGGAATCCTTACAGTCCCTGTCCGCTGCGTAGAGGATGTTTCTCTGGGAGAATGATGAATTGTGATCTCTCACTTCCGGCGTCAGGTGATTCATACTGCGGTTGACTGGCCGGTATGGCTGGAGGCAGAAACGTTTTATCCCCTGCTTGCGTAACAGAAAGGCTCAATGAACTACAATGAGGTGCTGATAGGTTGAAGGAAACCCACTGCTGACGATGAAGCTCATCTCACCGAGCCACGGCAAGCGCCCTCCGCATCATGACTACCCTGACCACACTCACCTATTCACTGCAGCGCTACACAGCGCTATAGGATAAATAAAAGGGTAAGGTGTGTGTTTAGACAGGGGGGGGGGGGGGGGGGGTGTTGGGAGGCTTGGACTTAAAACATGAGTAACCGTCATGTGACCAGTGGTTGCCATGGCAACTGATCCCAGCAGTCAGCCTTTGGAAAAGTGAGTCACATGAGCGAAGAATGTGGGGAGACAGCGTCTGATTGTGCATTCATATCGTCACACGACACACAGTGCTCCTGTGTGTGCGTGCGTGTGCCTGTGGGTGTTCCTGGGTATGTATCTGTGTGTGTGTCTGTGTGCGTGTGTGTGTGTGTCTGTGTGCGTGTGTGTGTGTGTGTGTGTGTGTGTGTGTGTGTGTGTGTGTGTGTGTGTGTGTGTGTGTGTGTGTGTGTGTGTGTGTGTGTGTTTGTGTGTGTGCGTGTGTGTGCGTGTGTGTGTGTGTGTGTGTGTGTGTGTGTGTGTGTGCATGTGTGTGTGTGTGTGTGTGTGCTTTAAGAACACATAATAGATCAGGGAGAGGCATTCACAGAAAAATAAGTAAACAGTGGGTTTGTTAACACAGCTTCACACTCAAACCAATAGAAAGCTAGGGTTTGACATTTTGTGTGGAAAAAAAAGCAATGCATGGGCCATATCTTTGCGTTTGTTTCAAATCCATTAGAGGTAATCCGTTAATTATAATAGCTTTCTGGAGGACTGCTGCAGATTGACTTTCTAGACTTGTTGGATGGACACAAAGGGTGTAGTTGTTGCGAGAGGTTGGCCAAATGAAAAAAGTATTATGTCAAGATAAATACTAGTCCTGATGTTTTGTACTTTTTGTTTCATATGTTGATTAGATTAGATTTTGATTCGATTTGTTTTGCCATTTCCAGTGACACAATTTTCCTGTTACTATCTAGATTCTTAGTCATAGTTTTAGTCTATTATTTATTCCAACATTCAAAAAGAACTATGGCATCCACAACATCCATGCTGATAACCTTCAACGGTACACTAGGTGTCTCTCAATCAAAACAATAAAAAAGCCTTAGTTGATGTTGTGAGGTAGCATGGGATGGATCCTGCAGAGACAGGGGTTCTGAGCAAAGCCATCGGGCAGCAGCATCCCTCTCAATATTTCTACACAATAGGTGAACAATTGTCAGATCACTCGAAAACCTCAGCCAGTCCGATCACTCGAAAACCTCAGCCAGACCGATCACTCGCAAACCCAAGCCAATTGGTTGTATCGAAAACCCCATCTAATAAAATCTCTCAAAACTCCAGACAAAATTATATGTCTGCAATCGCAGGGCAACGTAACACTTCGATTATTCCTTTGAGAGACACGGAATCTTATCTGTCGAACAGGGGGGCCATAACAACAAGCATTGCAGGGGGCCTTCATGTTCTATTTACGCCACTGTCAACTTCCCATATCCGATACGATGAAAAGCAAATGAACGTTGCCCGGGTTAAAACATTTCGATAACTTAACTACACACCTCAACCAAATATATAACACCCTTAAAGTCCTTTGAAGATGTTTTATTGCGAAAATGTTGCATAAAATACCTTAAATTATCTTTATAATAGGCCTATAATTAAGTATAATACAGATTCATGCCCAAAATATAGTCCAAACCAATTTTATTATTATGAATGGAAAGCAAGTGGGGTCTTCATTAATTTGACTAACAACTGATTCTACCTGGATAAGACGACCTGTAAATTCATTAGCATATTGTCCTGGGAACGCTTCAGATGTTTTGGACCCTGAGTACCGCTGCTGACGTACGCGACACTGGATGACTCAAACCTGCGTCAGACCGGGTCGTGACTTCGCCATAGTAATTTTCGCACCCATGGGGGGGGGCCTCCATTAGCCCAAAACAAAAGCATAACCACGTGGAAACCAGAGGTGTATTCAGGCTTGTCAGCGTGTAAAACAACAGAAGAGGTCAGAAGTGCTTATGTATTTACAGAGATCGTTATTTTCATCGCCAAAAAGTAAAAAAATAAAAGACGTTATTGAAACCGTTTGTACCGGCCGGGGAGTTTCTGCGTCATGATTATACGCACTGTCTCTGCTTGATTTCCTGTGATTCCGCGTGTGTTCGCGCGCAGGGATGCTTCTGCATAGTGCCTGAGTAGAGAGCCTTACTTCTGTGGATAGCCGCCTCGCTGCTGGGGTGAATCTCAACCTCCCGGCATACAGGTGAGACATATTTACTCATTTTCTAACAGGACATGAGGAATAGGGGGCTGCAGCGAGGATTTAGCCTGTGCCAATTACCTTTTCATTTCGATTCAACTTCAAATTCGTTAGGCAACATTCTGGGGCTGACGGGGAGATGCTGTTCGGAACGTGTTTGACAAGCTGGACGCGTGTTCGCTATGTTAAATAATAGGCAACATCTTGTAGATCGCTGTCGCGCCAAATCCTAATATAATCCGAAACGACAACCCAACGAGTCTTTATTGGTATAGCCTATCCCAGCGACTTACTAATGAATCGCATCCCGCTCATTATACTTGATGAGGTGCGTGCATTGACCTTGACTAGGTGTTCTAGGTTATGCACACATTGGTAATCGATCTACAGGACTGGCCAGCGATATCGGCGATATCTGCGTCCGTGCGGCGATAGCCTATAGAATACAAAACGTCTGGACCGGACTGAGAGAAGTGCCATTTTGAATTGTCCCATTTTCGGTGTGTGTGTGTGTGTGTGTATTGGGGGGGGGGGGGGGGTCCACTCAAACCAGGTGAAAGGGTGCAAGGTACATCATGTTTGCAAATAGCTCACAATGTTGTTCATCAATGATGCTGCGGATCACTGATGATCGTGATTCGTGACAGCTCTTTGACCCGCCATAAAGCAGCTCCTAAATCACACACACACACACACCTGCTCGCGCCATTGTTTACCTGCCTCCACACGAGCCCGGTGTTGTGTGTATGGAGGTCCTTCGGGGAGTGGGTCTGTCCAGCAGAGACGGTGAATGTAGAGATTGTATTCTCACTCAGGCTGCAGGGATGGGATTTTAGTTTCACGAGGAGAGCCATCGCTTAGCAACCGGACTAGGAAAAATAAGTGGAGCATATCGTAGTGGCTGACACAGAGAAACCTCTGCTCTGTGTTTTAATCCATCCTATACAACATGGGAGGATGGAGCGCATGTGGGTGGTTGAGATAAAGGTGCTGCTTCTGCTGGAAGGACCGCATTGCATAAGAACTGGCCTTTACTGTGCAGCTGTTATGCATCATCACAATAAGATTGAATATAAGCAATGCTATAGTATGTTTGTATAGATCATAGCCGTTCATATTCATGAGGGTACTACTCTCTTCCACCGTTTCCCTGGACAGTTCAGATTGTGACTTTAAGGGCCAAGGCGAAGGGAGTCAGACCACAACTGCTCCGTTCTGTTTTAGTCTGTGGTTGAGTGTCAGGTCTCTGTGCCCGAAAATCACTTCAGCCAGGAGGTCCAAAGAACAGCCATGACCAGCAAATTCTCCGGCGTCATGGGCAATACAAAAAATAGGCCTAATCAGAAAGATACTCTATAAATGTATTATAACAAAGCATGCTTGTCTTTATGAGTTGCATTTGCATACTTACACATTTACTTATTTTTTATATTTTTTTGTAATATTGTTATTTTCGAAAAGGTTAATTACATAGCTGGGGAACCTCAGCCCGTGGCTTGTGGACTATTGATTTGCGGTAGGAGTGCTTGGTGTTGATAGTGGTGGAAAGGTCACTGTGCTGGCGTGAGGACCGGCTGTGAGCATCGGGTGACTGATGAAAGGTGTGGACAAAATGTCAACCGTTTTTAAAAAACATACGTTGTAAGAACAAAAAAAGAAAAAATATATATCTAATTAAAAAATGTGTAAGGAAATATTGTGGATGTATCATTTAAGAATAACGATTTATACCAGTGTATTGTAGGTTTGGTTGTCGTTGTGGATCATATATTTTCCTTTGCCTTCCTTGCAGTAGTTAAATGGGACTTGCCTGCAAATACCTGTCAAATACTCATCAATGTTATTTAAATAAAATCACGATCATTCTGCCACAGCCATCCTCTGGCATAGCCTTTGGCTCGGTTCCAACGTCTGTGTGTTCAGTCCCGGCTCAGCCTCATGCTCCACCTGTTACCAGCGTCTAGGACTGTACCCCCATCCTCATGCCGCTCTGATGAGCCGGGGTTTACACAGCTTTCCCACTTCCCTCCCAATTATTTAACAATTTAGCCACGTACATTTCTTCTTCTCCTCATCATCTTGTTTTGTGTTGTTTGAATTTGCAGTTGCTATTCAACATTAATGTCTAATGTCTTGCAAACTCAATGTTATTTTTAACAGAAGCAGTAAGGTCCTTATTATTATGGAGTGATGGAGCCTCTCCTCTCTCTGCCGTGGTTGTGAGCCGTCCAGCTGGGTCGAAGCAGTGTGTTAAACGTAGGAATGTTAACACCAAGAGCCCTGTTGGAAGAACAGAATCACGCACTGATTAATAAAGCAGAACACTCTCTCTATCCACTAAGTACCACATCATGAAGCTGATTCGAGAGAAATGCACCCTGGTGCTGTTTCATTTTGAAAACGTCATCCTGCAAATAGCTGGCTGTGTGTTTGACGGATGGAAAAAAAATAAGAATTAAGTATCAACTTGACATGGAAACTAGGATAACAGTTTTAGTGTGACTGTGTTCAACAGAGTCTTGAGACCAGTAGCAACACAAGACGAGGTCTGCTGTTCATGTGATTACCAAAGTGCACATGACCCAACCGGGCTATGATGTGAGAGACCGACCAAATATGTTTGGTAACATAATCTCTCTTTCATTTCTCCCACCACTAAGTGCAGCGCTGAAATAACTAACACAGGGGTTACTTTCCATTTTGACCTATTTTGTTACCCACATATGCACATAAGAGTATTTACTCGTCTTTATCTAATTAAATAAGGTGTGGTTTACGAGTTGCATTAGAGTGAAAGCACCAGAGCTCACGTAGCAGTGTTTATTATGGTCCAAGCGGTTAAACACAAACTACGCATTACTTTAACAAATTAAAGGTTGCAGAGCTTAAAAGGTTGAATGTGTCAATCATTCAATCATTTGCAAAATCATGTTCGAATGGGTTCTCTTTTAATTGTTACCCCATATTCATAAGGCTTCTATTAACTTACTGGATGTTACATTACAATGGGGGTTGCAGGTGAGTCTGAGTCAGTAAAACCCTGCTTATGAGCTTCTCTAAAGGCTAACACAAAGCGTTCCTCTTTCTGTCTGACAGGTTCAGGATCATCAGAACACTCTCCTCCCCCAGGCCCCTCGACGTCCCCTCTGCTCCCCTCTCTCACCTCCACCACGACCAGGAGCTCCTCTGCCAACACCCCCCGACCCCAGCACCACCACCATGCCCAAGAACAGCAAGGTCACCCTCGCGCCCAGCAAGGAGGCCGTCACGGAGTCCGTGGCGGACCTGCTGGCGCTGGAGCAGCCCATGGACTACAAGAGCAGTCAGATGAGCATGGGCCTGAGCCCCGGGGCCACGGCGCCGGGGAAGGGCCTGCTGCCCTCCCCCGACGCAGACGGGGAGGACGGGCGGCCGTCCTGGAACAACAAGCTGGAGTACATCCTGGCCCAGGTGGGCTTCTCCGTGGGCCTGGGGAATGTGTGGAGGTTCCCCTACCTGTGTCAGAAGAACGGCGGAGGTAGGTGCTGCTAAGGTTGGACCGGGGCGAGGGGGGGGGGGGGGTGCAGTACAGTGACAGGGCCATGGTGGGTTCTGTAGATGGTTTTTCGTTTTCAGAGTTATTATCATATTCAAAGGATCTTTGTGTCTTGTAGCTTTGGTTTGGGGTAGATGTGTGGCTAGCTCTGGCTTCTGGTTCTCTGAAACATGTTGACGCATTGATTATTGGCAAAGGTTTTAATATCATTTTCTCATTCAAATTTATTTTACTGATAGTAATAATAACAACAAATCCTACCCTACAGGTTAAATACTATAATTGCCAATGAAAGGTAATCTATTATATTGAATGCATAATTTTCTGGTATTTGAAATTGGTGTAATACAACAAGGGTGGGCAGCTTGAAAGAAGGCCTACCGATAAATACGGTTTTTTAAACCTTGACAGAGGAGGTTGTTCTGAGATAGTACCGGAGGGAGTTCCAGAGGCGTGGGGAGGAAGAGCAGTCAGGAGATGTGCGTGTGTGTGTGTGTGTGTGTGTGTGTGTGTGTGTGTGTGTGTGTGTGTGTGTGTGTGTGTGTGTGTGTGTGTGTGTGTGTGTGTGTGTGTGTGTGTGTGTGTGTGTGTGTGTGTGTGTGTGTGTGTGTGTGTGTGTGTGTGTGTGTGTGTGGGGGGGGGGGGGTGATGATGAGGTCACTGAGGTCCCTGGATCTTTGGTCAGGAGGAGGACTTTGCTATCGACCCTGTAGGTGACTGGGAGCCAATGGTGTATTATGTATTAGATTATATCTTTTGGAAAGCACAAGGGGTTACACTTTTTAAGAGTTCGGTTCAATGCCAGACAAATTCTACCTTGTAATGCTGCCAACTAATGAAGAATGTAACCTGTATTCAGAGCCTAAAGTCCGGCAGAGACAGAATTATAAACATTATACCACCATCTGTTAGACTGAATGTAGGAGTGGGCAGAAATCTTTTGCGGCATACCTTAAGCTTATCAACGATTAGTGTTGTTTTTTTGCATGATGCCTGAACAAAAAAGCTTTGACCAAATGTAAGTGAATCAAAGTGATCAGATTCAACCAGCCCTTTAATTGCATTCTACTCTATCTCCTGAACATTGTATTTGGATCACATAACAGAAAACAGCAACCTCAATTCCAACTAATTCAGTTCTCAATTCCTAAATGCCAAACACAATCATCTAGATCACAAAGGCCTGGGGACGCTTTTCTCTCAATCAACGGATGCAGCTGTTGTAGAGGCAACTCAGTTTTGCCCTGAAGCTGCCTCTGTTTGTCGATTTGCTTGTGCATTTATTACCCAGTGAGTGTCTGACTGAGTATGTGTGTGAGTGTGTGTGTGTCACCTGCAGGGTCTCTCCCAACTCGTAAACAGCGTGCTTGAGTGTCACACCAGGGGGAAACGGTCTCACTGTCACCTGTGCACGCCACGCCACCATGACATCGTCTTGTTTATGAACGAACGCTCCGCAGCTCTTTTTCTCCTCCGTTGAACATCGCCCCGACAGTCAACCCGAGACTCAGGCTGGATGTAACACGTAAACGTTCACAATGGGAGGGCTTTCATGTTATGCAGGGTGCCTCCGATACGCAGCAGCAATTTGAAATGAGGATAGAAGATTGTACGCCCACACAAATTGAATAATTCAACACAAGCTCATGCTTAAAGAATCTATTGGAGATTCATAGTATTTAAAAAATATTGAAATATAAGGTTATATTCTAGTAATTCTAGGGTAATAATACAAAAAATGACCAACCCCTAAGCCCTCTAAAGGCTATGGGATAACTCCCTGTATAATGTCAGGTACTGTAGTGCATCTTCTCTGTTGCCGATGCCAACAGAGAACGTGTCGCCACATGCCCCACCTGAGCCCCCCCAGGCTGCGAGCGTCCCACCTGGGTGAACTGTGGCGAGCCATCGGGCTATCTAATGGCCCAGCTGCCCTTGTCAGCATGTAAGGGGCAGAGTCAAACCTTTGCACACTGCATCCCTCCGAGCTGAGTGCTTAGCAGTGTGTCTGATGGCCCCAGGCAGACCCGTTCAACCAAAGGGGAGAAGAGAGAGGACACATTGAATGTGTTTGTCCGTGTGTGTGTGTGTGTGTGTGTGTGTGTGTGTGTGTGTGTGTGTGTGTGTGTGCGTGTGTTTGTGTATGTTGTGTGGGCGGGGCGGGGTGTTGTTGGAGAGGCAGGCACAGATCTCTCAGACACACTGGTGGCGATAATGAATTGTTGACTGGAGGCCGCCGTATTAATTGTATTTGCTTCACATGCAGACTTTCTCAGGGCTTATCTGGCTGGCATTGTGTGTGTGCTAGGTGGCACACACTACTGTGGTGTCGCTGGCGTGTGGGAGGCTGTGATTACGGCTTGGAAGAGGGAAGAGACAACACCAATGGGCTCCATTTCCGAGCGGTTATTGTCAGTGTATTCGTGTTTTACGTGGGAGGTGTATTGGGCACCACATGAAGTATTCAAATAGCCTTATATAACTAAGCTTGATTAATCTGTGTGTCTGTGTGTGTCTGACTGTGCACGTGTGTGTTTGTATGTTTTGTGCGGGTCTTTGTGTTTGTGTGTGTGGATGTGCTTTATTTAGTCGAAAAGAGGGTTCGCTGATGCATTTCCCCCCCTAGCTGACACAAGGGGTCTGTTTGATTCTGTATCATAACCAGCTGATATGATTGTTAGGATTCTACACAGTATCTATTCAGGCAGGAAGATAGAAATAGAATGTGTTCATTTATTAGTGCAGGTCGCTTAAAAAAATTAAACGAAATGCATCCAGCTTAGAAATAAGTCCCAAGTTTCAACGCCATTATACGTCATAGAGGAGGCTCCTTCGCATGTGTCCTCCTCCAAGACCTGATAAGCACAGAGGTTCTTCTCAGCGAATGTGCCAGCCCAGACAAACATCCCCCCTCTCCCCAGTAATTAGTGGGCTTTGATTAGTGATTCAGTCTGAAGATAGCAGCACCAGGGACACGAGAGGGGCTGTCTACCCCATCAGCTTCTCCTCCCCTTGAACTCTGAATGTCCATGTCACATCACTGCTCCTTCATGTCCCGTCTTGATGCGGAGAAGGCGGTTCGGACCAAAGAGGTTGGCGCTTGACACCTGGACGCTCGTCTCTCCCTCGCTGGTGAAAGAGAAGAACGAGACATGAAACAAAATGGTGGGGGATTGAAGGCTGACTGGGTGGCAGACAGCGGTGTCAAATTAAGGATGAAAAGACTGAGGAGAAGATGAATAGTGAAATGCAGACGAGAGAGAGAGAGAGAGAGAGAGAGAGAGAGAGAGAGAGGTTGAAAACAAAGCCAAACTAGAGTGGTGCATGATGGAGAAGATTGATCCCAGAAATAGACTCTGACTGGGAGCGTTTGATGGTGCTTCTGGTGCCGTTTACAGCAGTGTGTGCGTTTGTACTCTGCTAAATATGGATACCTTCCCTTCTGCTTCCTCATGCTGAGCTTCCTAGCTTTTTTCGACCCCCAACCTACCTACCACACTTTTACAACTAGGTGTGATAATAAATACCATCAAGGCAATTATAATTGGACAGCAATAATACAGTCTCAGAAGAAGATACAATCCTGGGCTCATTTGGTCCCCATAGCAGGGTTTAATAGGGCATTGTATTGACAAGTATATCTGCTCTATTACAACCAATAACTCAGACAAATCGTATAAATACTTTGAACTTTGAGAACGCTTTCCCTTTCTCTTTCTCTCTGTCTCTCTCTCTCCCTGTCTATATCTCCCTCATTCTCGCTCTCTCTTTCTCTCTGTCTGTGTCTCTCTCCCTGTCTCTATCTCCCTCGCTCTCTGTCTCTCTCTCTCTCTCTGTCTCTCTCCCTGTCTCTATCTCCCTCGCTCTCCCTTTCTCTGTCTCTCTCTCCCTGTCTCTATCTCCCTCGCTCTCCCTCTCTCTCTCTCTCTCTCTGTCTCTCTCTCTCCCTGTCTCTATCTCCCTCGCTCTCCCTCTCTCTCTCTCTCTCTCTCTCTCTCTCCCTGTCTCTATCTCCCTCGCTCTCCCTTTCTCTGTCTCTCTCTCTCTCTCTCTCTCTCCCTGTCTCTATCTCCCTCGCTCTCCCTCACCAGGTGCGTACCTGGTGCCCTACTTCATCCTCCTCATCCTCATCGGCATCCCGCTCTTCTTCCTGGAGCTGGCGGTGGGCCAGAGGATCCGGCGGGGCAGCATCGGCGTGTGGAACTACGTCTACCCCCAGCTGGGGGGCATCGGGGTGTCCAGCCTCATGGTGGGTGCTGCCGCTCCCTCTCCTCAGATCCAACTGGACTAAGTCAAGTACAATGCGGTGACATTCACTCACAGCACGGCCACGCTGGGGGCCTGAGGACACGCGTCGTCGCCGCAGTCCCTGCGGATGACATGCGAGTACTGAACGTCGATGATGTTGATGTTCTTTGTCTTTTAATCGTAACGCAGCTGCAAGCAATGTCCTGGAAGAAATCAAGTCGTTGAGGAAACTATTTGATCCAAAGCAATTTACAGCAATTTTTTTAGATGCATGTCATTCATGGA
>NC_079412.1:11451397-11566397 GCF_026213295.1 Gadus chalcogrammus
GTCCTACACCTCTCTTTCCTGATTCCTTCCTTCTATGATTCCTTATCCACTGACTCTAGTCAAATAGCTCTGTAAGTTTCATTCCATCAGCCGTTACCATCCTTAACAAAGAACTACCCATGGTCAGATAGATGTATGCAGTTAGACACTTTATGTATTTTACTCATTTATGTATTTACATCTTTTAACTCCTCTCTGGAGCAAACTGGACTGATTTCATAGTTTTAACTTATATATTCCTATTTTTATCTATTACTGCGCATAGTAATGTCTGTGATGTCTGTGTATTTTTGGTGTGTTTTGTATGCCGCTGTCAGAGACAAATTTCCATATTTATGTAAAGTTTGATGGACGTTAAAGAAGTCTAAGTCTAAGTATCAATCCCTAACCAACGGTATCCTGTTCCTCGTGTCACCACAGCTGGAGAAGATGCTGGAGCCCCAGGTCTGGCGAGAGGCGGCCACGCAGGTGTTCTTCGCCCTGGGCCTGGGCTTTGGCGGCGTCATCGCCTTCTCCAGCTACAACAAGCGGGACAACAACTGCCACTTTGACGCGGCGCTGGTGTCCATCATCAACTTCGTCACGTCCATCTTGGCCACGCTGGTGGTGTTTGCCGTCCTGGGCTTCAAGGCCAACGTGATGAACGAGAAGTGTGTCGTGGAGTGAGTGTAGCTTTTTGTTGTGTAGCGCGTGGTTTGTTGTGTCCGCATAACGTCAACTGTTAAATTCCATGACAAGGTCAGAAAACTGAGCTCCCTTTTATACATTTGTTTTATTGAGATTGATATGGCTCTGGTATTGTATTTTTGTATTTTTTGTATTTCTACTATGGACATAATGGGAAAGAATGGACATCATACTGTGAACATTGAAACATTTGTGTCAAGCAACTGGCATCCTAAATGTTCCAATCTTTATTTAATTGAGTCTAATATTTTATTTGATAGAATGTTTTCTGATACTGAGTGTGTTTAAAGTTTGGTTGAAGGACTGAATATGCAAGTCAGAAACGGTGGTTGACGTGTCCTCTGCCTCCCCCAGGAACGCGGAGAAGATCCTGGGCTACCTGAACACGGGGGTGCTGAGCCGAGAGCTCATCCCCCCACACATCAACTTCTCCCACCTGACCAGCGAGGACTACAGCGAGATGTACGGCGTCATCAAGACAGTCACGGAGGAGGACTTCCCTCAGCTCGGTCTGGACGCCTGCCTGCTGGCCGACGAGCTCAACAAGGTGAGCGGGGGAGGGGGGGGGGGGGGGGGGGGGGGGGGGCGCATGGAGACTCACTGGGTGAACAAAAGCGCTGGGTTCCATCATCCCGTGGATGTTTACTGTTCACGAGAGAAGCCTAGATGTGTTTGGATGTATACAAATATGAAAACGGTGCATATCTCTTATAGGTGACATATCATGCTACCAGGTGTGATTAGCTTTACAAGCCGTTTTGAAAATCTGCCTCTTCTGACATCACAAGTGGCCGTGTCCACCTAGATGTGTGTTGGATAGATTAGTCTACCAGCCTACCAGTTT
Source organism: Gadus chalcogrammus (assembly GCF_026213295.1). NCBI lineage: Eukaryota > Metazoa > Chordata > Actinopteri > Gadiformes > Gadidae > Gadus > Gadus chalcogrammus. Next base: position 11,452,929 of record NC_079412.1, read on the forward strand.
GCTACTAGTGTACTAGTAGCAAACGTTGCTCATCTATCCGTCTCTAATCACACTCACACTTGGTGGTATAATATGTCACCTTTAAGAACATTGACATTTTAATGGAAACAATGTGAAAGCAAGAAAATGTAAATTAGGACAACATTCTATGTCTGAATGGTTGTCCAGATGTGCTTCAGTTTGAAGAACAAGGATTAGTCATGGAACAGGGTAAAAAGAGAGAGACTGGCTGGAGAGTGTTTTAGTCTATACTGAGAGTGAGAGATAGTGACATTAGTCTGATTATTTCTATGTAAACTGCAATCAACACGCTGTGAGGACCACTATTAGTGCAATCATGCATGTGTTCGTGTAAGTAATCATGTAAGTACGCCCTTAATCATGTAAGTCTTCCAAGGACGTTGTGCCAAGTGTGGGCTCTCAGATCAAGCTGATTGAAAATAGTGCTTTAAGATGTTTAATGTAATAAGACATCGCCCGGGTAAGGATTCCCCCAGACCCCCCTACTGAATAGCGGAAGCCCCGATAGTGGATAAGTCGTTGATATCATGTGATAAATCATTGTTTTTTAAAACAATACGGGTTATAGTATCTTCTGCAAACGCTTGGTTCCACACTGTTTACATGAAGAGAATACCTCTGCCTGACATTCTCCATTTCCCTTCCGGCCCTCCATCTGATGTTTGCACAACATGGGTGTCCAATGTCTGAAAACAATCTTATCACAGCGAATAATGATGTCAGGGAAAAATCGACTTCCACTTTTCCCTTACTTATCTCATGCCAAAAAACGAGGGCCGTTTTGAAATAAGAATATTGGGTCTTTTCCCGGCCGTTCCACTCATCGCCAAGTCATTCTGTGGTTAAATGAAATAAAGTTGCACAGATTGTAAGATACAGTGTCATTGGGAGGTCATTTTCAAACAGGGATTTCCCAACAGCGTTTCGTTTCCTGCACATACCATGAACAGCTGATTAGGCACAACAGCCACATGATTCCTGCCCATAACCACCATCGGATGTGCTCCTCTCTTCCAGGCGGTGCAGGGCACAGGGCTGGCCTTCATCGCCTTCACCGAGGCCATGACCCACTTCCCTGCTAGCCCCTTCTGGTCGGTCATGTTCTTCTTCATGCTCATCAACCTTGGCCTGGGCAGCATGATCGGCACCATGACGGGCATCACCACTCCCATACTGGACGCCTTCAAGATACGCAAGGAGATCCTGTGTGGTACGTGGGGATGGGGCTGGGGTCGTGGTGGTAGCCGTAGCTCGGTAAGAATGAGGAGCACTTGAAAGGATTCAGCAAGATGGGAATAAGATGAGCAGACCCCGAGATCAGCAGTTATTAGTGTGGTGTGTTGCATACAAAGTTCAATTAAGCGTTTTGTTGGTCTCTGAGGAAATCAGAGAGGAGAAGTTGACTGCCTTTTAGGAGTCTGTAGGGCTTACATCAAGGCTGGACCAAGAATCTGGATACCTGGATATTTAGACACCTATATATCCCAGTGTTTTAGGAGATACAAATCCCAATTTACTCCTAAAATCATCTTTCTCCTTATTATGTTTGTTTCTTTCCCTCCAACTTCCAACCTGAACCTCATGGAAAACAAAAGCAAAAAACTTCCCATCATAAACGATCAGATTCACACATCACCCTGTCATCGACAAGCATCCCGGGAATCACGTAATCCCGTCTCAACCCCCTCTATATATCTCTGCTCTTCCACAGTGGTGTGCTGCATCATCGCCTTCTTCCTGGGCCTGCTGTTTGTCCAGCGCTCCGGGAACTACTTTGTGGCCATGTTTGACGACTACTCGGCTGGCCTGCCGCTCACCATTGTGGTGTTCCTGGAGAACATCTCCGTGGCCTGGATCTACGGCACCGAGAGGTGAGGCCCCTATGTCCACCGGGCGTTCCGTTGTGCAGATCTTCATGATGGATGTATTCTGGGTCATTTTGGGTGTGGTTTTAAATGTGCAAAAATGGGTTTCTACTGCATCTTCACATGTATTTAGTTTATTCAAATACAATCTCTTTGTTATTTAATCGGTGTAAATAAAACAAATCAAAAAGAGAACCTATGCTAGACTCACACACAGATAGGACGTGCATTTTTACCTCGGCAATAACTAAAGGTGTGATGTCCGGAATGAGTTATTTGTCAGATAAGGACTGCAAAGGACCCCATTCACCTCAAATGATTACAGTATAGCTTCTCAGGAAGGCATTCCCAATTTTTTATCTGACACAAGTTCATCTCATCCCTTCAGTTCCACCCTTCATTGTTCACTCCCCAACCGACTAACCTTTCCTCCTTCCCTCCTTCCTTTTATCCAACCTACTCTTGTGTCTTTATCCTCCTCCTGTTCTACCCCTCTTCATCCCTTCCTCGCGGCCTCCCTCCCTCTCTGTCCGGCTTCCAGGTTCATGCAGGACCTGCAGGACATGCTGGGCTTCAGACCCTACTCCTTCTACTTCTACATGTGGAAGTATGTGTCCCCTGCCATCCTGGTGGTGCTCATCGTGGCCACCGTCATCGAGATGGCCGTCAGCCCCGCGGGCTACAACGCCTGGATCGAAGCCGAGGTCAGTAAGCCCCCTGAAGCCCTAGTGAGGCGCCGCACATGTGACTCACTGAGGGAAGGATTAGAGGTTCAGAATCTCTATGATCTTTCCGTTGACGGAGGCAAAGCACTCGTTCTTTCCAAAGCTAGAGATCTACCACAGGCTACATGAGAGTGTGTCTGTGTGTATGTGTTGACACTAGCAAGAGACAGTGAGAGAGACAGAGCGAGAGTGCCAGAGACAGAGGGGAGAGAGTGAGGGAGGGAGAGATCGCCAGCACTGTTAGACCTCGGTTAATATTCCGTTTAGTCAGCCAACCCTCAGACATGGCTGAGCTCTAGTGTTTTGTACATTCCGTCCGACTGCTGCTCCCCTCGCGGTCTCTCTCTCTCCACCACATTACCTCTCTGCTGTTCGTTGGTCTTGTTTTTACTTTACAGACAAACCACACTCAACCCCACTTCCCGACCCCGCTAATCTCTCCTTCCATCTCTTGGCTCCCTCTCCTCCCTCCTCTCCTCCCTCCTCTGTTGTTCTCCTTTGTTCCACCTCCCCTCCGTCTTTTCCCTTCCCCCCCCCCACCAACGGCAGGGCTCGGAGCGCTTCATGAACTACCCGCCCTGGGCGCTGGGCATGGCCTACGCCCTCATCCTCGCGGCCCTGCTGCCGCTGCCCATCGTCTTCATCGCCCGCCGCTTCAACCTGCTGTCGGACGGCTCCAACAAGCTGTCGGTGTCGTACCGCAAGGGCATGATGAAGGACATCTCCAACCTGGAGGAGCAGGACGAGCAGCGCTTCATCCTGGGCAAGGGCCCCAACGAGGCCCCCTCCCCGAGCCCGGCCCACCGCCCCTACCTGGGGCCCGGCGGCGCCCAGGAGATGACCAACACCAGCTACGGCACCAGCACCAAGACAGGCTACCAGAACATCGGCTCCCCGGAGTCACAGTTATGATGGGCTCAGTCTGTATCACGCACCCCCCCCCCAAACCAACCCAACCCCCAGTCCAGTTCTGTCTCTGATGGTGGATACGGGGCCAGCTTTACAGTGAGAGAGAGAGAGGGAGAGAGAGAGAGAGAGAGAGAGAGAGAGAGAGAGAGAGAGAGAGAGAGAGAGAGAGAGAGAGGGAGAGAGAGAGAGGAGAGAGAGAGAGAGAGAGAGAGGGAGAGAGAGAGAGAGAGGAGAGAGAGAGAGAGAGAGAGAGAGAGAGAAGAGAGAGAGAGAGAGAGAGAGAGAGAGAGAGAGAGAGAGAAGAGAGAGAGAGAGAGAGAGGAGAGAGAGAGAGAGAGAGAGAGAGAGAGAGAGAGAGAGAGAGAGAGAGGGAGATAGGAGGTAGAGGAAACAAAACAAGTACAATAACTGCACAGGTTGAGGATGGCCAATGGGAGGGTTGCAGCAGTGCGTACGTCTTGATCGTACTGATTTAGTGTTTGACGTTTTTTTTGTGTTGCTTCCATGTGCTCACGCCTCTCCCCCTTACCTTACCCAATCCTCCTTCTACCTCACAGTCCCATTCTGTGATGCCAACCACATTTCACATTTGTTTTAACAGAGTGAAGGAGATCTAGAGGAGGATCTAGCAAATACACAAGATATCCTCTGAAAGGTTGTTGTTGGCCTGAGAAGCTAAAGCCAGGGTCTACATGGCTGTCCCTAAGGTTAAGATGTATAGACCTGCTGCAACGCTTTTGTATTGCCAGGATTTATTTATGTCTTAGCAGCCAAGGTTGACCTACTTTCTGCAACACTTGCAGTTTCGTCTGGTACTAATACAAAGGACGGTCAGTCATAGGGATGTGTTCGAAGAAGACTTAGATAAACTGTGTGATGTTTCAGTCAGAGCTTCAGCTCATTCAAGCTGTTGTATATTTTGGGCTCAGCCAGGTGAATAAGCTTCCAAGTTGACAGTAAATCCTCAACCTCTTCAATGTCCTGTAATGCTGTTATCCCACAGCATTACAAACATTACTCAATAACAGTATGTCCCAGCCACCACTAGTGATACGAAGCAAGGGGAAAACAGTGTTACTAAGCGATGCAACTTAAATTAAATTAAATTAGGTCAAATTAAACTGAAACACATGGCCAGTCAAGAGAGTGCTTAAAGAAGTGGCCCACTCCCTTTGACTTTGTTTTCCCTGTCGATGTACTAAACACTCTGTATATATAGACACATGTTTTGCAGCGATCAAGGCTTAGATGTCTCATCATTGTGAACGTAGTGAACACACAGTCCAACAGCACAACATCTGTTCCATGAGCCGACACGTTAAAACACATCCCTTCTCCGTCAACACACACAGAAGCCCTTTCTGTCTCGAGAGGATCCCTGAGCCTTTACACAACACGGTGGCCCTTTGAGTCAGAACACATCCCTCTCTCTCTCGAGCTGCAACCGGCTACACAAGGCTAGACATGGACTCCCTGCTAGATAAGGGCAGAGGGTTACACCAACTCACCCAGGCCAATAGCATGCGGGCAGATTATCAGGCTAGCTTGAGGTAGTGCATGTGGGTGTGGTTGGCACATTTCGGAGAAGAGGGAGGTGTGTATGTGTGATATGCAGTGTGTGTGTGTGTGTGTGTGTGTGTGTGTGTGTGTGTGTGTGTGTGTGTGTGTGTGTGTGTGTGTGTGTGTGTGTGTGTGTGTGTGTGTGTGTGTGTGTGAGTTAGGGAAGAGGGCTCTGGGTGCGAAGATGTCAATGTGACTGGCGGTGTGTATGTGTGTGTGACGTGTGTATATGTGTCACTATGGGACATGGGGAGCGTGATTATCTCTGCATGTAAGTAGATGTGTCAGAGTGACAGAGAGGCAAGTGGAAGTGGATTTTGTGTACATTTGTGCAAGTGTGTATATTTGACCCGTGTCCATGCAAATCTCACATAGTTTATCCGCTTGTCTGTTTGCCAATAGACCAGCTTTGTGTGTGTGTGTGTGGTGTGTGTGTGTGTGTGGGTGTGTGTGTGTGTGTGTGTGGTGTGTGTGTGTGTGTGTGTGTGTGTGTGTGTGTGTGTGTGTGTGTGTGTGTGTGTGTGGGGGGGGGGTGGCTGTGTGTGTTTCTGCTCCCTAACAATATTTTGGTGATGAATCGTCCTTTGATATATCATGGGGAACGTTGTTGCGTTGCCTTGCCTACCGATCCCAGCAATACAATAAGAAAAAGTGACAGCCAGTTCAAACCCTGTGTCTGTTGTCGCCACAGCACACTGACTTTGTTATTGGGGGCTCAAGACAAAGTGCACTGCCGAGCCACAGTCCCACCAAGGCTAGAACGGATCTCTGCAGATTCTTATGTACATTCCTAAAACTTTACCCGCTGCAGTTTATGTTTTCGTCTGCACAGCAACTACACTTGAATATGTCTGTTTTGTGTGTTGATTGAGGTGTGAAAACTTAGCTTTTTTGTGTGTGTTATATGAAAATCTGTGTTTAGAGATATACAAGCTAGAGAAAATCTGTGGCGTTTGTGGCTTTAATACACAATTCACGCCACTAGGTGTCGCTGTTGTCCTAAAAAGAAGCTGTTAGCAGCAGCAGCAGCTAACTTGCTCTGCCCCAGCCGCTGGGCATGGATGATACTGAGCAGGTGTGTGCAAGTGTTTGTTGAAGCACAGTTGGTGCCTCATATTAAGCGGGTCTTTTGTCTTATGGGCCTTTTACACTTTATTTCTTATGTTATGTACAGTTGTCCATCATGAAGTCATTTTTCGTGGACATGTCTTCTCTTCACCTGAGCACTTTAATTACGTGGAGATCCTGGACTTATAGCTCAAACATGGAAACGCATCGGAAATTTAGTTTGGTGAAAAAGGGCACACACACACAAGGTAACCTTAGCCTATGAATGCACAAACCAAGCACCAAGCAAACATATTAATGTCACACACTAATTAAAGTGAGCACATTGAAGAAAGCACATGAAAGTAAACACATGGGAGGGGATAGAAAATGTTGCCTTGAGGATATTTTAACAGTTTGGGTCTATTAATCTTATTTAAAAAAAAAAAAAGTGATAGCAGTCAATTTCTATAACAACATCTGTACATCTATGTGATTCCTGTACTCTATATGAGTAATATTTACGTCATCTTGCATGCATCGATCTTGGTTGGACCACTGAGTTGGTCCTACAAGCCACAATGAGTCATTGTTCAATTAAAACAGCAGCCCGCAATTGTCAAACCAAAGGATGTAGGACCTACTCATTGTTGGATAAATAATGGAGAACACTTAATTAATTCAGAGCCATGAAAGTACTCAGATTTCAGAGACATATTAAAACTATAATTGAGGAAACCTGTTTTGGTGAACCTTGTGTGGCCTGCTGTTCTCACCATTGTTACCAAATGAACCAATTGAAGCTGATGTTGATTAAAAATAGACATAGTTGAGCCATGTTAGTGTTGTGACTCCAGGGTCTATTTGTGTTGTCAATGTGTCCTATGTCATGTAATTCTAGTTCAAAGCACAGTCAAACAACAGATAGGTCTATAGGGTATTTATTTCACTGTGCAAAATCTTCATAAACAAATTGCAATTAGTGGTATTTATTGTGTGAAAATATATATGTACATTTTGACCAATGATCGTTGAATATCAAACGTGAGAGTGACAGAGTGTATACTTGACCTGTAAATAATATCTGTATATTTTGAAAAATCCAGATTTTTTGTAAGTAATGAGGTTTTGGTGTCTGTCTGTAGTGTGTGTGTGTGTGTGCTGTGTGTGTGTGTGTGTGTGTGTGTGTGTGTGTGTGTGTGGTGTGTGTGTGTGTGTGTGTGTGTGTGTGTGTGTGTGTGTGTGTGTGTGTGTGTGTGTGTGTGTGTGTGTGGTTATAAATAGTACAGGTAGATCTTGGTGTTTAAAGTGTGTCTGTGTGTGTTTTCCTCTCTACCTTCAGTGTTGTCATCTTAATCTATAGAGCAGTAGCGTTGTCATGATGAGTTGGGGACCCCTGATGTACTCTTCTGTGTGTTGTGATGGGCCACTTCTCACCAGAACAACGTCTTGGTTTCATCACACATTCAACAAACTTGAAATATTCTTCATCATAAACAAGCCAATACAATGATGAACTGAAGCAATCTTGGGAGGGCTGTTTACTCTACTAACAGAAGGAGCAGAATAGGAAATTAAAGTTACACTTTTACAAAAAATGATTGGGTTGCGTCATTTCTTTTGGTTTTGTTCGACATTATCTAAAGCTTAAATTTCTCAGAAGAATAATTGTTTTAAAAACCCTTCCCTTACAATAAAACACGTCTTTAAGGCTAGAGTATATATATAATATATACATATATATATATATATATTGGCGCAACACACATTTGGTTGATTATTTCTCTGTGGTAACAATGCTTTTTGGCATAAATCTTATACCGTTGGAAAGCCTGTATAGTGCCCTTTACAATGGTGCCCCCATTTTTAAGGAACATGCACTTGATGGGATGAGCAGCAGACGCATGAGTATGTGGGTTTGCTCCCAATCAAATTTACCCAAATCTTCTCTAGCCATTGCTAACACAGCTTATTCTGCTATTGACTCGTTTGGTGTTGGTGGATTGGATGATTGACGTTTGAAGAAACAAGTACATATTGGCAATTAAACAATTTATTCATTTCACAAACAGGAGCCTCAGTAGCGTGTGGAAGAACCATACACAGCCACAACAGCCTGGCACCTCCTCATGCTGGTCACCAGCCTGGTCACACACTGCTGTGGGATGGCATCCCATTCCTCAACCAGCATTTGTCGCAAGTCAGCCAACGTGGTTGTGTCGGTCACTCTGGCACGAACAGCACGTCCAAGATGATCCCACAAGTTTTCTATGGGGTTGAGGTCAGGACTGCTAGAAGTCCATTCCATCCTCTCCACTCCCACATTCTGGAGGTAGTCTCTGATAAACCCCGCCCTGCTGGGGCGAGCGTTGTCATCTTGGAGGAGAGTACGGTCCCAGACTGTGGAGATATGGGATTGCCACTGGTTGTAGAATCTCATCTCTATATCTCACTGCATTGAGATTGCCTCCAATGATGACAAGCCTCGTTTTTCCAGTGAGGGAGATGCCACCCCACACCATCACACTGCCACCATCAAAAGATGTTATTCCATCGGTGCAGCAATCAGCATAGCGTTCTACGCGTCTTCTCCACACTTTGATCCTATGATCAAACTGCCGTAGGCAGAATCTGGACTCATCACTGAACAAAAGGTTTCTACACATGTTCAGGTTCCAGTGCACGTGTTGCCGACACCAGCGAAAACGGACCTGACGGTGAAGGGCAGTCATGGCAGGACTCCTGGCAGCCCTATGAGACCAGAGATTGGCTGCTTGTAGTCTGTTCCGGATTGTCTGGGCAGAGAGCCGTCGGCCATATCGTCCTGCAAACCTTGACTGCAAATCTGTAGAAGACTGAATGCTGACAGGGTGATGAAACGGTCTTCTTGGGGTGGCGTCTTCTTGGGACGCCCGCTTCGCGGCCTGTCTTTGACATCCCCCGTTATATGGAACTTGGCCTTGAGTTTGGAGAGGGTACTAGGGCTCACTCCAAATAATGCCGCAACTTGGTTTTGCGGAACACCAGCTTGAAGTTGCCCAATCGACACTTGTCAATGATATTGACAAGTGTCAATATCAACAGCCAAATAACCTGTTTGGCAATGGCAGAAAAGATTTGGGCAAATTTGTCATTGGTGCAACCCACATACTCAGCGCTGCTGCTCACGCCACAAATGCATGTTCCTTACAAATGGGGCACCATTTGGAAAGGGAACTAACAGGCTTTCCAACGGTATAAGATTTATTGCCAAAAAGCATTGTTACCAGAGAGAAATAATCGACCAAACACAAATTTCCTTACTTTTTGTGCTAATTTTATATATAACAGATTTGCCTGTATCGCCATCCTAAATATGGCGTAACTCTCTACCAGTAAAATATATTTTGGGGCAAAATGGCAGAAGGAGATTAAGAGAATAGAGCTGAATGAATGCATTTACTATCTGCTATGTAATCAAACTTCTCTTTCTTAGTGTTTGTGTTTTTAAATGAACACTTTGTCTGAATTCATCCTATGCAGTATGAGTTGGAATAATTTTTTACCTCTTCAACCCACATATTATCTCATCGTTGTCCTTCAGCTTTATTTCCTATTCCTGATGGTGAGCTCGCTGATGATGGACAGCCCCCTCGTCCAAATATGACACACCGTTATTAGAGCACATCAGTTTATTCCTCCTCTTTGACATCCTTCTCCCTATCATTAAACACAGGCCATGGCGAACATGCATTGCTCCCGGTAATGTAATAAAAGTGTCTGAAACATGTCCAATTGTGGCATAAACTTGGCTGGTAATGGATGCAGCAATCAGGTTAGGTGGCCTCACCGGCCATTATCATCACATGGCACCATTCTGTCCCCGGCCCTAGGTTAGGCCGTGGCTAGCTCAGATGTTACAGCAGCCCACACAAATTAGGCCTGCTTCCACTGAGCAAGGCTGCTCCTTTTCAAGCGGACAGGCTGGTGTTTGCCTACTGACAGACAAAGCATCTGTCTTCCTGGGTGCAAGTCACCCCACACTCTCCTGCCCCGTTACCAGCTCTTTCCTAAGTGGAGGATTCCTCATGCAGGTTCCACGAAACGAGACGATTTATGTCCCGGTGTCGGTAAGAGACACAGAGGCCAGAGGGAACGCTGAGGAGGGAGCGTTTGTTTTCGTGGCGCTCCGTTGACACCCGGCTGTGAGTTGTGGTTTTAAATTAATAAATGTCCCCGCCGGCCTGGTCTGATGGTCCACTGGTCTTAAATCAAGTGGTGGTCGTGGACAGGTCGTGTCTTTAATGGATGGGTCGCACAATAAGTCCCGATGGCTCCTGTGCGGAGCAAGAAGCAAATCAACAGATCGACGCTGGCTGCGGAGGCTGTCCACGGCTGTTTTTCTTCCTGCGCTGCGTCACGTTATCCTCTCCTAACCCCGGCCGTCCCGTCTCACACTTGGCCATCCTGTGCACGTTAATATAGCGGCACTACGCAACCGCTGTCCCCTGCCAGCTTAAGCACGCTGAAACACACACACACACACACACACACACACACACACACACACACACACACACACACACACACACACACACACACACACACACACACACACACACACACACACACAAGCACTATTGTCAACATGCCAGCAAACTGTCACACAGAGACACATAGAAAGACAGAATTAGACAAATGCAAAACCCATATGCACACATGTAGACAAACACACACGCAAGCATCTAAACACATACAAACCTTCAAAGGACCCGGACGAATATACACACACACACACACATTGGGCCGCGCGCACACAGGTATAGACATGTGCATGGCCACTGATTAGACAGGATGATGCAACCCGGTGAGGTTCCCCTTCAGATGTAAATATAAACACACCACTTCCCAGTTTCCCAGAGAGAGAGCGACAGAGGGCGAGAGAGAGGGCGAGAGAGAGAGGGCAGAGGTGCACGCCGGGCCTCTCTGGAGGACCCTCTCCCACCTGTTGAAGTTGAGGCTTTATTAGTGGACAGGGTTGTGGGGGCGGATGTGCGTGCGTCACTTCCTCCCCCACACTCCTTCCTCTTGCTGTCAGCTTCCACACCGAGCCCACCACCATCACCACCTCCACCACACGCCCGGGGGCTGCTTATCTGAATGAGAATGGTGGATAAATGCATTTTGCAAATAGCCATCTCTGTCATCACTGTCATAAAGAAATTATGTTCAGAAGTCATCATTGTGTGAGGGAGGTTGGGTGCGTTGTCAGATTACTCGCTTAATTGTCTCCCTGCTTGAGTGGATAATGCTGGGGTGAGTTCACGTCTCCGAACTGTGTGCCTTCTGAGGGCGAGAACTGCTGGAAAAGAGCTTCAACGCTTATAGCCATCCTGCCCCGGATAAATTAGGTTCTGTAATACGATCCTGTAATTGATTAATGATATATGTCTGGCTCTCTGCTTCTTCCTGCTAGACCTGGAACGGCCCCCGATTGTCCAGCCCTGGTTCCTTCATGCTGACCTATTTATAGCGTGGAGATTTGAATAATGTAGCATACCTGCTGCCTTGGACTATGCCTGAATCAACTTGCAGTAGAAATGGGAGATGTCTTTGTAACCACTAACCTAACCTAGCATTGTTGTTTAAATCTCTGGACACGATGGGGGGAGGGGGAAATACGGGCCTCACTCGCTTTGGGACACACAGGTTTTAAGAAAACAAACAAAAACAAAAAAACAGTTTAGAACGGGTCACAAGATCCGGCTCACTGGTCCCTGATATGTTTTTTCCTGTCGGGCCGCGGGGCCGTCTGGCACGCTGTGCAGGGGTTTTGTGTGTGTGGCGGTGAGAAAGGTACATTTGATGGCAGGGTCAGTCGTGAGCTCGCGTCACGCAGGATGTCCAGGCAGGATGTGATGTGTTAGGCCTCCTTGAAGCCGCTCCAGGAACCTGCTGGGGGCCTGGGGTAGGCGGAACATCTCCCATGTGCACTTGACACAACATTGACGAAAGCACAGCTGAAGGATTAGAAGGGTTTTGAAGGGGTCATCAGAAGGGTCATCGTTATCACGATGGTGAGAAGGCCCAAACACGGCGGCGTGGAATGTGCGGGACATTATATGATACCCTCCTCTTAATATAGCTATACATGACGATATGATGATGATATATGACATCGTGAAAAGATGATCAGAAAAGATAACATAACATAAACCTTTATTAATCCCTGGACGGAAATTGAGGATATAAATCTATACCCTCATGATATATATCAGCCATGATACGTAAGTGAAAACCAACCAATGACCTCATGGTTGTATGAGAACATGGCAGCCATCATCTGACCTCACACCACTGCATGTGGCCAGGGGTGTCAGACAGGGAAGAATGGACATCAGCCAATACGTCAACGCTCTCCAGCTCCAAGTGAACCAAAATGCACTCTGTCTTCCTGGATACCAATTAGAGGGCGGAGGAGTCAGTGGGCCTAGACACGCACTGACAGCCACTGGGTCTAATGAGTGCAGCCAAGCCAGCACCGTGTAACAGGGCTTCTGCTCTAATGTTGCTCATGTACCGCAACTTATGTCAAAGAAGTGCAAGAAATAGCCTTGGGAAAAAATGTATTCTTGGGTTGTTGTTGTTGTTGTTGTTGTTGGTTGTTCATTGAGAAATAAAGTGCCTTTGTCAGTAATTCTGTTTTAAGCCAATCTCGTGGTAAGTCTACCAGGAGAATCTTCAAATATGCCTGGATCAATGAGCAAGCTTGAAGTGTTAGTGTTCTCTGAGGACAAGAAGCAATGCACACTCAGCATGCTGCCGTGTTAATGAGAGAGTAAATGCAGCAGGCCAGCAGTCTCTCCTCCTTTTGTTTCGGGAGCTATAGCTTTTAAACATGTTCACGCACCTGAATACACACAAACAGCACAAAGCACATAGACAGGGAGAAGCAAGCGCAAACATTTGCACACGTTCGCACATATAATAATTCACCGAGACATAAAAAGCTTATTTTTGTCCCTGATGACTCGCAAGGTCGCAGGCAAACAGGAAGGACTCCAAAAATGCTGCAGGAAAAAGACCCAGGCCAATGGGTCTGTGAAGCCATCTGGGTTCAATTAAATAAACAGGGCCAAAGACAAACACCGCCTTCTGACTTGGCTTTTATTATTATGTTTACAATGGACTCTTGGACACCTGGACTCTTAAAACACCCTCAATATATATCTATACAATAAAAAATAAACCTTTGGCATGTGTTAATCTTCTATCATAGAAACATATTAATACCACAATTGTTATCAAACATTTGAGCAAAGGTTGGTTGCCCTGATAATCAAAGACACACTGTCCACCAATGCAAAGGTTTTGAACATCCTACACCATAGGCTGCTATCCTTGTTTGTTAATCACTAATTAATTCATGATAGAGATAAAACTGATTTAATAAAGGCCCCAGTCTAACCATCCAGACCAAACACATTATAATTTGGAAATAATTCCTGACATCATGGCATAAGGAAGTGGGAACATTGGCAGTCAGCAGGAATGACATGGAATGCGAGCTGGGAGCTGGTTATTATTTTTCGATTTCGCCATATGTGTCTCATTCAATCTGTCCTCTTGATTGGAGAATACATTGCACAATGAAATGACATGTGCCAGGCCAATTTGAAGACACACAGGGGTGCCTGTTGATCAATACGCAGGCCTTCCGCTGAGTCTGATTACTATCACTACCATGATAATTATAAACCCAATAAATTGCTTATTGGCGGCACCGTCCATAATGGATAAAGTCTAATAAAGACGAGAGGCCATAGCTCCTCTTCATGCTCGACAAAAACGGACATGTCTCATTAATATTGAAGCCTGTTCTGTCAGCTGGACTGGTTGCTCTGTTAGCTTAGCCATTCCTGAGCCTCTCCTGAGGATGCATTGAACATGGGGATTAGTTTAGATTGAGGAGGCCGGGACAGAGGGGAAGTGTTGTGGTTGCTCTTTAAGCGCTGTGACATTGGCTGCCGCATTGATCAGTCTACTGATTGAAGCTTCTCATATAGCGACGGCCGAGGGGACATGATGGGTTGCCGTGGTTTCCCGGTCGGTTCCATGGAAAAATGGTCCCGGTGCTTTTCTTTCCACCACCCTTTTTCCCCTATGTTTTGTTTTACCCACCAGTATGAGGAAAGTAACCTCCCAATAACTACCCCCCCCCGTCTTGTCCCGTCCCCAAAAACAGCGATTGAGTTGCATCCACAATTACGCATCCAGTAATTGCATTGCTTCATGCTAATTATAGATATTTAGTAATCACAGGGCAATTACTTTTTTGCAATGAGTTTGTGTCTGTGTGTATGAGTGTGTGTCTGTGCGTGTGTGTATGTTTGCGTGTGCGTGTGTGTATGTATGCATTGTATTTTTTTGTAAAAATGCTTTACCAAACCATGAGAATCCTCTCTTCATCTACCGTTGGACACTGGAAGCCACCCATGTCTAACCCTAGTGGCTTGACGTGAACACAAACACACAAAGAAGAGTGCGACACCAACAAACACATATATCCAAACCCTAATTTTCCCCGACCTCGGCTCTTGACCGTGCCTGAGTTTAGCCTTGGTTTCATTGTGTTGCGTCCGAGCTCGCTGCCATGTTGACTCTACCATGTGCAAATGTAGTGTAGTTGAATGAAGTCTGACTTTAATACGGTCGAGTTGTTAGATTGATGTGTGGAACAGAGCTGAAGCTGCAGACACAGATCCCGCTGGGTCAATGTCGTTTTTATGTATTTCTTATTTATTTTTGGCTCATGACATGCACACTATTCTTCTACACTCTGTTGTGTTCACTAGTCCAGGAATAGTGCAGGGTATTTTCCAGCACCCAAGCTGTGGTATGCTGGTGGGATCTCATGGCTTCAGACCTCAATGCTCTATTACTTCCTCGGCGGGACTCATATGTTTGCCACAAAGGGGTCATTCATGGTTTTGCTTTGCCTTGAGACCGGAATGCGTTCGAGAGAGTGGACTGCAGTGCAGTTAATCCTGGGTTGACCAATGCATGAGACGTAATGACCTGCCCACCGCCTACGTTGCCTCATCACTAATGCATCGGCCACTTAATGTCTGCGGCCCCCCTTCAACGGGATGATTGCGCCTGTTCGGTCAGACCACTTTAGTTTCTGACCGCCTGGAGGATTGGAATAGATCTGACGGATATGATTGAAACAACATCAAAAAAATTGGGAGCCGCCTAAATGATGGACTGTGAGTGAACTGTGATTGAGAAACTTTTGTGAGTGGCTCCTATTCATAACTCCACTGTTTATAGAAAAACACTTCCTTTTTTAAATCCCACATAGGCAGGAAGTGGCTCTGACTGTTTGGGAATGTATCTAAATGGATCTATCATTGGGAGGACATATTGTGCATCGAAAAGGAAAACGTGACTACCAAAGAAAAAGCTCTAATGGGACACATCCGTTTTATTCCAAGGAGTTGAGTCTAATGAAAATCTGCCTAGACCACACTTGACCCCACGACCTGTTTAAAATGTTGTGCATTGACAAAGCATGGATATCCATTTGGGATATTATATTTATATATATATATATATATATCCCAAAATGTATGGAGCTATTCAGGATATTTAGCTGTGGGACCTCACTGATGGTGATGACGTCAGCGATTTTTATTTCACTATGGTTCTTGGAGACCCAGTACAGTAAATTATGAAGCAATGAAGTTTCGACAGTCCTGTGGTCTTTTTCCCTCCACAACCCTCAGCTGCTACGGGATATCCAATGCCGAGAATTTATTTATGGAGAGAGTAGTGGAGCTCTCAGGAAAAAGCATGAATGAGTAGACTTCTGCCAGGCAAGCCATAATCTCATGTTTGATTTGCTTAAAAGGTCGGTTAAAATGAAACCTCTAAGTGGTAAATACACTTTGACTCAGCTCAAGTAGAATGTGACACTGATAATTGCATGGTATTATTGTCAATTATTCACGATGGTTATTATTATTAATTCATGCCATTTGTTTATTGAGCAGCACTTTACAGTGTTTGGCTGTGATGGTCAAGCCTGAACCTGAACACATCTTGTTTTTGATTGAATCAATAAGTGAGTGGATCTGTGGCCCGTTTCAAGCAGCCTGTTAGGAAACTTAAGCCAGAACTCTGACTCAAGCGCCAGCGCTTTCCTTCAATGTCGGGATTTACGATTTCAGAACAGATGATTACAATGTCAAATAACTATTTCACTCAATCTCTGATTGGTTGAGCCCACGTGGGCTTTTCCTCCACTGTTTAAATAGATGGATGCACACACGTACATGATGTCTGTGTTAAGGAAATATGTGTTTGCTGTACGGTGTTTGCAGATGCATTGATTTAAATGTACAACTTATTACCGCCGTATCAGCTGTTCTTTCCCAAATAATTTATCAAGAATTTGTGGCTAGGTAGATGAGAGAAGCAAAGTGTATGCGCGAGGTGCACAACCAACATTTTGCATGCACCCTTAAAATAGCATCTGAACAACGCGCCACTGCCATTACACCAGGTAGTTCCTGGTTTGTGCTGAATTGTTTTCTGAAACTGCAAAATAGCACCAGGGAATGTTTGCGCCAGAACATGCCTAATTTACCGACGCCTGGCGTGGAGGGAAAAGAATGCTCTGCGCCAGTTGCAAACTAGAAACGATACATGCGTCAGTGTAGAAAGGCAAATGCGCTGGATGCAAGAGATAGGGCCCATTAAGTTAAAAATCGCTGCATGGCATCAGTTCTCTCGACAAAAAACAGTGCGCTTCCTCACAACTGGCTGTGTGGGCCAAGTTTGGATTTGAAACAAATCAAGAAATTAGTCCAGAAATTAGTCCACAATTAGTCCAGAAATTAGTCCACTTCCTGGCTTTACTGCTAAATATTATTGGCCGTAGAAGAAGTACGATTTTGATGCCGGAAACTGCTACAGGTAAATGTAGAAACATTATGCAACCGCAGAATTTTTTTTCACTTTCAATCCATTATGGAAAGAAAAGGGGTTCAACAATCCCAATGGCGTCCCGTTTTTTAAGATTTGTGAAAAGCCAAGCTCTTCAGCAGCAAAAACCCAATTTGGTGAGATGAATCATATGACTGACCCCCATCAGTGCGGTCACTCATATGATTGGTTAAAATGTGATGGTTAAGATTGCACCTATTAGTGTGCAACTTACGATTGTGCCCATTAGTGTGCAACTTACGATTGCGCCCATTAGTGGGCAACTTACGATTGTCTTACTAGTGCAGTGAGATATAAATAATAGTAAGAAGTAGAATACATAAAAACACAGTGAGTGCATTCCAAGCTTTGCTGCTAGGCCCCCAATTAAGCACACCTGATATAATAGGTAAATAACTTAAAATTACTTGTCACTCCATTCGAAGAGCAGGCCAATTTTCCAGGCTTTCATGCACAGGTTGTGACTAGTTCTCCACAATAATGTGCTTTCTGGCAGTGCAATGGTAGTGTTCAAAAGCCTTATCAATTAAAACTAGATCTGTCTCAGCCCTTGAAATTTCTGCAAGAAGATACAGTCTGAACTGTTCAGAACTTGTGGCATTTTCTCCTTCGGGGAAGTTTGGGAGTAATTCAACTCAGCTCTGCACCCTTTTTCGATGTTCGCGTGGGATGCTGCTCCATCAGGGTTAGACTGGCTCCTTTTGCCTGAGTTAACTGCTACCTCTAGAAACCGAGCTCTACTCAACTTGTGACGATAGTTACCCATTTAAAAAAATAAGCTGGTCTGCCAAGCCAACCAACCACAATCACTCCCACGCTGTTTTAGGCAAGGGTGCTTGTGCACTAATGCCTCTGCAGCTTTTGCCAACTCCTCATCACCGGCATAGGCGTTGATACTGAACTTATTTTTTCACCCCCATTTTTTCTAAATGTCATGTTTCTGTCCATTTGTATGTTTTATGGGTGTTTGTATGGTATTATATGCCGTGTTACCTGCCTCCAGTATGTGTTCCACATCATAGGAACATTATGGAACTGGGAAATCATTAGGCCGTGTGTTCCTAAGTCTGGGTAGTGAATTCTGTAGGAGGGGAGTCATTTAGATTGTCTGGTCTTATTATCCTGACCACAGCCTTTGATGGCATCTTTGACATCTCTGTCAAGACGTAGAGTAAAATGGCCTTCTAAGTTAAATCTCTCTCGCATAAGTGATATCAATTCCTTTAATGTGGATGGTCTGGTTGGTGGGATGACCTTGTGAGGGATGAACATCTAAAAAATAAGAAAATAACATAAAAGTAAAATTAATCTGTAATTCTCAATTACCAAAAGTATTATTTCTGTGCAAAATACAGTACCTTTGTTCTTGCTTATGTGAATCTCTTTCTGCGCAAGAGAAATCTTCTTGGTGTCAAAAACAATCTTCCTGAAGTATGGTATGCAGAGAGAGGACATGAGTCATTTAAATCCAGGACAGTGTGCACAGAGATGTAACCTGGGCATCATTTATATGCCCTTAAGTGTTCAACATAATCTGACTTCTGCTTCATGCAAATGAAGACAATTTCACTGTTGACCAAAATAATTTTGTCAATCTTACAAAACTGAGGTAGTCCTGCCTCAAAGCCAACTTAAAGATATGACCAAGTGCAGAAAGCAGTACCATCAATTGTGATATGTTGTGTGCTGTCAACTGTAGGGCTGTCATTCCTTTCGGTAACAAACTGCTTGGCAAATTCGGGTAATTCAGAAACAAATACAGGGGAAAAGAGTGACGTGTGTTGATGTAGTTTAAAAAAGAAAACCATCTCAGAGAACTGAGATGGTAGGCCATCATGTACTGATGTCTCCTTGCAAGTGTCCAAAGGTTTTTTTTTAAAGGAGAGATATTATGACGTTTCACAACAAGTAAACATAGTATTTGAGTTCCAGAAAACATGTTTTTGAAGCTGTTTGCTGGAAATAGCTTTTAGGAAAAAAAATATTGCCTACCGTTATTCCCCTCCATTTCAGTCCATTCAGAATGCACTGTTTCTGGTGTCTGTAGCTTTAATGCAAATGAGCTGCTGCTCAGACTGAACCACAGCATGGAAGAGAAGGGATTGTTGCCGTTTGCGGACTCCTCTATATCTATATAATATAATATGATAATAATAATATTATGTATGGGTATTTATATAATATTATATCTAATATCACGACCAAAAGCTATGTGCGCCTCGGATGATATTCTGAATCATAAAGACTGCGTCTGACGTCTCTGGCACTTTCACAACAAGTAAAAACTCATATTGGGGGATATCTCGGCCATGGTTGAGAAGAACTGGGGGAAAGGAACTTTGGCCTTGACTCTCTGAAGTCCATGAACCGCGACTTGGAGGAGAAAGGGATTGTACTCCGGGAGCTGAGATGCCGAACTGCCGCCAAGCTCCCCGCGCCGGAGCTGCCGGACTGCCGCCGAAGTTTGAGTAGCTGTCCGGCCGTCGTTGAAGCCGTCCGGCAGCAGCTCCGGCGTAGTACTCCGGGAGCTGAACTGCCGTCAAAGCTTTCCGGCTGCTCCGGCGGCTGTCCACCGGGAGCTGTAAAGTCAGGCAGGGGTTGCTCGGCGGCAGTCCGGCAGCTCAGCTCCGGGAGTAAAATCCCTTTCTTCTCCATGTCTCCTTCTCCGGACTGCCACCGAAACTTCGGCGGCAGTCCGGCAGTTCCGGCGGTGCCGCCGGCAAGGAAAGGGATTGTACTCCCGGAGCTGAGCTGCCGCCGAGTTCCCCCCGCCGGAGCTGCTCGTCCGCTGGTCCACAAAATCGTAGCTATGCTCTGATTGGAGGGGCTTGAGGAAATGGGAGGTAATATTCAACTGTGCCCCCATCCTACGACGGAGGGGTCGCCGAAACTGAGGCCCCGTTCACACGAAGCCGAAACGGGCGAAACCGTTACGGTTTCGATCTATCCGGTTTCGGAGTATCTCCGTAAAGACGAAGTCAAGCGAAACCGGGTAGATCTGTAGAAACGCTGTAGTACACATTCCAGGCCCATAAGGGGCGCTGCTTCTGGTACAGAAATCCAGAAGAAGTGAAATAAGAAGAAGAGGCGAGCATGCGCATAAAGGCTGCCCTTATGCGCATGCTCGCATGTAATTTCTGAGACTCTGCGGGCTTAAGAGCCATTGGCTAGGAGGTCGAGGTGTGGGGCGATGACGTCATGGTTTGCGGTTTCAGTCGGTTTCAGGCATACACACGAATCCAAAACGAAACCGGGTAGATTTGAAACCACCTCCGAGGGTGGTTTCAGAAGTTTGCGGTTTCGGTCAGCGGATTCGCCGGCTTCGTGTGTACGGAAGGCCGAACCGTACAAGACCTTTGCGGTTTCGCCATGAAATCGGCTTCGTGTGAACAGGGCCTGACTCTCTCGTTTGGTATCTGTAGGCGGGGTACTTTCGGAAATGCATATCTCACTCAAAAAATCATGTACTGACTTTTTTCAAAGTTTGTATGCGTGTGGGAGCACCAGAGACCTGAAACAGGGCGAAGCAATACATCGCTGCTCCGCGTCGGGTTCCGGTTCGCCCTGTTGGGGCTTATTTTCCCGATAATGACCGGCATTCTGTACATTATCCCTTACATAACAGCACTCTCTCTCTCTCCCAACAGTCTTGACTGCACACTCCCAATTACTTATTGTTTGTGGCGGAGGAGGGGGTAGATATAGCCTGGTCCTACCAGACTCTCATACTTCATTTCATTTGTACAGACAGTCTGGACCTACTCAATTGACAAACGTTAACTCACTTGGAGGCGGGTGTCTGTTGAAGTTTAAAACAATTGGATCTGCCCTGTGCAACTCTGGATCTGCCATAACCGATCGCTAACATTTGGCCGGGAATCACGTTGCGTGCAGGCTGTAAACAAACCAAACACTGTGCGTGAAGATGTCCGTCAACAAGGGCTGACTTTAACGTCATTGATCTCAGCCACTCACTCTATTCGCTGATTGGATGCAGAAAATGTAGACGCAGAAAACCCACTAACATACCGCAGACCCAGACCTAGTACTGAAGGTAATTTAAAATTGAGCGGAAGTACTTAGGCGGGCGGAGCCCGCTAGGGTAGATATAAAGACCGGACGAGCAACTGACGTCGCTGTGCTGTCCTCCTTTTTGTTAATTGAAGGAGCATGCAGAGAAAAGCTCTCTCCTGCTTGGCTTTCATTAAAATTAAATACATAAAAATGTCGCAGCCGGTCGAGATGTGTCAGGTGTGAGCGAGAGACATACAAAGGTACGCTTACCAATTTTGTAAATGCCATATATACAGTACATTCGGATCGCATGATGGGAATAGATCTATTCAATTAGAAATCTAATCGGATCAGAAGTGTCCATGTAAACGCGGCTACTGATTCACACATTTATCATTGGACTGGATTATTGTAATTCCTTCTTCTCGGCTCTACCTAACTTGACCACGAGAAGTCTACAACTTGTACAGAATACTGCAGCTAGACTACTGACTAGAACGAGGAAATTTGATCATATAACCCCTATTCTCACCTCCCTCAAATGGCTACCAATAACTGCCAGATCGGATTTTAAGGTGCTAGTGATAACCTATAAAGCCTTGCATGGATTAGCTCCATCCTACCTGAAGGACCTTAATATTCCTGATAGTCCTTCTCGGTCCCTCAGGTCTTCAGGAGCTGGCCTTCTTTCACTACCAAAGGTGAAAAAAAAATCCACTGGACAGAGATTGTTCGCCTATGCAGCACCCTATCTATGGAATAGTCAGCCACCTGTAATCCGGGAACCTGTCTCTGCAAGCTATTCGAAGCAAAGCTAAAATGGTTTGTTTGGAACATAGGGATGCCAGAACGATGCCTATTTCGGGAATGATACCGAATGCGTGGATGATTTGTGTCGGTGTCTGTCTGATCATGATACTGTTTCTGTTTCTGATTGTATCGATGCGTGTTTGTTCGTGCTTGTCTGTATTGTTACTAAATTAGCAGCTGTCTACATTTCCAGTGTGCACTTTTCCCTTCTAATTCATTAATCTGTCTGTTCTAGCATGTTGCGGTGAATGCGACTGGATGCCTGGACTCTCCTTATGCTTTACCGGCCAGTACCCCATAACCGATTTAAATGTTGAATTTAATCCTGTATGTATGTGTTTATGTCAAATAAGGCACCCATTGCACTCCCGACCTTCCGTGGAAGGAGGGATCCCCCTCTGCGTTCTGTAATTGGACAATTATATTTTCACGTTCTGTTTCTGTAACTGCTATTTGTTGATGTGACTTTTCGCTGACATCCTTCGGGTGTTCAAGTTACATTACATGATATGAACCTAACCAATGAAGTATCACGTCATTATTACACAGGCGCAATCCATCCTTGAAAGAAATTAGTTTGGGGGTCAGTTCTACTCATATACGAAGAGCTAATCTTTTCTAAATAATCAATAACTGGGAAACTAGTTATTGATTAGAGTGCATGAGTGAATTTAAAACTTTTGTGGTGCCTGAACAATATGGTAGCTTTGAGTGCAGCTCTGCAATTGTATTGAGTTCAGAACACTGTTGGGGAATACAGTGTGTTCTCAGAGGCTCTGGTGGGCACTAATGGGGGAACAGCGACTAGGAAGAGATATAATATAAAGACAAAAGAGGGGTACAGCAAACAGGCAGTGTGCATACTTCCCTTTCTCTTCTCTACGATTCAAATCAACCAATTTAGATTTTTCAGTTAATTATTTAAACATTATGTATTTAGGTACGGATTAGGAATGTATGTAGCATTGGTGTAGCAGATTTATTCTATGCAATATAAAACATAGAAATAGGCATCCTTTGAAGCCAATTTACCTATTTGATGCACTTGATCTGATTGAATTAAAGGTTTCAATCGCTTTTGAAAGCAGTTTTTGTGACTGAGCACAGTCAACCATCACAAACTATTACGCATCTCTCCATTAGGCTTCTCAAGCCATTCTACGATGACGGGCACCTGTTACTGCATCTAAGCTTACACTCATCAGTAGAGATGACCATGTCAACCCTTGAAAGGATTCTTACTTAAAAGATTGGTTACTTTTCTGACAAAAAGCACGCACACACAAACACACACATGCACGCACACACACATACACAAACACAGGGTTTTTCTTCTATTTTTGCAGGACAGAGAAGTCTGCTCACCTCTGGTCGGTCTGATGAATTACTGGTGGGGGTTATGGTGAAAAATATAGGCGGTGTAAGGTGCGTTGCTTGTGGCAGGGGAGAGGAGTCGAAGGCCAATAGCATGTCTAACCCTCACACACTTAGTGCTGGCCTCTGACTTTCATCACCTCTCCCGGCTGTTTGTGTGTGTGTGTGTGTGTGTGTGTGTGTGTGTGTGTGTGTGTGTGTGTGTGTGTGTGTGTGTGTGTGTGTGTGTGTTTGTGTGTGTGTTTGTGTGTGTGTGTGTGTGCGCGTAGAACCCACCATCTTTATGTGTGCATACACTCCCTATGCACATGCAAACATGTGTCCATGAACACCGCCGAGTTTGTGCACACATAAACACACTCACACGCACACACAAAAATGTACTCTCGCTCACACACACACACACACACACACACACACACACACACACACACACACACACACACACACACACAAAAATGTACTCTCGCTCACACATACAGACACACACAAACACACACACACACACAAAAATGTACTCTTGCTCACACACACAGACACACACAAACAAACACACACACACACACACACACACACACACACACACACACACACACACACACACACACACACACACACACACACACACACACACACACACACACACACACACACACACACAAAAAAACAACAGCCACTACAGAGACTCACTCACTCACTCACGCAGAGCGTGCCGTAGTAGAGTCGGTGAGTGCTGATGTCCATTAGTAACCCCGAAGAGACTTGGCGCCATAATGCATCTGCGGCGGACGGCCCTCCCTGTAGGAGTGTTGGGCGAGAATCGTTCTTTTGGTCTTCATGGATCGTTACTCCTCCATCCCCATTCACAGAGTTGGATTGCCTCTGGTGATTTATTTTCAGTGTTTTTTTTAATTTGTGAATGTCCTCGGGAGAATATGTGGTTGATGTGGTTTCGTGTCGCATTAAAGTATGTTTGTTCTATAGAAAAATAATAAAATAGTACATTGCGCTTCTTTTATTAAGTCCCAAATTTTCCTACACTGCGGCGCATACTTTTTTGGGGTATGACAATGGTATTTATAAACCGTCTGAAGGTTTACAAATGCTGGTTTTTGTAAACCATCTGACGATTTACCACTCAGCCCCCAGAAACCGGCTCCAATCCCTGCTAACGAAGGAGCGGACACCTGATTCCCTCCCGTGTCCATTATGGCGGAGCCTGAGGCGACGTCAGCACGGAGACTCCGTGCTTACAAATCAACTCAAGTCCCAAAGGCTAATATGGGTTAGCTGTTTCAAATGGGGATGGACACGGGGAAGAGGAAGAGGGAGAGCTGCATCACCATAGCAACCCTATTGTGCCCTGTCTGCCGTCTCGGGGAATCGGCGTAACAGAGCCTTGCACCGGTGGTGCGAGCCTCTGAATACTGATATGCTAGACGGGAACAAAAAACCAATTACACCTGTAGATTAATTTCTCTCACGTGACACGGACACACACTTGTGCATTACGGTTTCACCATGTGATGTTGTCTGTCTGCCTATACCCACTACTGCTGGTTTTAGAGAATGTTTTGAAATGCAAATTACAATAGCGCTTTGTTTTCTTTTTTGTATTTATGTGTTCATTTCTTTATTTATTTTTTTACATCATTTGCACTAGAAGGGAATCATTTGCATGTCTCTGACGGATTTAGTTCACCTTTGAACCATGTTCAACATCACACGTCACAGGTGTCACCTGGAGCCCAAGATTTCTTCCTTGCTAATTTCAAGGGAGTTTTTTCTTGCCCTTGTGGGGGCTTGGGTAGCTAAGGGGGGTGTCATAAATATTCAGCCTGTTAAGCCCTTTGAGACTGTAATGGTGATTAAGGTCTACACAAATAAAATAAAATTGAATTGAATAAGAGCTGTTCCCCCTAATTGCTCACGACTAGCTGGCTGTTGCCTTGTAGCTGACAACAGCGTCGGTGCGTGAATGTGTGTATGAATGGGTAAATGCCAGGCAATAATTGTAAAGCTCTTTGAATAGCCACTGGTTAGAAAAGCGCTTTATAAATGCAGTCTATTTATCCATTTACGCAATTAAAACGTACAGCTATAAAGGTTACATTTAATGTATGGTGAATCATCTTATTTTTCGAAGGAGGCATGATCATTTGTGAACAGTAACTTGTGGTCAAAATCAGTGCACATGGTAGCTCAGATGTTCAGAGCAACAAGTATCGCATGGAAGTTTCGTTAAAAACCAGGACGTAAAGTATTGAGTACTTTTTGATAGCACCAGTGAGATGTTAAACACAGTTGCTGTGCGTTTTTAAATGTAATGATTCAGAAGGATTTTTTTCCTGGACTCAAGAGTATGATATATCGCTTCTAATGCATTTCATCATCTCTCAATGCACTGTATTAAGCTAGGCAGACTCATTGTTGGCTTCTGCGTACTGCGATTCCTGCTCTCCCTCCACTTTCCCTGTCTTACCTCTCCATCTCCTCATCCTTCTCACTCTGACCACCACCACAACCATCATGGGTGCTGAAGGCTGCCGTTTCAGTCAGTGTGATACATTTGTAAGCGTCTGCCTGAAGGCCCTGTCTTTTTTTGGTCCGCAATTTCTCAGCCCCTCCCTTGCGTTTTCGTCTTCTGCATTTTGTGACTCCTTTTTCTTAGTAGAAACGCTGTTTAATGGAGAACCCGGTCACAAAGGGGGAGGGGTTTCAAGATATTATTTATTATTAGTTATATAGTTATTGCGCCAGACCAGTGTCAATGTTTCATAGTGATTCCGGGGCCCATCTCGGCCACATTAGATGATTCTTTAAACAGTGCACAACAGTCAACCTATATGAAGAGGGAGAGGGCAGCTGCCGGTTTAATCTTTTTATACATTTTGAGTTGTATCATTCTATCCGTGGGCAGGATACCAAGTTTCAAAGGAACGTTCGGCTGATTTGTTTGAAGAAAACAGGGTACACACAGAGAAATAACGGTGCCAACAGGAACCGAAAACGGTTCTTCAGAGTGAGGCCATAGAAACCATTTCTTGTTCCACAAAGAACCTTTCAGACCATTTAATTAAATTATTCCTTAAAGAACCGTCAAAGGTGCCTGGAAGAACCATTAAAAAATGGTTATTTGAGGCACCATTTCTGGTTCTTTGGTTCTCTAAAGAATCGTTTTCCAAAAGGTTCAGAACAGCCTTGCCAGAATATCCAAAATATGGACAGTACTCAGGTTATTGTTGTATATTTATGTACTCTTTCTTAGTTATTGCTGTCTGTGCATGTAAACATGTGACATAATATGCTTGACATTTACAAAATCTGGGCACAAATGTTAACAGGAGTGATACTACAGAACATTTTCTCTTTCCATGCTTGGTGGGAAAAACTCATGATCTCAAGTACAAATCATGGCCATGTCAATCTCACTGTGATAAGGGGTCCACCCCAGAACAAGCCCTTTCATCTCTATGTCAGGGAGCGGTGACTCAAAGCTCAGGGACTAGAACTTCACTGTCTGAAGTGTCCGGGGTCATCACTGCCCCCTCCCACCCTCCCATCTGTGTCTGGGGAAAAATATGAAATTATGACCCATTTGCCAAAGCGAATCAGGAGTTCTCTTGCACTGTCTGCAGAGGAGGATCAATCAAGTCTGCTACAAATGTTTTGAGGGATGCTTGGAGACACGATGGACAGATTAAGTGAGCACGGCGGAGGTGCAATGGGGAGATGTCAAGGAGTCCGTCTTCATCAAGTATGTGCAGCACATCATATCCCAGATAGTCCACATATGACCTGCGGATGACGACCTGAGAGTGTAGCGTTGCATTCTATTCATTACCTCTGTCAAGCATCGGCCCAAAAGTGGACTTTAATTAAATGTTGCCTCCTGAGACCATAATGTTGCATTTGATTCATAACGTCTGACAAGCATTGGCCCATAGGCAGATTTAAATGAACCGCCATGTTTAAAGGGGTACACCAACATATCTATAAATTAGCGTGAGCCTTTCTCACCCAGATTAATAGGATCTGTTTAATTCTGAATTAATAATTGTGTGTCCAGAAGGGGAGTTCCCTGTAGCATAGCTCCTGTTTACGTGAGGGGAATACTCTTTTAATTACTTTCGAAAGATTAATTCCCTACCAGTTATAACACAACAAGATTGGAGCTTGTCTACAAAGCCACAGATAATCCAACACTATTTTCGGCTCTGTACTTATTATTATAAGGCTACCTGTGACGCGCTGCTGAAAGGTTACACTCCACATAGAGTAGCCAGACAGAAGCAGCGGATCACAGAATTGGGGCACTGCCGCAAAGAACCGCAGAATGAGGGAGGAACCGCTAATGAGGAGGCAGCGGTTGTTGCACAGAGAGCAGCAGGACAGAGTGCTAGGGCATTCAGCCAACACAGTCCTTCGACCTTTCAAAACCACAAGAGTGGGCCTAATGGATACAGAGTTTTGAAAGATTTCATCTGGCGAGTCATTTTAATGCTCGCTCTGAGGAGAATCGAGTGAACACACTTATATAGCCTAGTGTTTGCGAGATGAGGCTGACGACGCTGAGCGTGGGCCCTTTACATTATGGGGATGCTTTGGTAAAACGTCTGGAATAAACCTCCATGGTTAACATTTAGAAATTTGCACTCGCGTCTCCTCAATATCGTGACAGTAACATTTGTTGTCAGGTATGCTGAAAAAAATAAAGTAAGTCTCGCCCAAGGAGAAGTCTCTATTAGATATCCTAACCTTTACTGAGGTTAGGATGAGTCAGACTCTGAGAGCAGGTCGTCTTTACGGCCAACTGCCGCAGTCATTTGAGATAAAAACACGAATGTAAATAGTTTTTAGGGGAATTACTGGGGAGATAAGCACTGTTTAGATAATAGAGTGATAACATTTTGTTATTGTGTTTCTAAACTTCGGACACTTTTCGATACCAAAAACAACCATCCTTTCAAATTCCAGTTTTATGCTGGACAGATTAGATGAGATTAGATTAGATACAATTTTATAGTCATTGCACAAGTAAGGAGAACCAGTACAACGAAATGCAGTTTACATCTAACCAGTAGTGTTTTTCCTTATGGCAGTGCTTAAAAAATAAATAAATAAATACCGGTAACTGTATTTGCTATGGGTTCAGGGATTCTTCCTTCAATTTGGAACGGACGTCATGATTATGTTTTAGCAGAAGCCCAGTGGCAGTACAGTGTAAAGTCAGACGGAGAGAGTCGGAATGGTCACAACAAAAATGATGAAATACCTTTTTGTGCTGTTGGCAGTCAGAATAGAAATGACAAAAATATGGCCTTCATTTTTATCGCATTCCATCCCAAAGTAAGCTAAAAAAAATAGACAATTTCAAGCCATTCAAATATTAGACTGGACAGATTTTTTCTTTTCACACACCTGAGAAATTACATGCAAATCAGAACAAAGGTTGAGCTCAAAATTTAAGCTCAGCCCTAACTAAGTTAACTCAATAATGTATTGAGCATGCTTCTTTGCAGAGGAGGAATCAATGATCCGGATAGCCCAGACTTTCTTTCAAGACTGGGCGGCACCAGTCTTTGAGAGCTGCACAGGTTGCTCCCTTTACTCTCTATGCTAACATATCAATTGAACTGTATAATATTATTTACGTTGACTAGTATGTATCTGTGTACTAATCTAGTGTTTCTCTCATTATTTTGTGTTGACAAGATCTTTATAGATATGCTTTGTAAAGGATAGTTCATGCGCTACTTTTTCTTTGTTAACCATTACGTTTAGATATTGTTGCTAGTAGTTTTGATTTGCTTCAGTTCACTGATATTTGCAGATGTTTTGTCGATATACAACAATATATATATTGTGGATGCCTTTGTTTTTTGTTAGGGTATTTTTATAGCAGTATAGTTATAGCAGTGAATGATTGTTCATCTTTTGTATGATGGATAAGATTAGTATTTCAATTACAAGTTCCAGTTCTCAATTTAGTTCCATTTTTGCTTTAACTCATTTCCTTGTTTTGGCATCCCTCCTGGTTCCTTATCTTTAGTACATTTCAAACCCCTTATGTAGATAGCCTTAACTCTGGTTCTTTGGAAAGAAATGATCAGTTTTACAATCTTCAATTATTTTACACCTTCTGCATTCAGACACTTGGGGATCTAAAGGCCAGTGTTGGTTGGCGGTTAGGGGTGGGTTTGGGGGGGGATTTCTCCATGGAAACTGTTCAATATCGTCATGACAACCTTCAACAGCGGGTGAACACGAAAACAATAAAAATGAATGAAGGGAAACGAGTGAAAGGAAGTAATCATGGAATCACATGTCGGCTTCTGTCACTCTTTCTTCCTCACTTTCCTTCTCTCCATCACTCTCTCAAACACTCTCACTTGCTCACTTTCCTTCTCTCTCTCGATCCCTCTCACCCTCTCAGCCCCCTCGCTCTTTCTCTCACCACTCCACTCTCTCTCTCACACTTTCCCTCTTATGCCTTCCTTCACTGTCCTTGCCCTGACATCCAGCTCAGACATACTATATCCTCTGACCCTATCTTGATTCATGCAAGATAACATCTGATCAATCCCTGATGCTGAATCTACCTGTTGGCAGGGATGGGTGTAACTACTAGTAAACCTGTGGAAAATGGGCAGATGCTACGATAAAGTGCCGCATCTTGTTTTGATGGTGTCGTTACAACAGGGGAGGTATCAACCATGCCGGGGCTTCTAGTCAGCCAATTATCTCCAGTGTGACTTGTGTAAGACACACAATATATCCTCACTGGAATTAGCTAACCTATTGGGATCACATAAATTGCAGTGTGACTGCTAAGTAACGCACAACCAATTCTTTGCTAGATATTTTCCAATCTGTGAACTTGCTTCACAGGACAACACTTAAGGGTATATAATAGCTCCCTTGACAGCTATTTACCACAATATAAAGGCAGAGGTTAAATAAGTTGGAGTCACTTTGAAAGTTAGCACAAGTACAGAGTACAGCGTGGTTGAATAATAAAAAATGTGATGTTGTGAATATGTCCCACTTGTCTTATTAGGCAAAATGTGTTATTTCTATCAGCGACAAAATAACTACACTGAATCCCGAGACCCTGTCAATTTAGCCAAATAACTCTCATTCAGCATAAGTCTGTGACATGTTGTTATTGTAGAAGCGTTGTCGCTTTCATATGCATGCGTCTTTTTTTTTGGGACTCACTCGCTCACGTTAATCCTCCCCCCTCCCCATCTCCTTGACACCACAGTGCATCACTGTGCACTTCTCATCACTCTACATGAAAACACTCCCCATGGGCAACAGCATTAATGATGATCACGCCCAGAGCACAGTTATGTGTTGACGTCAGTGTGTGCATAAGTGTGTGCGCGCGGGCTTTGTGCATGTGTGTGCGCGTGTGTGTGTACTTGACTCAATTCAATTGACACGTCCACACCAGGGTTGACTCGCAGGTTTGTTATGGTTGCGTACGAATGCGCTCCGACGAAGTGTTTGGAAGCGACAAAGTGTTTCTACGTGCGTTGTGTGTGGGGGAAGGTGAGGTGGTTGTGAGGAAGGGGGAGGTGGTTGTGAGGAATGGGGAAGGTGGATGGGTGGGTGGGTGCAGGCGTGCAGCTGAACGTTAATTGATGTTGCCTGTCATTCCAGAATCTCCGCTTCCATCTGTACATCTCTGGTTCATAATCCAAGCGCCATGTCGAGGGAGCCATGGCTATGATGTCCCTTCTATTACAGTCGGTTCAGCTATACTTCATCATCACTAAAAATAGAGGTGATTAACGACACACTGATGGTGTGGCCTAGTGTGCAGGAAGTTGAAAAATGTGAAATGTTGAATTATTTAATCGAAATGTCCAACGAGCGAGATTCCACAATAAGACTCCATGGCGAGGTGTTCAGCATCCACATGGAGAATTATCATTTTATTTTTGCACTTCTGCATAGAAACACATGCCCAAATGGAACAAGATACTGGAGAAAGGCAACTGCTTAATAGGTGTTGGACACACGAAATTAGAAACCAAAGATGTAACGAGTCCCATGTGGAAACATGGAAACAAACGGCATGGTTCCCTTTAGAAATCCGAGGTTAGAAGATTAAGAAAAAATACATAAATAAAATAACCTTTCCCTTTCTGTTTGTTGAAATAATGCACTTGTTTGCGTTATGATTGATATACGGAGAACGTTTTTTAGATATATTATTTAATATATGTATACATTGCTACATATAATTTCTTCTACATAAATACAGACTTTTGTGTCAGCACAACAATTGGCCATAAAGTAATCGAGATACAATTACATTTCCTTTTCTTTATTAAACATAAGGCAACTATGGTAGACCATGATAAATATACGTCACCAGTACTCCTTGGACTCCATGTGAAATGGTTTACACTGATCTAACACATGTGAAAGTGTCAGGGAACAAATCAAATTACATTAGGCTACTGCACACATTTAAGCTGCTTTTCTCCACATTAGGCACGTCTGAACCGGATGGACCGGTCACAGAATCTCCCATACTGCACTATTGATGTTTCATGAAATTATACAATGCTATTCCATAGAGTCTATTGTACATTTGGTCCTTCTCTCAACCAGCACTGACGCGTCAATGGTAGACACACTTTATATAACAGACTGACAACAGCATTCCATAGATGTTCCCATATATTTCTTATTGAAACTGTTTTTCTTTTACAAGACTACTTTGACACAGGTATTTCCTGAGCACATCCGTGCAGATGGCGTTCTCCTGACAAATGTCTGAACTTGGTCGCGGTGGTCTGTGTCGAGGTGTGAAGGGTGGCAATGGCAGGAGACAAACCCACACACACCCGCGTGCATGGCCTGTTGTGTTAATTATGACCTTTGAGCTGCTTAACTTTGAACACCAATCTCAGGCTTGACTTTGAGATCACAGTACTATGGATGCTTGTGTTCGATCTCAAATCTATAAGCGTATCTATTTATATATAATAAATATATATATATCTATTTATATATATATATATATATATATATATTCTATTTTTGACACCGTATAACACATTTATGGAGCTAGCTAGCTTGAAGAAAAGTTCAAAATCAAACTTGTTGTATTCGTAACGGCACGCTATTTTGTAAACTAATGCTTAGTTTGTGGATGTATGAAGGCAACGTGATCCCAATCAAAAACACACTGGATAGAAACCTATAACCGCTAATAACAGACTAACATTGCTCTGGACCAGTTTCGACACATCCATAAACGATGCACATATGAACTTAAATGGTTTGTAATGTATTGTACAATGTTAGACATGCAAAACATGCTTTCATTTAATAAATGTTAAAACATAGAAATGAGTGATATGAGTGAAATAGTGATGGCGTGTCCATTAAGCACATGTTCCTCTACCATGTGATTTTATGTCTTGGTAGTTCACGGGAAAGAAGAAAGCACAAAATCCCGTCACACACACACAGTTCATTCATTGATTTCCCGAAGGGTCCTTGGTTCATCAACAGATCGCTGTTGTCCTTTCTTGATCCGGATCAGGTGAGAGTCGTGACCTCGGGCTGGGCATAGATTCCCGTTGCAGCCAGGATGTCTTTACAGCTCTCTTGATGTGGAGGGAAACACACGGCACAGAAAATACAACTCAGCGATACGACAGAAAAGATGACAAACACCAAAATCTCATCGCTGCTAAGATAGGTCGGTCTCGAACAGGAGCAAGCATATTGGACGAACGCAGATCAGATCTACATGGGCCGAGACAAAAGTGGTTTGGATTTTGATCGAGCATGACGCTAATGGTTATCTATTGGAGGCGATTGTTATATGATGCAGTAGGGGATGATGTAAGACTGTTGGGGTGGTAGCAAGCAGCTGGTATATGTGTGGAGGGATCAACAAAAACAAAACAATGTTCAATGAATATGCCCCGAAAGGGCAGGATTTAACGGAATACAAATGCATGCATTACCCCCTGCCATCATTAAGGGGGGAATCAGTAAAATAAATTGATCCTTTAATTACGTCATTGCTTTTTCATTTAATTATACATTTGCATTAAATAAATGGCCAAACAAACATTCAGAAGCATCCAAACTAAACCGGAGCCCTTCTGGACCCCCCTCCCCATCCAGCTCCACTTGGCACAGTCCATTGAGGTCTGATCACTCACACCTGTGCATGGTTCACCCTCAAAAACATGATGCCGGCAAGATTAAAAAGAAGCAAAGAGAATGGGTATATATTTATAAACCAACTAGTAAAGAAAATGCAGATTAACTAAATAAATAGACAAGTGTAATGCATATTAATACATCCTCGCATATGGGATCATGGAAACCCTCCTATGCTCATCCATCTTAGCCCTGTTGATCAGTCAATGGGCATCTCCTTAGTTGTTGGTCATTATGCACTCTAAATCATCTGTTGTGTTGTACACATCAACACACTGAACACACTGTTCAAAGCAGGGGCGTTACTGTCGGGGTGGGGTTGTTTGTGTTGGTGGTTGCTAACGGCGGTAACTGGCTGCCTTACCTAATGTATGAAAGCTCTACTGTTTCAACTCCCTTTGCGGCTTCCACAGCTACTCTGCTGTCAGGCAACCATTTCCTGTAACTGATAACCATTTAAGTATTTTCAGAGCTGCCTGCATACATCTGTCTTATTCCCTATTTCCTGCCAAAGTGCGCGGCTAGCGTATCAGCCATAACCTACATCCTGTGCAATCCAAGAATTAGACACATCCCCTACGGGCCCAGGTTCTGGCAGGCAGTCATAATCCCTTTGAATCTGTCCAGTTTTAAAACAGCTGTAAAGACTGTAGGCCTACAGGGTTCTGCATGGTTTACCCAATAATGAAAGACAGATGGATGCAGATGCATTACAGAAAGTTTGATGCTTTTATATTTTTTGCAAATACAGATGCACCCATACACAAGGGAGCTTAATTTATACTATATACAGAGATCATTGTCTTAAATACATAAATGTAATTATAGTCTTTGCTCTTATATTCTCTGTTGAGTTTTTCCATTGCAAGTGCTGTTCTCTGTCAGGTTTAGCCCTTCATGGCATCAATAGCCGTAGTTGAATAACATGGCTCCCAGCCTTTTACCAACACCACCCATCACCAGCCGTCCAATCAGAACACAGCCACCTTCTCACCACACCTACCTGCTGGCGGAGTGTTGTGTGTCTTCGTGTGAAGGCATACCATTAAGATGCAGCGTTTACAACACACTTAACCGCAGTCCTAGTGTGATGGCTTTTGAGGGAGAAGTTGTAATACTAAATCATTTTTTAATGGAGGGAAGAATAAATGCAAGAAAAAATTTAACCCGCTAGGCTTTGTTTGTGTGTGGATGGATTCTCTGGCATTATATTCAATTTGCCATGTCGGCCGTCAACATCCACCGCTGACAAGACGGAGCTCAACACATCCACAAACACTGCGCACACAACGCGCACAGCACGCCTGCTGTTCTCAGAGCAGAGTGGAACATTCACAGCTTGGTTGGCAGAGAACAGTTTTCTCTATATTATGGTCTTATGTTAATGACAGTCACAAAATAGCATTGATTACTATGTTTACCGTCGAATACGACATATTAGCCCTTTCAACAAAGGGAAGAAATTTGATTTTTCCCCTTTAAAGTCATAAACGCTATCTTACTTGTACGCTATGCCCTATAGTTTTTGCATTGAAAGACGAAACTAGTAAATACAATTTATAATCTATCAAGGAACCTAATCACTTGACCCTTGGCTACTTGATTTGAAGATGACATAATTTTGGTAGTACTTACTGGCTCCGTAGTCGTTGGAAAGGGGAGGAGTCAGGGGTTATTAACTTGATTGCAATCACCGCTAGATGCTGCTAATTTCTACACACTGCACTTTTAAATATTATGAAGCTAACAAAAAGGCCTCAGCAAATATTTTTCTTACACTACCAGAGCCCCGATGGTACACTACCAGAGCCCCGATGGTAAACTACCAGAGCCCCGATGGTAAACTACCAGAGCCCCGATGGTACACTACCAGAGCCCCGATGGTAAACTACCAGAGCCCCGATGGTACACTACCAGAGCCCCGATGGTAAACTACCAGAGCCCCGATGGTATGGTACACTACCAGAGCCCCAATGGTAAACTACCAGAGCCCCGATGGTAAACTACCAGAGCCCCGATGGTTCACCAGCAGAGCACCGATACGATGGTACACATTACCAGAGCACAGACGGTACACCAGCAGAGCACCGAACCACCGGTGCACTCGCTCACTCAGCACGACCCCATCCCAGCTCCGCCTATTCAAGCACCGTGCCGTGAGCGTGCGTGCAGTGGTGCGGTTATACATTCAAAGGGTGTGCGTGTGACTCACCAGTCCGTATGGTGGGCTCTCCTGGGCAGGAGAAGTCCCCGGAGGTGAGCAGGAAGCAGGACGCCTCCTTCTTGCCGGGCTTGTCACGTGGGCGGGAGCAGCGCAGGGACCACCTCTCGCTGGGGGACAGCGGCTGGGTCAGGCTGCAGCCCTCCTCCTCCGACAGCGCCACGTTGGCGTCCCCGTTCTGCTTGGAGTCTGGCCGGATCGACAACACACACACCCGCCGGTGTAAATGTCAAAGCTTTTAGCAAGCAGCCCTCGGCGGCTCCGCAGGAAAAGGGTAGATTACATAACTGAAGGAATGTGTATTGCTGGGATGACATCCAAAGTAACATCGATATCCACATACTGGAGTGCCTGGAAGGGGATTTGAAAGGTGACATATTATACCACCAGGTGTGAGTGTGATTAGCCGTTACAAGCCGTTTTGAAAATCTACCTCTTCTGACGTCACGAGTGGGCGTGTCTGCCTAGATGTGTGCTGGATAGATGGGTCTACCAGTCTATCCAGTGGACTGTAGCAAATGTTGCTCATCTATCTGTCATACATCTGGGTGGACACGCCCACTTGTGATATCAGAAGAGGCAGAACTTCAAGGCGGATTGTAACGGCTAATCACACTCACACCTGGTGGTATAATTTGTCAAAGCCGTTGTGGCAATACCTTACCCCGTCATTAAAAAACTAGGGATTGATTGCATCAATTATAAACATCGTCATATCAATTAACCTTCCCACTAACACACAGGCACACACACACACCATGGCATAGTTTGTTATGATTAAATTAGGGGTGGGAAAAAATTGTATTCTTTGATGCATCGCGATTCTCTCTAGTACGATTTCGTCTCGAATCGATGCAGATAAATTAATAATCGGAATTAAAAATATATAAAAAATAATTATAATTTGAATTTGTTCGCCTGCTGCAACATTTTGTTCGCTAGTGAGGAATAATTTTAAAATGATTTAATTTATCTTCAGTGTG
Organism: Gadus chalcogrammus; assembly: GCF_026213295.1. Lineage (NCBI taxonomy): Eukaryota > Metazoa > Chordata > Actinopteri > Gadiformes > Gadidae > Gadus > Gadus chalcogrammus. The sequence continues at coordinate 11,489,647 of NC_079412.1, forward strand.
TATTGGCCAATCAGATTTGTCTTGACACGATTGCGATTCAGCCTCTGCATAGCATGCACGCAAACTCACAGCCAGACACAAGAACTCCTTCTAATTCAAGAGCAGCTTTTTCTTTAATGACATAGAAAAGATTAGAAAGAAAAGAAAACTGAAACATATTTTTTGCATACTTCCATATTGTGTTGTAATGCAAGATGCATTGATTGTTCATAGAAAGTCATATTTGTGACAAAAGCTTTTTCTCTAATAAAATATTAGATAAGTTAATTAATCTGTTGATGTCTTTAATGATCATCACAAAAGTAGGAAGTGATTATCAAACTCTGAGTAGCAAACTCAGATGTTTATCGATGCATCAAGATGCATCGATAATCGTTTTAGAATCGAATCGTTGAACTCATAATCAGAATCGAATCGAATCGTGAGGTGCCAAGAGATTCCCACCCCTGGTTTAAATTAGAAATAAAGGTTCACCCTCCCATCCCTTTTGAGTTGATTGTATTTGATTAACATCAGTGCTGGCTGGTTGGTGCACGGGTGATACAGGTGTACGTGAGAAAGGGGTAAAGGCGCCAGACACACTGTATTCAGACGATGTGCTTGAATATATTAGAGATATTCTGTTGGGACCATATAACTGGATAGCAGAGACATTCAACTGATGTTGACTTTTACCTTAGATGAATTAACCTTTTTCTTATTTATGGGTAATTAACGCAGTGATTACTGAAGAACAGATTGTTCATTTTGGTTTCTAGGAAATAAGCATCAGGACATACCAACCAATAAATCAATAAAACATATGAAGCTCATTTAAGATTAACCTCATCAAGTAAATACTCTTGGAGACAAGCTAGCAGTATGTGACAGACCCCCACAAAATCCTAATAAGTTTTAAGTAAGTCAGTAACTTAAATCATAACGTCAACGTCGGCTTGGGAACAAGAGTGTCGTGCTCATGCTCTAACCTGAGCGATTCCTGGCGACCGTCTCGTCCTTGGCCAGGGGACAGGTGTCGCTCTGGGTGCTGTCTCTGTGGGAGATGCTCTCCGACTTCCCCAGGGACGCAGAGTCCGTGGGGGCCTCCGGGTTGGGGTTGTGCTTCTTCTTCTTCTTGGGCAGCTTCTGCTTGGCCATGGCCAGCGAGTAATACATCCCAAAGTTGTTGACGATGACCGGCACGGGCATGGCGATGGTCAGGACTCCGGCCAGCGCGCACAGCGCCCCCACGATCATACCCAGCCAGGTCTTGGGGTACATGTCGCCGTAGCCCAGCGTGGTCATGGTGACCACCGCCCACCAGAAGCTGATGGGGATGTTCTTGAAGTGCGTGTGGTTGTGGCCCGTGGGGTCGTCGGGGCTGGCGCCGATGCGCTCGGCGTAGTAGATCATGGTGGCGAAGATGAGCACGCCCAGCGCCAGGAAGATGATGAGCAGCAGGAACTCGTTGACGCTGGCCCTCAGCGTGTGGCCAAGCACGCGCAGCCCCACAAAGTGACGCGTCAGCTTGAAGATGCGCAGGATGCGGACGAAGCGCACCACGCGCAGGAAGCCCAACACTTTGGTGGCCGGTTTGGAGGACAGGCCCTTCAGGCTCATCTCCAGGTAGAAGGGCAGGATGGCCACAAAGTCGATGATGTTCAGCAGGTTCTTGATGAACAACACCTTGTCCGGGCAGTAGATGATTCGCACCAGGAACTCGAAGGTGAACCACACCACGCAGATGCCCTCCACCACGGTCAGTATGGGCTTGGTCACCGTGTCCCACTTCTCCTCCTCCCTTGTGACGTTCCCCACGACCACCAGCTCTGTCCAGGTGTGTATGTCATTGAAGGCTTGGTGGGTCTCCAGGCAGAAGGTGGTGATTGACACCAGGATGAAAAACAGGGAGGCAAACGCGACTCCCTGAAAGAAAGAGGAAGGACAAGTTAATGGGCGCAGATTTACCATGCATAGCCAGGCGCAGCTGTTGTATGGTGTTTTAGCTGTCAGGAGAACAATCGTCCCTTCTGATTGGCCAAAAGCTGTAGAACAAAAGCTGTGATTTCAAGATCAGCGATTATGTCTGTGAGAAAGCTCAACAAGATTCCTTGAGAAAATAGCCCCCGTTTCAAATCAATTACAGCTATGCACACACTCACAGAGTCACGCTGAGAGACTAATGGGATTCCATTAAGTCCAGCCATCGTCTAACCTGCCACTCACTGACAGCAGAGAGCTGGCTACATGGATACAGCTGTGGGCACTGACATATGTTTGGTTTAAGTGGTAAACGTGCTCCCACTAGGGCAAATCATGCATAATAACAATATTGACCATCATTGCTATGCTGATGACACGCAAATCTATGTATCGCTATCACCAAATGACTATCGGCCCATAGATCTGCTGTGCCAGTGCATTGAGCAAGTGAAAGACTGGATGTGCCGAAATTTCCTTCAGCTAAATGAGGATAAAACAGAGATAATTGTATTTGGTGCTAAAACGGAAAGGCTTAAAGTAACCCAACACCTTCACTCTCTGTCCCCTGAAAACCTCAATCAAAGCCAGAAACCTAGGGGTTATCATGGATTCTGATTTACATTTCGAAAGTCACATCAAATCAGTTACAAAATCTGCATATTATCACCTTAAAAATGTAGCAAGACTTAGAGGGCTCATGTCCACAGAAGACTTACAAAAACTTGTACATGCCTTTATCACTAGTAAGCTTGATTACTGCAATGGTCTCCTTACAGATCTCCCAAAACAAACTCTAAGGAAGCTTCAGCTTGTTCAGAATGCTGCTGCTAGAGTATTAACAAAGACCAAAAAATTTGAACATATTACACCCAATTCTTAAATCGTTACATTGGCTTCCTGTAGGTCAGAGAATTGATTTTAAAATCATGTTGCTAACCTATAAATCCCTACATGGTTTAGGCCCAAAATATTTAACTGATATGCTTCCACTACATAAGCCTTCTAGAACACTAAGATCTTCTGAGACCAATCTGTTAATTATCCCCCGAGTAACACAAAACATGGGAAAGCAGGATTAGTTACTATGCAACAAATAGCTGGAATAAACTCCCTGAGGATTTAAGACTTGCCCCAACTCTGAGCACCTTCAAAACAAGATTGAGACTTTTATGTTTGCTTTAGCTTTCTGCTAAATCTTAAATACTTTAGCTTTATTTTACTAAAATGCCTTTTTAACTTTCCCTTTATTTTCAATTTAATTTTCTCACTTTCTTAAATACATTGCACTTTCAATTTTACTTACTAAAAAGCCTTTTTCTATTTTACTAATTTCTTTGCATATGTTTTCTTTTACTTATCTATCATTTTATTTTAATGTATAACAATGTTTATATGTGAAGCACTTTGAGTCTGCCTTGTGTATGAAAAGTGCTATATAAATAAAGTTGCCTTGCCTTGCCTTGCCTAAAAAAAGATGCATTTCAAATGAAAGACCAAAACAAGTAAATATAATAGCCTCTTTGTCAGAAAAGAGATGACAATAATTGAAATTTAATTATGGATGTATCGCCTGAATTTGATTTTGTACATTGAAATAAATATAAATTACGTCACAATTATTATTTTTTTAAACGTCCCATCACAAAATGTCCTGTTTCACACGTCACATTACAGAAACAATGGTTCATTCCATCTCTTAGGAAACAATCCAAATCATTGGACACAATGGAAACCCTCCCTTGTCTTTATGAGAGTCTGCGTTTTCTACCTCGTAACATTAGTGAATCAATTCTTCCATCTGACGGCAGGTGTTGCCGTGCCTTGTAGGCAAGTTGCTTGTGAATCCAACACAAAAGCCACCGCAGTCTGTGTTTGTGTTGTCATTCATTCTGTGCAAACTAAAACGCAGTCTGTCACTAATGATCACAATAGTCTGGCCGGATTGTAGTGCCGCGCCGTGCCCCATCCTCTTCCAGCTGGTTAAATATGTACCTGTGCCATGGGTGCACTTAGCTTCCAGTCTCCTCCGTCCTGCCGCACACAAATCAATCAGTCCTATAGTGTTTGGGTCTACGGTATTGTATGAAAAGCTAATAAAGCACGCATGCATGACTTCAATGCCCATTACACCGGACGCATTGTGGGACAGCTAATCCTCCCCACAATGGGAGCGAGTGAGATGTATACACTGTGCAATGACAAGTGATTTAATTCTTTATTCTGCCTAGCCATTAAATGCTATGCTGATAACCCGGGTCCCTCCTGCATTCATATCTTGGGATGTCATCTGCTTTCACCACTGATTATTCATTCAATGGAGTTAATTCATTCATTCAATGGGGATTTAATAAAGGGCTGCCTCTATTAAAGTATGGATTTTAGTAAGTCGTATGATATTAAGTGTTTCTCACCTAGACAAAACCACAACTATACTCAGGGTGAAATGATAATTGAAACATCCATTGTCAGGCAAGATTATATATACTGGCTGAGTGAAGGTATCTGCACTTAACTAGGTTGGGTTAAATTATTATTAAAACCGTTGTAATCTCTTCCTGACACATTAGACTTTACGGTTCAATCGGAACAAAAACCCCATCTTGTATAATAAGCAGGAGTGCATCTTATGAAGTCTGTTTCCAATGTACCATGGGCTGCTACACTCTACTCTGTTCTGCTATGCTCTGACCCCTGACTCGCAGCCTATTTCATGTTTTTTCTACCTATACTGCATGTATGCTGATATAGTTTGAGACATAATTTGACCTTACCCATTCCCGCTCACCTTACCTGCTTTTTAGGGTTATGGAGAAAGAAAGAAATACGACCATCACTTTATACTGTAGTTCCCTTTCATAATTGTTTATATAGCATTGCACACATATCGACCATCAAGCCATAAAGCCATAAAGGTAGGGCAAAATCTGGGGAAGCTGAAGACGGAGAATTGGATCTAGAATTTAATTGAGGATCCAAAGTCAACAAATCGAATTCAACGTATGCCAGAGGTCATTAATTCTGCCTTTGTTCTCCGACACAACAGGAGACACAAGCAACATGCATCCCAAAAAACGGCACTATAGCCCATTTTATTAGTACCAGTGCTCTAAGAATGACAGTGTTTTAATCTGTATTTCCTATGAGTTGCACCGATGTGCGATAGCAGGCCAGTGCGTGTGTGTGTGTGTGTGTGGCGTTCCGTTTCCACTCCCTGCAAACAGATTGGGCGTGCCAACCTTTTATTATTTCAACATATGCACGCTTGCTTTCAGGAGACGAGGGGAGCAATGGCTGCAAGTTACTCTATAAACAGAGCGCAAGTAGACTCCATCTGAATTGGAGCACTCTGCCTCCTGCCATCGAGTGGAAGAGAATGGAGATCAATAAAAAGGATTTGCCACTCAGTGATATGACTGCGTTTGGGCTTCGCTTTAATCCAAAGTACTCCAGGTCCAGATGTTTAATAACAGGACAATTTAAATTCTAGTCGGCAAATGGCCGGTAAATGCCAGATAACCTATAACCTGGCATATAACGAGAGACACATTTCGAGATGGTATTGATAAGGATGTTGTATATTCTTGATAATAATATACAGCCCTACCCTCAACCATTACAATTTGTCTGTGGCTCCATGCGGGGTGTTTCCAGTACAGCATAGATTGCTTATGCCCATTATATTAAGAGCTCCTGTACCCAGTGGGCCTATGAAGACCAGAGTACGAGACTTCTGCCCCCTGGCCCCATCCTTACAAGAGTCCGTCCCCCCCCCCCGCGCGTTCCATGGCTACGGTTGCCCTGAGCATCACAGAACCCACTGTGTGCCCACGTGGGAACTGTTGCTCTGCGTGTAGGCTAATTAAGTTCGACTATGCAGCCGAGATACAGAGTAGCCACATGTGCCAAACAGTGGAAAATTGGCACAGGCTGTGACGAATTTACAACATTTACCGTGTGCATCGGTAGGTTATAACTGCGGATAATAAATGCGCGATGCAGATATGTTTTTCAAATCCAAATTGCATTCTATTCTGAAAATAAAAAAGAAAAGGTTAAGAATTTAGATGTTTGAAGATATATCTAGGATGCATGCAAATCACTACCGTGAATATGCAGTTACAACACCCATTCCTGCCCTTTAAATGAAAGGACATTTCTAGACAAATAAACTAAAAGTCTAATTTCCATGCAGGCTTCGATAGGTTTTAAATGTAGATTGTATTAATTTATATTGATACCAATACAAATACTAGTAGTATTTTTTTATATTCCAAGGTATTTTTAGGCTGCATCTATCAGACACAAGCATGATGCAAAGGCATAGACACACATGAACCAAAACGTACAAAAACGTCTGCACACACGCATACACGCACACACACACACACACACACACACACACACGCACGCACGCACGCACGCACTCACGCACGCACGCACTCACGCACGCACGCACACACACACACGTACACAGTCCCCCCCCTCCCACACACACGCACACAAACACACAAAACACACACAGAAACACACACATTTTCATTATGTTCAACTGATCCGCAATTTCCTAGCCTGGAGCTCCTCAGACAACGAAGACGGACATGCAGCTGGGGCCAGATAATGAGGGCGGTCCAGGCAGACAAACAAGTATTTTGAGGAGTGAATCATATGAACACCACACGTGTCTAGCGGCACCGGCACTTAGTGCTAACCCTGTAGGACAGCTCATCACAACAGGCCCCTGCCTGACACGCTCCATCAGAAGAGACGCGCTCATCACCGGCAGTTCTGCTTTCCCCCCTTTACATCCTTTCCTTCCTGTCCTCCTGTGCGCTGCCTTGTGGCAACAGGTTGCAGAATAATCACGCTAACAAGGAACACGAGATGCAGGTCTTTTTTCAAGCAATGTACCGGTTGATCAGAAAATGCCTGAAAAAGCATGTACATCAAGTGACACTTTGTCTGGACTCATGATGTGTCTCTAATGAGGATTTCCCCCGAACAGATCTACATGGTACAGCACATGGCTCAAGACAAGGCTGAGTCACCTGCTATGGCAGTAAAGAAAGAAAAAAACATTGATCGATAATTTATAGATTTATAGATGGCTTGAGAGAGATGGACAGATTCATAACCATATTCAAATTCAACATCTTTAGAATTTAACTAAGGAAGGCCCATTTCTGACTGAATGTACGTATGTCCGCATTTTTTATGCAGGTTGACATATGAATATATTACCCACAAAGACCACATGCTATTCTACAGTCGTTAAAAGGGCTATAAATACCATTTGATTTGCGAAATGAATATTTAATCTTCATCCAAAGAACTCAATATGATTCTGTTCCATAATCCCTGCATATGCGATGCGACTGTTATTTCACCCTACCAAAGCAATACATCTTGAAGATTTAGTGCCACTTATCACACTTCTGTGTGCACAATGAACGTTGACTGAAGGTTCGGATGACATGCGCACATTCTGTAAACGCTAGTGTAGGAAACGCCTGCGCAGCCCGATAAAAAGGAGGATCCCCAAACCTCAACTGTGCTGTCTTTGTGTGTGTCTGTGTGTGTGTGATTGGGTCCCAGCGGTATTTTGTCTATCTACATGGCAAACGATTTACACCAGACCTAAACAAACTGGCGTATCTGCACACTATCCTCTCCAAAGGCACCGCTGAGAGAAAGGGGGTAGCCAACCAAAACTAAATTATACTTTTTACTTTGTAAAGTGCTATTAAGATTTATACTTGGCTTCTGAAATCTTGAACCCGATGCCTGATAAAAATAATACTATGGCACTGATCTGAATGACCTGGCTGGATCTGAAAAGTGTTACCTCGGGGACCCTGAACCGTCTGTGTGCTTGTTTCGAAGTGTTACATCAGGTTTTCTGTTTAGTTATGGAACCATCAAACACCGCCACTGTATTGTCACAATACTGAAACAGTTCACAGAATAACTTTTCCCGGGAAATGGTCATTTATAATCGCCTCACATTCAGGGTGGTCTCCAAATGTTCCCGTATATATGATGCGTCACTGCTAAGTCACACTAAGCAACTCAACAAACTTTCAGACAATATGCCACCATGCAAACATGTGGGAGAAGGCTTCAAGATCATCTCCTGCACATACTCCCCCTTTGGGGTCTGTTTTAAATATTGCAGCAGGTCATGCAAGAGAAGATAATGTAAAATGTGCAATGTACTATGCATTCTGCAATATACAGAATTGTAACAATATCATTTAGCCTAATAATGTATAAGTACCTGAGCCCATTGAAAAACAATTGCAAATATGTACTTTCTTGCTTATAATTTGTTACTTTTTTAAGGTTTTAGTTGATATTTTTTTTAACATGTCATCTCAAGCACGTTATTCTTTTCATATATATTTTATGTTTTCTTGCAGTGTGGGCCTGAGCCCGAACATTTGAATCCTATGAAAATAAAAAAAAAATTGTTTTCGTTACCCTCAAATTTGTATCTACCGGTAGTCTTTATATCTACAGTACATCGGGAGCAGGTCCGCTTTCATGGAGGCCGCCATGTTGCACCGCCATGTTTCTACACTAGCTCAGAATGGACAAATGGCTCCACTGAGCATTCACCATGGCGTTATACTATAAGTGTCCTAGAAGCTCACTCGGAAGCAAACATCAACTCACAACTGCTGCATAGATGGCGCTCCACCCACACATCCACACACACTGGGGCGTTATATTTAAGTGTATATATTTATATATTTAAGTAAAATGTACCTTGGTGCGATCAAAATTAAAATGCATTCATCTTTAATAAATGTTCCAATAAAAAACAAAGATAGCAAGGTAGTAAAATGGCATCAATGATTAACTGCCAGCGCATGCCTACTAACCTAACATTATAGGATACATACAAGAGATGCAGTGGAAGGTGCTTTAATGCCTGCAGAGGGTCAGCGGGTGCCCAAGCAGTCTGTATACCGACCACCGTTCCAGCAGATTCCCTAGAGGGGACACATGTCAGGGGCCAACCAGCTATTGAGAAGGCGTGCAAAGATGGCATGACCCAAGCCAGGCAGCTGGGGAGGCATGGCCGGAAAACAGCAGCAGCTGAGCAGCTGTCCGACCACAGTCATCTCCCCCAGCTGTGGACCGTCCCCTACAGCTGCTTCTGATAAAGACAGAGCGGTTCCCCACACAGAGCGGAACAAGTCACCGGTTCCGTGAACTATTAAAGTAAAAGTATTTAGTTCCATACACGCCACGGCGGTGTGTTTGTGTGTGTGTGTGGGTATGTGTGTCTGCTTGTGCATGATTGTGTGTCCAAGAGAAGCTTCTCCAACAGCCGGAGTTCCAGTTGTCATCGCCATGGGGTTAACAAAATCGGAAGATCCTCATATTATTCAATACCAAAGACAATTGAAGTCACACAGCTGAAAATAGACGGCTTATCTGGTTAAAGCAAATTAGCAAAAACGATAGATTTGATCAAGTGTGGTTAGAAAAACAGAATTTTCTTGAAAGCCAATCTACACTCCACATCAGTGGAGTGTGATTTGAGTGTACCTGACTGTTTCTGTTACAATACTTGTCAGACACATAACCACTACTATGTTTTCAGAAATACTGACTTGTTCTCAAGATCCCAGCTCTGATACAGATCCTAAAAGACCATTAAAGCAGCTATGTTGCTCGAGTGGAAAGGCTTGTTATGAATGTGAATTATGGGTGATAGGAGAGAGTTGTACATTTAATCAAGCCGCACTCTAATGCATCTGCTGCTCTCACAGCAAGAGGCACCCTTTTCTTCTCCGCAAACATTGAAGGCTAAGGCACAACAAACAAACATAATTACATAGGATTAGAACCCCTCCCCACCCCTTTGTCTCACATAAACACACCTACACACACACATACACACATACACACACACACGCACACAGACACACACCATCCATAGTCCGTAGTCTCTAGAGGGATCGGTAGGTGACAACCAAGCACTGGACCTAAAGACCTTCTATGTATAGAAACTGGCAAAGGAGGAGAGGGCTAGCAGACTGGAGAGATTCACAAAGTCTTTTTCACAATGAGTCACCAACAAATACAGATGGAGAAATGTTGGCAGTAGTGGGCCATAATGATATTCTTTTTCTGAAAAAAATTGTGCCTTATTGCATGTTACCTCTTTTTGGAGTGTGTGAGGCAGGCCACTGGCCTAATCATATAATCTCTTGCTGCGATCCAAGACATTATTTTTCACTAACCAGCATGGCATGTCTGGCTCCACTCTAAAGTGGCAGTGTAAACAGTGGAGCGTTCTTCTGTTTACACTGCCCCTGTACTATCACTATCATTGCTTCTCTGGATGCGTGCACATACTGTATATTGGCTATTCTGATAAACACGTTTAAAAAAGGGCTGACTTTTTGTAATAACTTCTGTGTTAGATAACCGTTTACTTTGCATGTTTTCTAAAGTTGGAACATTGTGGTGACACAGGTGTCATTCGGACATGCCAAATATAATGGATTTGGAGTTTCCATATGGATTTCTTTATCTTCTTGGTTGCAATGCAACACCAACGGTAATGCAGCTACAGACCTTACAAAAACAAGCATTACAATCTGAGCTCGGTCTTATCCACGTATTTGTCTGTATTACTTTATGCTGTATTAGGACTCTGAGATGTACGCTATATCTGATTACATAGCAAGAGCTCCAATTAGTTTTAGCCTTTGTGAATGAATCAAAGTGGTACAATACCGTTGCCCATGTACGTGTTACACTCCCTGATGTGAAAGCATTTCCAGACCTATGGGATTAGGGAAAACCGCCTTTAGTGGTAGCTCCCCTTACACTGGAAGACACCAGTCTTTGTTGATATTGTAGCGGATATGGCGTGTAAATGATGGACATCCGCTTTTAAGAATCACATTACGTGAGATGGACTTAAAGGTTCTTGGAAAATAAAAAGGCCATAAAGGTAACATGAGTCTCTGAAAAGGCACTCTGCAGCCTTTAAGGGTGCACATATTGAGCACACATACTGCACATGTGAATGAGAGGAGGGTGGGCTCAGGACTTTAAAGATAGTATAGTATTTGAACCTTTTTTTACTTCATGCCATCTTTTTATATTCTTTGTCCACTCCACCGTGAGCCAAGGTAACAACATTTAATATGTGCACGGGTGCACTTATTGAATGACGATAAAAGAAGTCTACGTTTAAGTCTAATACAGCTTATCAACTATGACCACAATGCCATTATATTTCGTTTAGCTCTTTCTAATGTCTGCTGTATTTTTGCAGCTGCCATCACTACAAGCCAATTAGGAGCTAATTAGGCGCTTATTGATCATTGAGAGAGACCTATGTTTTACCGATACACATGAAAGCTATTCACTGCCATTTGCCAGCCAACTGCTAATGTCCTTCAATTGCCTAACTGTGCTTTCAGACTTACCTCCATGAGCATCCTGCTCTCCCGCTTTGTTGCACGGCCATTTGCTGCAAACCACTTTTGAATGCTTTGTGTTCTCAACTATACTCTCAGATGAAAACACTCAAGGTGCATGTGTGGCTTGGATGCAGTCAACTAGAGATGGTTGTCATCCTTACACCATGTGTTAATATTTGTTGAATATCCGATACAATTTTACCTTAAAAAACGAATTCACTGTCAGGAATTGCTTACCACACATTGCTTACCTGCCCATATGGACGGCACGCGCCTGGTATAGGCAAGGCAAGGCAACTTTATTTATGTAGCACTTTTTATGCACAAGGCAGACTCAAAGTGCCTCACATATAAACATTTTCATACAACAAAGAAAATAATAGATAAGTAAAAGAAAACATATGCAAAGAAATGAGTAAAATAGAAAGTGCAATGTATTTAAGATCAGATCAACAGTCTCTCTGGTACCCACGTCGGGACTCCAACCCGACCTGAAGGAATTTGGTACCCAAGTCGGGACTCCAACCCGACCTAAAGGAACTTGGTCCTTTCTCTGGGACTCCAACCCGGTTTCTAGTCAAATTCTATTCTAGGTATCTGATTATATTCTAGGACTCTAACCCAGACACACGTCGGGACTCTATGTAAAGTAATACTCTAATGGAATTAATTGGCTAAAGTCACACACCTCGAATTTCTTGCAATTGGGAAATATAAGTTTCTCTTTCACTCATATGGGGGGGGGGGCTCAGAGGGGGTCTCGCCCGCGGTGTAATTCAATGTAGAACCGCCACTGCATCTGTCTTTGAAGTGAATCCATTAGTCTTTATTGTACCTTTGTTGCTTCCGAATGTGCATAGGTGACACTAGCGTGTAAAAAAGTAATAAAAATAAAGTAGAGCTACTTTACAACGTATGATACCGAGATGAATCGTGTCCTGCTTTAAAATCAGCTGTTGAAGCGGCTCGCATTACGCGCGCTATTTTATGGCGCCAACTGAAATTGACCTAGCAAAATGTATCCTGAATTGTTAAACGTTAAATGGACATACTTAAATGTACATTTTAATTGAGTTTATAGAAAACAATGCTTCTACTAGTCAACTTACCCTTGCAGCCCTGGATGAGTACGGATCCTCAAATAGGGCCCATATCTTGGGTTGCCAAACTTGGCAGCAGCCCCTCGACCTGTCGGGGCAGTCCTCGATGCCAAAACGTCTCGGCATTTCTCTGCCGTCGTCGGTTTCTTCAGGATCAGGGGGCTCAAAGGTATCAAGGGCCTCTTCCGCGTCCCTGTGTTGGCGGTAAGTCATCCAGCAACACGGCTCCACGTCGGTCTCGTCTATTCCCCAAAACGCCAGTTCCTCCTCGAAAAGAGGTCCGCATACATCAGCGGGGCAATGGAGCTTCCCAGTCCGATAGTAGTTCAACACATAGGCGAAGATACCAGGGTGCCTGTCAAAAAACAACTCGCTGGTGCTCGTCGGCGCCGAGTCTGTGTCTGAAGCCATCGGTTTATCTGCCGGGTCCGCCAGCCATGCCAGGCGAGTTCCCGGCAGGGTCCTGAGGGTGCTCTTGTAGGTCTCGTGTCGCGTGCCACCAACATTGATTGTTATTTTGTCTGAGTCTACCCCTCTCGACATCTCCTCCTTTAGACATGATTTAGACGGAGGCTTGTTACCTGACTTGCGTCCTCGGTAAGACGACACACACACGGAGCTGATCATTTAGATGGAGGGACTTTTTGATTTTCTTCCCTTGGTTATTGACAGATCTCTCCGCGTGGAAAATGCAATAAAATGAATGGTGAACCCACCTTTTATGGCGACCAAAATCCTTGTACTTGCTGTTTGGGATCATTTATTAAAAAAATACTTGTTAAACTGACTTGTTAGCCCGAGTGAAAAGAAGGCGCGACTGTAAAAACCACCTGTTACAATAAAACTCCGCGTAAAACGGTTCCAGCGCGATGGCGCACAAAAAATAAGTAATGTCCTCTAGTGCAGTGTGTTGCTTTGATGTAAGGAAATTGTCTACTTCAAAACACATCAACACTACGAAAGACTAATAGGCTCCTGCTTAGATGATAAACAAAAAGAACGGAGGATACTACTGAATCCTACCCCGTAGTCCATCAGGGATGAGAGGGAGATAGATTACCAGTGTGCACCTTTTCTCGCCAAAATATTATCCAAAATGTGTTTCTTTTAATCCACGCGAAAAAATATAATAAACATTTTAAACGTTTTTACTTAAAATGACCCAATGATGTCAATTGCGTTGCTTCATCAGACACCGACTGCATTCTGGAATTGTCAAAGGGTCGACTCGAGGGATGTAGGGTTCTCTCCTTCAGAGAATCTGTTGCTTCTCAACAAGTATCCTCCCTCAACGACTCACACCAGGCAACACAGCCGCTGTCTAGCTTAACCCTATGGTGGCCGACCCGTCTACTGGTGTTTTATTGAAAGGCTCATTCTAAATATGGCTATTGACCAATTATTGAACCTGGAAATGTATGAAGCTATATAAAACAGGTGTTATACGGGTTTGGCTTGGGCATATCTAGAGATATTTTACAAACATTACCACTCTCATAAAAAAATTTCGTTGGTGTGGGTAATTATAATTGTCTGTTACTGTGAACTAAACGTGATGGGGAATATAGTCTAGGTGTACCATGATTTGTATGCATCATTCTTTTATATGATGCATATTAATTCATTAATTTATACACAATTCATTTTAAGCTAAGTTATTGATTTGAAGGCATTCTACAATACATTTCAATACACATCATGGGCACACTACCTAACATCCCTATCCGAGTGTGAGGCAAACTGGTTGTCAACTAAAGACCGCCATCTAGTGGAATTGTTACTTTCGGTTTGACAGCTTCACAGATGTGGCTTAAATATACCTTGTTATAATTTGTCTCCAGGTGCTGTATGATGTAATTACGGGATTTCGACGGCAGATTTAATTCATCACGTAAAATGCAACTAATCGGCCATCTACATATGGAACGTTTAAAGGTGTGGTGGAATATGAAACTAACAACATCTTAGTTTGTGTTGGTTTTATTAGGATAATCAAAGCAGAAAATACACATTGAAAAGAATAAGAAGTGTCATCAACAGTCCTACCATTGCTGAAACATTAGGCCTACATGTGTGGTTCATTTAAAGGCCCTTCAACTAGTCTACTTCCTCAATGGTGGGGCCCTTTGAACTGGCTCCCTCCTGTCCCCCACAGCTGCCTCCTGCTGAGGCTCCCCCCTGGTACAGATTTGAAACGACAGGGTTGCACACTTTCTCCAGTTCCTTCTGCTGGTGCTGGTACTCTTCCTTCTCTGCCAGCTGGTTGTTCTCTAGCCAGGAGATAGTCTGGTTGCACTTTTCGATGACCTTCTTTCTGTCCTCCTCGCTTATCTTCCCTTTCAGGTTCTCGTCCTCCACGCTGCTCCTCATGCTGTAGGCATAGGACTCCAGGCCGTTCTTGGCTGTTACTTTCTCTCTCTGAACGTCGTCCTCTGCCTTGTACTTATCTGCGTCCTGCACCATCCGCTCGATATCCTCTTTGCTCAGGCGGCCCTTATCGTTCGTGATGGTGATCTTGTTTTCCTTTCCAGTGCTTTTGTCCACCGCAGATACGTTCAGAATGCCGTTGGCGTCAATGTCAAAGGTCACCTCCACCTGAGGCACCCCCCTCGGTGCAGGGGGGATGCCAGTCAGGTCAAACTTCCCGAGGAGGTTGTTGTCTTTAGTCATGGCCCTCTCGCCCTCATACACCTGGACCAGAACCCCCGGCTGGTTGTCAGAGTACGTGGAGAAGACCTGGGTCTGCTTGGTGGGGATGGTGGTGTTACGCTTGATGAGAGTGGCCATAACCCCACCGGCGGTTTCTATGCCCAGGGACAGGGGAGCCACGTCAAGCAGGAGCAAGTCCTGGACATTTCCCGAAGTGTCCCCCATGAGGATAGCCGCCTGGACCGCGGCCCCATAGGCCACGGCCTCATCCGGGTTGATGCTCTTGTTCAGTTCTCTGCCGTTGAAGAAATCCTGCAAGAGCTTCTGGATCTTAGGGATTCTGGTGGAGCCGCCGACAAGGACAATTTCCTGGATCTGACCCTTTTCTAGCTTGGCGTCACGCAGGGATTTCTCCACCGGATCCAGCGTTCCCCTGAAGAGCTCAGAGTTGAGCTCCTCGAAGCGAGCCCTTGTAATGGAGGTGTAAAAGTCAATGCCTTCAAAGAGAGAGTCGATTTCGATGCTTGCCTGCGAGCTAGAGGACAAGGTTCTCTTGGCTCTTTCACATGCAGTACGAAGCCGTCTCACTGCTCTCTTATTTTGGCTGATGTCCTTCTTGTGTTTTCTCTTGAATTCTTCGACAAAGTGTTGCACCATGCGGTTGTCAAAGTCCTCCCCGCCCAGATGCGTGTCTCCTGCGGTGGACTTTACCTCGAAGATGCCATCCTCAATGGTGAGGACGGACACGTCGAAGGTACCTCCACCCAGGTCAAAGATTAGGACATTTCTCTCTTCTTTTTTGGCTTTGTCAAGACCATAGGCGATGGCCGCTGCTGTCGGCTCGTTGATGATCCGTAGCACATTCAGGCCTGAAATAACCCCGGCATCCTTGGTAGCTTGCCTCTGGGAGTCATTAAAGTAAGCTGGGACGGTGATGACTGCATTAGACACCCGTTGCCCCAAGTAGGCCTCAGCTATCTCCTTCATTTTGACCAGAACCATAGAGGAGATCTCTTCTGGGAAGAAATCCTTGGTCTCCCCCTTGTACTCCACTTGGACTTTGGGCTTTCCGTTATCGCTGATGACCTTGAAAGGCCACAGCTTCATGTCAGCCTGCACAATTTGGTCATCAAACTTTCTACCAATTAAGCGCTTGGCATCGAAGATTGTGTTGGAAGGGTTCATGGCCACCTGGTTTTTCGCAGCATCTCCAATGAGCCTCTCTGAATCGTTGAAGGCCACATAGCTCGGTGTGGTCCGGTTTCCCTGGTCATTTGCGATAATCTCCACTTTGCCATGCTGGAATACACCCACACAGGAGTAGGTGGTGCCCAAATCAATGCCTATTGATATTCCCTTCGCTGAAGACATCTTGGTTATTTTGGTTTTGTACCTGGGGAAATTATTAATATGTCAGTGTTAATATAAATCTTTGATGATGAAGCCATCATTTTATTTATACTTAAAAACATAAAATGTTACGCTGTTTGAGATTTTTTTATATAGTATGTATATATCGTCTTTCCGGAAGTGTACTACTGCCACAACATAACATTTGATGTTTTTAGTATGAGAGAATTATCTTAAACGAACCTATCTTGTAATCTGGAGAAAACTATAGCTTAATAATTTAAAGAATTTGCATGATACTGAATTTATCTCGTAATACGAGAAATTATCATTACAGCTATCATAAAGATGTTAATCTCAAATCAATATATCGAATAATGATTGACTTCATATGTCCTGTGATTCTGTTGAGCTCTCGCCAGGGATTTACAATGATAATAATATTAAATCAACAGTGTAATCTAACATTTTCATACAATCTCTTACTTACTCTATATCTGAAAACTCCTTTAATCGCCTGAAGGATCTCAGTCGAGTCCTCTAAAGTAGATGTCGCTTGAAGCTGGTCTGTCCTCTTGATTCTTCCAAAAAGTCACACCTAAACTGACTCCAACCCTTTGCTTATATAGTCAAAAGCAAGTTTCTAGAATGCTCTCAGCTCCCCAGCCTCAGTGAGTCAACTGTTAATATTAGCAGATGAGGCAGTGGGGGCTGGGCCAGTGAATATTCTAGAGAAGGCCAGTGAGCATTGAAGCCCGGCCTACTGTCACTCGGCCAATAGGCCTAGCTGTTAGAAATTGAATGACCGGTATGCAAAGAATGTTAGGTAAAGCACATTCAGCAACTTTCATGAAGGGGTTCACCCTTCAGCTTTTCATTGAGAATAATGGACGTTTACACTAGATCTCTTAACTTGCTTGACCTTTTAATTCTCTTGCTCACTATTTTTACCTTATGTAATGTCAGATCCAGCAGTCCTACTATGCTACAGCAGTTTCTGGGGGAAAACGGCTCAGAACCTGGACGGATATCAAATACTGCAAGGAATGAAGGTCCTGTTACGCCCTGTTACATTACACCCCGTTTCCTATTTCGATACACCCGTTTCCTTTTTCGATACACCGTTTCCTGTTTCGATACAGCACGTTTCCTGTTTCGATACAGCACGTTTCCTGTTTCGATACACCCCCTTTCCTATTTCGATAGGCCCCGTTTCCTGTTTCGATACAGAGATATTCTCAGGAAAACTAATTAGCGTGAGTGGATGAAGCCCTCAAAAGGGAATTTTATAAGCTGTATTTCTAAAGTGGCCAGGCTACACGCTGTTGCTTCTACCATTACACATTTTTGCAGTTTACTAGTGATGATGTAGTCGTGTACGCCAAATTCATGCTTACATTGATATGAAGCAAAAGAAAGTGGCTCATTCAGATTTGAGCTTGTCTCCAATCATTGTAAGACTATAAGTTATAATCACACAAAATCACTGTGCTTAAATGTGTTTTCTTTTGATTTCTTGAAAGACAATGATGACTTTATTGCTAATTGAATACATGATTTTACATACGTGATGGTACATGGGCTACATTTGAATAATTACTTTATTTGAGCTTACTCTGTTGAAAAAAATCAGTTTAAATCATATGACAATATAGTCTCAAATCTATTAACATTTAGGGAATGTTTAATATATTATGCAGAA
This sequence comes from Gadus chalcogrammus, assembly GCF_026213295.1. Lineage (NCBI taxonomy): Eukaryota > Metazoa > Chordata > Actinopteri > Gadiformes > Gadidae > Gadus > Gadus chalcogrammus. Next base: position 11,507,856 of record NC_079412.1, read on the forward strand.
CCAGTCAGAGAAAGACAGTGTTTATGTTGATAACCCCAAGTGGTTATCCACTTGGGGTTTAAAGTAATGTGGAAATGCAATCTACTCCTTAGAATCTCATCAAAAGGCACATTTATACCATTTAAGGTTTACCAATACTAAAAATGTGCTATTCAGACACAACAGCAATACAATACATTTTAGTTTGACAAAGAGGAATTCAAATGACAGGAATTAAAGTTCAGAATGAGTCGTCCATGTAAGCAGCATCAATTTGAAAATGTCCTTGTTGTTTGCGTTTAACACTTCATTTATTCTTACACACTGATTATACTCTAGGAGTGGTTGCAAAGTGCGTGACCTTTGAAATTAATCCCACATACCAAAAGGGTTCTGCACACTTTATAAATGTCCCTTAGCTCTCCAGCTGTTCAAAACCATCTATTTGTTTGTAAGAGCACATGTTTATGAATGGATGTTGTCAAAAGCATACACTCAGATGGGGATATATATATGTAATCAAGAGGTTTCTTTGAAAATATACTGTATATGATTTGCATTTATGGACTGTAGTCTTTCCAATGTTATGGACAGCAGAGATGTTCTGTGACAGTAAAATACTCAATGTCAACCAGTCCTATAACTCAGAATAAGTAAAAATTGTAAATTACAGTATTGATTAGAGTATTAAGAGTTCTGGCAGCATACAGAATGATTTAATGGCATGCACAGATGAAAACATAGATATCTCAGGAATCAACTTCTAGCCATTGTTTGGCATGATGCATATATCTGGAGTGTATAGACAAATTAACAACAACAACACAATGGTTTGATCTTGCAATTGCAATTAAATTAATACACATGGATGACAGCATGCAAGCAGGCTTTTTAACACGTGACAGACCTTTAATGTTATACATAACATTTTTTTTTTCCTAATTGCATCTAACACAGTGTCTTATATTGCTAATATGCAGTTACATTCAGAAAGTGAAATGAATCATGAATTTTGCAAAACTTAAAACAACAAATTAACATTGGAAATACTTTTTCTTAATCCCAGGCCATCAGGTAGTCCCGTCAATACCTGTGAAAATTATTCCTTTTTATCAGAAAAATATTAAAGATAGTATTACATTGATCTTAATCATTGTCAACTACACAATGGTACCTGTAATAGTTGGGTTTGAAGGGGCCATTTTTGTTGAGGCCCATGTACTTCGCCTGCTCGTCTGACAACTCAGTCAGGTGGGCATCAAAGTTAGGTAGGTGCAGGCTGGCCACATACTCATCTAGAAAAGAATGATATATTATTCCATAACGTTCATGCAGTTTGACTTCCAACATTGCTGATGTCTGAACACTAGGTGGCAGCGATGAGCTTCAATCAGATTATGGCCAAAGTGACCTCACACAAGGATGATTTATGATGAAGGTTAATGAATATAGTAGACCGGGTATCTTACCCATCTTCTTAGGTAGCAGATACACATCCTGTTTGTATCGTCCCTCTGGAGCATTGAACAGCTCAATCAGAGCCAAGGCCTGCAGGTTCACAGAAACAGATAATATTAAGAAATTGTAATGAAAACGATGTTGTTTAAAGTTCTCTTGGAATTATTCATTAATAATTTGGAATTGACAAAGGACATTTTTTTTGGGCACATTTCTTCTTCCTTCATTCAAATGTGGTTGCATAAGCTCAGGAGCCATATTTGTTTAGAGTGTAGAAGTATGTCGTATAAAGGAGAGTCGGGTTTAACCAGACACCTGAGTGGTAGCAGTGATGGACAGAACAAAGGTGGGCACTGTTGAACAGCTCAGGTTGAGGAGCCGGCCCTGCAGCGACGAAAAGAGAAACAGAGGAGAGTGGAAGACAAACAAGGTGAGATGTTGACACAGAAACCCATCAGACAAACGCCTGACATCACAGTTGTAGAGAGTTAAAATACAAGTGTTTCACTTCCTAACAGCTTGAGAATAAACCAGAAGAACCAGAAGACAGCATCATGGCCTGAGTAACGTCAGATAGATTTCACGGGCATTGGTGCTGCAGACAACAACTCCCATGATCCAACGTTGGAGCACGACGTCAACAAACTACGTATTTTGTTATTGTTTTGATGAAGCGACCCCTGGCGTCATAAGTATACTTTGAGTGTAACAGCTCAGATTATCTAACAGCGCAAAGAAATTGATATATTCAAACCTGAATACATTTCTCGACTCAAATAAAATTTCTCGCTAGAAATGTTATTAAAACGCATTTTATCTAAAAGATGTCCATCTAAAAATAAAATAAATATTACCATTTTGCATGCAGAAACGTGACATATTGTTTGCTGTTTCATCGACCAGTTGATAGGGGCCGCTAAATCAGCAAACTCTCTTATGGGTCATTTTGGGTCATATTGATCAAAAAACAATTAAGTTGGAGAACAGGCTGGAAAATACAAAGAAGCTGGGCATCATCTTTCATGTCCATGCATTGCGTGAAATGTTGTGTCACGCACAACAGCTCAGTAAGTGGATACACTCCAGAGAAGTTCTATACCTCTGCCAGTAGGACCACCCTCTTGCCGTCCGGCCAGATGATGTGGTCCACCTGAGAGCGTACCCTCTCCCAGGTCAGTTCAGGACTGCGCAGGCTTGCCTGTGGATGCATACAAAACAACTTAGTTACTTCCTGTTATACTGAAAAAGGCATCCGAAAGTAGACACAGAAGCCAAACTGAACACACACGGGTCCAGGCTAGGGTTTGTATTGATCCATCGTTACCCACCACGTCAATCTCTGTGTTTGAGTGTCCCATATTGCACACGATACAGCCGTTCTTCATCCGGTCTAGCTGTTCCCTGGTAACAACATTCTTGTTGCCTAAATGTAAAGGACACCAATTGAATTGATGAACATGTGAACAGGGTTGTTTGACTTTCCCTCTCAAGAAAATCGACTGGATAGTAACAAGGTTAGGGATTCATGGTGAATAGCCATACTCTATGCTAAAAAACACTGCTGTTAGAATAAATGGCATTGGTCAATGTTATTGTTATATTGGCTCACTACATAAAGAAACATTGATTTTCCTCTGTTGTTTTTTATGTTGGATGAAATGTGACTTGATTTAAAGGTGACTGCAGGAACACATTTCCATAAATGCATTATATTTGTTAACAGATTATTTTATTTTGGTCACCATACGATGATGCTAATAGGATATTTGTTCAGTAAACATTTCCAGGCTTGATGCCTTATGAATGATGGAGGGCAGTATTAGCGGAGCTGAATGGGTGAGCTTACCAGTGCAGGTTATCACGAGGTCCATCTGCCGAATGACCTCATTCAGTTTGACCACTCGGAAGCCATCCATGCTGCGTGGAAACAACCCAAAAAAAATAATAAATATGCTTAAAGCTAAAAATAGACATAATTAAATCATAACAAACAGCAGCAACTCCCACCCACGGACGCAGTGAAAAACAAGTACCAATTCAATAATTTCCATGGATGAAAGTACTAAATAAAGGTTATCCATAGGCACCGCATTGATCTGCGAATAGATGAATGAATGATGATGAAAGCGCTGGTTTGTTACCCACCAGCCCTGCAGAGCACAGATGGGGTCGATCTCTGTTATGCACACGATGGCTCCAAGCGCCTTGAGGGCAGTACAGCAGCCTTTTCCCACCTAGAGACCAGGAGGTCAGCACAACACAAACACACAGTATGAGTATGAACACCCACCCACAACCCGTGTTCATCTCTCGATGACCTCATTCACACTGCAAGCCTAAATGCTGAATTCCCATTTTCAGTGTTACAGTTTTGTTTTTAAGTTCATCTGCAGTAGCGTTGATGCGGTGTGGAAGTTTTCACACTGGTGGATGTTTTTCAAGCAGTACAATTTAAAAACAAATGGGTTATTAAAAAAAAACGACGGCATAGCATCCGTAGTATGAGAGTATACTACAAATAAGGTTAATAAAGTTTTGATTACATTTTATTGCAGGACTAGTGCTATTCTCTTGAAAACATACAAGGGCGGGATCGTCTGGAAGGATCATTATTAACCGCCATTCAACATTAGTAATATGAACTAGTGTTTTCACGCTCCATCCTCCTTGTAGTGTCACGTGATTTCCAATATGAATGTTCACACGGAGTTCAGATTGCAAAACATCTGACCTGTATCTGATTTAGGACCATGTACGAAAATGCCCAAATCAGGATTAAAACCATCTGATTCCTTGTGAATTTGAAAAAATGTAATATGAGGAATCAGACCTGCAAAAAATTCTAAATTGGGCTACTTTTGATTGCACTGTGAACAAGGCCAATGTGTTCCAATAGAGTTTGACTCACCTCCCCGTAACCGCACACAATGACCTGCTTTCCTCCAAACATTACATCAGTGGTTCTCTTCAATCTAGCCAAAGAAAAAGTCCCCATTACCATCATTAAGTATTAAGGGAGCCCATGCATAAACACACTCACAAACATAAGTTAGCAACATGAATCATAAGCGGTGATTACATTTAGATTGTTGCGTTAAACAGCACATTATCTCTGGCTCACCCATCTAGGATGGATTCACGGCAGCAGTAGAGGTTGTCGAACTTCTGCTTGGTAACAGAGTCGTTGACATTCATAGCAGGGACGCACAGCTTGCCTGCCTTCGATAACTGATACAATCTGGAAAGACAGGGTGGTGTGAGCCAAATGCCCACACATGCGGTTTGTGACATCATACTTATTGTCAGCGAATAATAAGTCCTATTGAGAGTTCATAATCAGCAGATGTTGCAGACTAACACCATCAGATCTCCATAATGAATTTCCAGTCAGAGCAGGCCGGAGTTTACAATTCAGTGTAAACTGTGGACTAATTGGCTCTGGCAGTGCCTTTTAACAACGATAATTGTTTTCTCACATGCTCAACCCAGTTGGCCATATCTCCCACCTCTACAAACCCCCTCTCCTACTATAGTGATTTAATCAGACGTGCAGCTGTTGTTAGAATGACTGGATGATAAAGGTTCATCTGCTTGTTCATTCAGTTTGTTTTCCCCATATTTATACATTTAAATAGGATCTAGGATCCGTGGAGAAGAGTGAAGGCCAATCTGACCTGTGCACCCCAGTGACACTCTCCTCCACGATGCCGCGGGCCTTCTTGAACACGCTGGGGTACTTCTTATAGACCCAGTGGGTGAGGTCCCCCCCGTCGTCCAGAATCTGGAGCACAAAGCAAAGGGAAGGAGCAACAAAGCAAAGGGAAGGCGTTGAGACGCTGAACGGCCGCAACAAAGAGTCCCTCCGTGGGGACGCCTAGAGACACGCACCATGTTGGCCTGCCAGCCCTCTGTGTTGACACAGCGATCGATGCACCACCAGAAGTCGTCCTCCGACTCCCCTTTCCAGGCAAATACAGACACCCCTAGGACACGAGTGAGAGAGAGAGAGAGACATCAACAGAGAGAAAGAGAGAGAGAGAGACATGCATGCACCACTTTGGAATTTGCAAGTCAACAGTGCTGAGCAAAAAACCCAGAGGCAGGTGGTCAATGTTTTGCTCTGGGTCATTTAATGCAAACAGCTGCCTGTCTTTGCCTTGACTGCAACGCAGATTATAAATTAAAAAATAAACGCTGTTTGCTCAGTCGTCTGCAAGTGAACACTGGTTAGCATTTGAGAAATTGCCTTTTTGTGTGCTCATGTGGATACAGAAAAGGAGAGACAGAAAAGAGAGGGAGAGAGAATAGGGTCAGCCTGGCTGTGTACCGAACTGGTCCATTAGCCGTGGCTGTGTTGACAACATTTATCGCGGCTCACCACTCTCGGCCAAAGCCGCCGCCACCTCGTTCTGAGTGGAGTAGATATTACAGGCCGTCCAGCGACACTGGGCGCCCAGGGCGACCAAGGTCTCGATCAGAACCTAACAGACACGTAAAAGCACAACTGAAACCGGTGGTCAGGCATAATGTGACCACGGTCAGAGACACAGCAGGAATCAGCGAATGGGGGTACATACTGCAGTCTGTGCTGTTATATGGGTGCAGCCTACGATCTTGGCCCCGGCCAATGGCTTTTCCCCCTGGGCTCTCTTCCTCAGGGAGATCAGGGCAGACATATCTGTAAAGCAGACGAGAGGAGAAGGGTGAAGTAGGAGTTCAAAATGATGATGACAGCAGCGTGAGGTAAACGGATTTGATGAGAGGTCTGAATTTGGAACAAGCTTGTTCTGTATGAGAGGTCTGAAAGTAAAAAGGCTTGTTCTAGATGAAGGGTGCGCTGTTAACAACGAAAAAATTCAGGTTGGTTGAAGTACAACGACCTCCACAGCTGGGGGTGTAAGCATATTACTCAGAACACCACTCGTGTGCTACTTGTGCTGGCTCATCACTCTCCCGGCTCTGGGGAGAGCACAGCGGATGGAGGCGAATAAAATAGGACTGTAGAAAAGTTAGAGATGGCGAGGTAAAGTAAAAACCCAGGCAGTCCATTTTATATGGTTCTGGTCTGAGAAGAAAAAAGCTTGGATAGCAATTGTGGATCCCAACAATGAAACGTCTGAGAACGCTACAAAAAGCTAAACTGGAGTTTCCCTCTGACCTGATTATATTGAACCTGCATTCTCACACTGGGGTTAATGGATCCATAGGGATTATGAGATTCATCATTTAGCAAAAGTATAACCTCTCTAGTTAACAACACATCCCGAACACAGTGTGGATCTCTGACACACACTCTGTTCAACGCCTCATCTCTGAATGAATATCTCAGCTGTTACCTTGTTCTGCGATTTCAATCTCACGTCGGCCGAACTCTGCCTGTTTGATGTTCTTGACACAGAAGTCGCTGCTACCATGGGTGTTGGCCTGAGTCTTTTCGCGGGGTGAGGTCTCATCATCTGAGCTGTCAGAGTAGGAGGCAGCTGGGGAGACGGGGGCATAAAAAGGTCAGCATAATGAACACAGGGGTGTGTGTGTGCGTGCGTGCATGCGTGTGTGCATGTGTGAGGGGTATTGTTTTGTGGCCAGTGTTAATTTGGCATAGAAACAAGAATGTACATGCATAGGCTACCTGGAAGCACACCTGGAAATATGATATTGTAGAAAATGCAGCCAGCTTGCTCATCGCTAATAGCCTCCCCACACACACATCTCTGCAGTACCTGAGCTGTAGCTGTCAGTGGAGGACTGAGAGATGGACCGGGACAGAGAGCGCCGGCCGGCCTTGGTGGGGTACTTGCTGAACTCCTGCTTGTCCTCTGCGTTGGCAAACTGGATCTGCAGAACACAAAAGTATCAGGTTAATGCTGCAGCACACACACACAATAGTCACTTAATAATCCACTTTACTGTCGATGATTCATTGTTGGTCAGAGTCCGACTTGGCTACGGCCCAGCCAGTCAGGCAGTGTCGTACAGTAGAAAAGAACAACACACTTTTTGCATTTTAGAAGAAGATTACACCTTAGGACTCGTTCCTTGCTTAATATAATAGGTAGTAATGGACGCTTCTGCCATGTGTTCCTGTTGAGCACTGCACGTCATTCGGTGCGCACCCTGGGAGTCGGGAGAGGTTCCAGACAAATATGCAGTTTCATATTTCTGTGCCGAGGTCAGGCTACCTGGCATCCATATGTCAGCGGAGGGTAATGACAACAAAATGCCCCATGGAAGAGCATTGGGACTTTCACTACTGTGGTTATACACAGGTAAGTTGGCCTCACTAATGGTAACGTCATAGGTGTCTTTTATTGTTGGCTATGAGGATGTGTAAAAGGAAGACTATGTCAATTGAGCAAACAAAAAACACATGTATGTTTACACAAAACCTGTAAAAGAATGTAGGAATATGTCTAAGTATGCCAGGGAAGCCTCCCTAAATTAGAAATGCGTCTTATTACCGTTAGGTTTAACAGTTATTACATTAATTACTAACACATAAAACACATGGTTTAATCATAGGGGGTCACGCAAAGTGCCTATTTTTAGACACTCTTAATCTCCTCTGATGTGGGGAAAAAGTGCCTCAGCAAAAACATGACATATGTGTAATCACAACAGATTGATAATGTTTATTTTTATTTATTTTTTCGCCAAGCGAGGGAGAGGTCCCCTGAATGCTGCGACCACATGGATTCAGGCAGACAGCAGACGGAGATCACCTTCTGGACGGCAAGGGAATAGGAAGAAACAGTCAGGCGGAATGTCAGGATGGCAAAACGGGACTCACATGAGGATAGGCTTTTGTTTCTAAGCCATAAGCCATGGATATAAATATATTTAGCCAAATGATCACAGACTCACTACAGGAACATCGTATCGGCTATTTGAAGTATCAAAACAAATTATATCTATTTACAAAGGGAGGAGTGAAGATCAAACAAACTATTTAAATATTTACAAGATCTAACAAACTATTTACATAAGCCTATTTAAGAGTGCACCACGTTGACCTTTTTTGCTTAAACACCTTAAACCATGTCAAACGAAGCTATCAAATTGCCCACCAAGAAGTTCCAAGTAGATAAATCCACACAAAATACAGCTTTCTGTGTAAAGAAAGGTGGGGTAATGGTTTAGTACAGCCGTATCCCAGCAACAATATAAAGCAAATTGGGTTCAATGGTTATATGGCTAACTTAAATGACAGTGGCCGGTATACAATTAGCCTTATTTAAAGCTCTGTGTGCTAGAATAAGCCGTGAGATCGGACAAATCCATGCTAAGAAACTCTGGAGCATTCTCACTAGCAGTCAGTTGTCACCATTGGAGAGATTAGGTAGAGTAAGCCAGATGTCCTGTCAAACCCTCTAAATCAGGTCAACGAGGGCAGCAAGCCTGTCGACATGTTAGACTCGAGTAAGAAATTAGGGGACTTAATGATGCCATATGCAGGTGGATTCCCTGAAGAATTATGCACGCCTTTTTCATCAGACCAAAAACATTATCGATGCCACATAAATAGATCAATGCTACATGTTTTCATTTAAGGCCATGATGATGAATTATAGTGAAATTAACCTTTTGTATGAGCATTTCTTAAAAAGCTATTAAGAAAAAATGTTTTTCTATTATTAAATCATCTCTGCCCAGCTTATCGGGTGTGAGTGAAGTGTTCAACCCAATGAGACCGTAATTGTTATAAATGAATTGGCCATTAGAAGTAGATTTGCTGTATTGTTTACTGACCTCGACAAATATCTTAGTCAGTATCGTACAAATTTTCCAAATAATATTCTGTGTTAATATAGTCTTATATAGTAATTTGAGAACTGCAAGATTAAAATAGGAATAATAACTATTTGTATTTAAAATACATTTCCAACCAAGTTTCAAGATGTAAGCTATTTCCCCTATCTACCTACCACATTTGTTTTCATGTTTGGACTGAAAACAAATGTGCAGCGCTACAAAGTTGACACAACACACAGTTGTCAGATCCGAAATAGGGGAATGTCTTGCCAACAATTAAGAAGCTAGCCAGGTAGGTAATTTGAACTAATTTGACAAAAACATATATTATATCTTTGTTCCTTCAATATCGTGCTATATTGAAACCAATTCTGTTTGTAAATGAACAGAATTGTTGTACTTATTGTTCTACTTTAAATCACCAAAAATACCCTTAAAATCATAATTTTGTTAATGCTATACGAATATATGAATAATACAGACAATAACTTCAATGACAATGATTAACAATAATTATGAATTGTCATCTTAGTTTTCACTGCCATCATTCTATAATAGAAAATAACATTCCTTGAATGAATTAGAGGGAAATGAGTTTCCCTAACGGAAATTCATAGCCTAGAGAACTTACAAATTACAATTTTAACTTAAAAACGATCGAAAAAGACATGATCAGATTTAAAACATTTAATACGATTTGGTTGAAAGATGAATATTTGTATAAAAAATAAAAGAAAGATGAAGATTTGTAATCTGTATCTGTATCATCTCTCATTATACTCATCCGAAGATGTTTGTACTGTGGGAGAGACCCTGTGGAGTGCATATAGTCACTGAAGGAACTCAAGAAGCCTGGGAGGCCGAGTAGACGACGGTGATCTCTGTGTGGTGCTGTTTTGGTTTGCGGTGTGCAATGTCTCCTCACACCTTGTGGAAAACTACTTTCCGTTTACTTTGAATCCATTTGCTCTCTTGGGGATAAAAGATGAGGCTCTATAGCTAGGTGTTTGTGTTTCAGTGTCAGTACTGCATGTGCAAGTAACTGAAGAACCTACTACTCCAGCATTTCAATGTATTGTAATGGGAGAGCAAAGCTTGATTATTTTATGAACGATTCACCACTTAATTGTTTAAGATTGAGGTTTTTAATTAATGTGAACTGTTGGAAGGTTTAACGTTGGCACACTGTTGGCACACTGGAAAGTTGACAGCCTGCTTAATTCGCTCGATAGGAGGAAAGAATAATTTGGCCTTTTATAGTTTTGTTAGGACACATTCAAACAATTGATCACAAACAAATCAGCCTCATTGCTGATAATAGACAAAACAACAGACCATATATATATATAACATCCAGAGAAGAGGCATTATTTCCAGACTCACCCGCTCCCTGCCGTGCGCGTGTCTTTGTGCCATGACTTGTGATTGAGTCTGTGTTTTTTCTCCTGTGTCCATGCATGTGCCTCCCTGAGCCTATAGTCTATTGTGTGGTGGAACTCAGTGTTCCTGAGGCTATTATCCCAAAACCCAGCCAGCCAGCGCCGGTGGGAGGTTCTTCTCGATTATCATCATTCTAATGGCCAACCTGGAGAGGGAGAGTGAGAGTCTGGGGGGGGGACCTGCCTAATCCAGGCCCTCTTTTCCCTTTTTCTGGTTTGACCGTCTCTTCATGTAACTCCCTGTCTCTGCTGGGGTCATAGGCTAAGGTTTGGACTTTCAGGAGACCACCAGCGCATGTAGACACACCAAACATCATGCAGATAAAAGAGATAGACAGTTCATATCCTCTGTGTATTTGTTTCTTTCAAACACACACATTCAGACACACAAGCCCAGACACACACACTGATTAAGGCGGTTTACAAAGGGAGCTGAACTTTTAACCTCCTGCTGCATCAAAAAGTTACCTGTTCCAACTTATCCTCCGTCTTAATACTTAGACGGTCCACTTCTAGGTTTCTGATGGGCACAATGAGATGTGGATGTCTTTATCGGGGCAAAAAGCTTTGTTAACCTCAACACAAGCTGGGTGGACACAAAATATAATTAACTTCACCCCCCAAAACACATTGTGACCTTCACTCTGTGCAGCAACCTTTTTAGTGTTTATGTCACTATATCATTAGAACAATGTTTGTATTCAATGTTAACATCAGGGTAGGGAGATTGTTTCTGCCTTAGCTCAGCAGAAACACTTTGAAAGCACAGTATTTAATTTGAAGCGCTGTAAAACTGTGCAGATGAGCTTTAGGCCACAGTTATGGCAACCTTTAAAAAGGGAACCGCAGGTTAAGGGTGTGCTTTAGGTATTCTGAGAAAGCATCCATGGTCAAAATAGAACCTTTGTCAAGACTCCTGACTCAGTACAGTGCAGAAACACATCCACATCATATAGATAAATATAGTGGGTTAATAATGAATAATTAATAATTACATTTACATAGTGACTCAAACTGACAAAGTGAGTTTGGAAGATATCATATCCACCTGTAGGACACACATGGGTTGAGAATAAGGTTTACAGGAATAAATAATTGAAGAAAGAAGATTCCTGAGTCTGTGCGAATCCGTGGTACCATTTCAACAAACGTTGGTTTCTGGATTGCCAAATCAGAGGAGACTTACTGATGTTGTAGGAATATACAGTCACTGAGGCCCATAACCAGCTGTGATTAACTTTTGAACTGAAACAGAGAAGGATTCTGCCCACCTAGGTCTGTTTAACTGGGGCGACCTGCAAGGGTGACGAGCTGACATAGCGCAACATGATACAGATAACTTTCATATCGTCCACATTGTCTTTTCTACCTCTTCATTTTGACCATATTTCGTGGGCCTTGTATTGTTCCTCTTGTGTGAACTGGGATCTCACATTTCATTGAACAAAAAATAGTTTTACTTTTTTCAAATAAACATATTGCAGCCAGCAACGAATAGGCGTTTTACATCTGATTCCCTGAGCCTGCAAGTGCGCCTATCTTGTCAGAGTGAGAAGGACAGTTTACGGGCGAAATGTAAACAATAGATATTGGTTTATATTCCTTCATAGGGCTTTGTGTTGAAAATAACTACCTCGGTTCTGGTTGAGTAAAATGAACATGGTCCGCATGACATCACTTAATACAACGGCTTCTTTAAAAAAGAAAAAATAATACAGGAAATTTAACGTCACGTCGGAAGCCTATCTGAGCGGCGATCAAAGCAACGGTTCTGCCGCAGCGCAACACTGCGATAAGCAAAATAACACCTCTGCAGACTGCATGAACACCAAGTGCCCCACACTGAGGGACGCGTTATCGGTCTGCCTTTCGCTAGACTTTCATCGTCATATGAATACATTTTGATTTATCTATGTCAAAAACTTTTGAACACAATTAGTGCAACGCAAATGTCTGCACTATGTTTCTTCGAAAGGTACCGGCCTACTTGACATCTAGGATAATCTAATCCGGTCAATAGAAAAGTTGTGTTTCCTCCTGCGATGTGTTTTTATGTTCTAGAGAGAGATCAGTGATCATGGAAAACCTGCACGACATCACTGAGAGCTACCCGGGACGTACTGTGGCTTCCCCGGGAATAAAAGCCTACTGGAGAGCCGTATTACTGTCACACACTTAGCAAATGACCCGACATCACGGCGCTTACCTTCTTGACGGATTTCAGAGTCGGGACCGCAGTGAACGCTGCAGACGGCAGCTCCCCGACGTTCATGTTCATATCGCTGTTCTTGCTCACAGTCAGGGATGAATATTTCTCTGCGACATTCTCGGTTTCTTTCACATATTTCGTCGCCTGTTTGACGTCCGTCATGCCTTCCACCACCGAGTCAGTCATCGCGTTAACGGTGCGAATCGGTTAAGAGGACGAAATAATATTGTATGATCTCTTCGATCTGGAGCGAACAGCCTTCCCTAGTAGTCTCCTCCTGGCGTCGGTTTGTAGAAATGTTCCAACGGGATGTGGTTCTGGTGATTTCAGTTTGACCTTCAGCCGAAATTTGTTTAATGAAATGGTGTCGGCCTGTATCCCAGCGTCATTACTGTACGAGCCGGCAGAATCACATGTTGTCCCTGTTCGCTGTCATCGCCAGACGGCAGTAAACGCACACGCACACGCACACAGACACACACACACACACACACACACACACACACACACACACGCACACACACACACACAGGGGCCGATGTGTCGTTGGAGTGGCATCACCTGAACGTGCCAGTGTGTGTGTGTGTGTGTGTGTGTGTGTGTGTGTGTGTGTGTGTGTGTGTGTGTGTGTGTGTGTGTGTGTGTGTGTGTGTGTGTGTGTGTGTGTGTGTGTGTGTGCGTGTGTTGTGTCGCCCAATCAGCGTCATCAGATTTTTAAGGCGATAGATGTATTGCATCAATGTTATCATTCTGTTACACTGTATTACTGAATGTTTTTGCCTATGCCTTCTACGTTTACATGCCAGGACAACCACAGCAGAACAAACAACATTGACCCACATCTATTTTCAAATGGACGTGACCGTGTACATGCAACACGGACTTTAGTTTTTTAGTATATGTCCTAGATACATATGTATCTTGGACATATACTATGTATGATATAGGACCGTTTTTGGTGTCGGGGTCAAGGTCGCCCTTCATCACAACGGGAGGGAAACAGCTGGCCCACAGGGCAAAAGCAAAACTCGGCTTGCCTACGAGTTTACTTTTGACACACAATCGTTTTCCGTATTGTTCAATTTCCTGTGTATATTCTTTCATAAATTATTAGTTGAGGATATAACAATGGAATGGCTGAAAATTGTATCCTAGCTCTTGCATTTGTTTTATGTTAAGTATATCCTGTGACTGTCTCATGCATGGTCAAACCCAAGCCACATTTAAGGCTTTACAGTTTCTATACCTAATACTTTCCACCTCGTCCTGACTTAACGCATTTGGTCTACTTATTAGGCCTCTACCTAGTTCTGCTAAGCAGGAATTCTACTTCAGAATTTAACATTTAAGCAAATACTTTTTTATTTGTAAAAATAGAAGTAGCTCTAGGTATAATGAAAACGAAACCTTGAGTTATCTGGTATTTGTTTTTATTTTCATTTAAAAAAAGTATCATTAGGGACTGAATAGGATGAGAAAGAAAAAAAAAAAAGGCTTCTATAATTTAAATAAAAAACACCTATAGGTAACTACATGGATATAATGTGATGAAACATTAATAGTCATAAAAAGACATGCCCATACAAAGAATTGGGCACCTTATCAAGTATAACTGATGCACACAAAAAGGAAGAAATTATATACAATATGGTTCTATTAGATGTTGGTTTCTCAGTGGACCAAGGTAATTCTTTCCCACATTATTGTTCATACAAATGAAAACTTTACATTAAAAAAAAAGAAATATTCAGGGCAGATGTCATACCTTTTTTTACACTTCCTGTACCAGCTTTTAAAAAAACGAACAATCAAAACAAACAATGAAAATGTGGCCCTTTGATTAACCAGAGTATGAACTCGGTCGCCTATGCTACCAAAGTTAGCTGGATCAAGCGCTGGTTGCGGCGTACCTTCACATTTGAATGACGTCTGTATAAATAGCTCCTAGTATGAGATAACCCCCGACCCTCGGCTGAGAAGCCACTGAGCTGCTGAGGCTGAGAGGGAGGCTGGAGGCTGGACCCCACCACACACCCACACACCCCCACCCCCCCACACACACACACACACACACACACACACACACACTTTAAGGCCAGGCCAGCTTTCTGGAAGAACATCGTAGGAGTTCACAGAGAAAATAATAGTGTGGGCAGATGGAGGGGGAGGGGGTTGAGATGGATGGGAAGATGCAGCGGGGCAGGCCGGGTTGTGGTGAGGGCACTCCCAACGGGGTGGCGATGTGGTGGTGTTCACACCAAAGAGGCGTCGCGGTGGCCTGCTGGCTCGTCTATGACACCCGGATCATCTGGGCCACCGTCTCATCTGCTGCTGCCTGGGCCGCCTCCTGCTGCTGCTGTGAACGAGAGTGCCGGAGGGCCAGAGAGAGGAGAGGCAACAGATTAAATGGTCATGTAGAGCTCTTCTAACACACACACACACTAAATGGAAAAAACATCCAACAATTAAAGCACAAATGCAAGTGCCCTTAGAAAAACGACTTTGGGATTTGGTTACTCTATTCCCCGTGTGGATCCAGTATGAGGAGAGCTGTTCGTACCTGTGCCAGGGCCAGCGCCATCTCCTCCTTCTCTTTGGGGGAGAAGAACCGCCCACCGTCTCCCCGCTTCCTCTGCATTGCGTGGCGATGGCGAGACTCGTGCAAGTATTTCTGAGGGCAAACAACCAACCTCTTATTGAGCAGGTCCCTTCGTTAAACACGGACCCGTCTTGGAATCAAGATACATGTAATTAAGGAGCATGTAAACAACAGTAATGGCTCCGGCTCAAAGATGTTAACAGGTAGGCTGCAGTCATCGGGGTTCGAACCCAGATCCTTTCGGCTGGGAGTCAGATCCAAAGACTCCCGAGGGTGTGAAGGAGCGGCGGTTCGACCAGTGCATGCGCGGACAGAGGCTTTCCCCCAGCACAACGGCTTCTCCCCTACCCTGCGCTCCTTGGGGATCTTGCCCTCGGCCTCCAGCTTGGCGCGGGCCTGGCGGCGCTTCAGGATGCGGTGGTACTGCTTGGCGTTGACGTACAGAGGCTCCTCCTCCAGCATCTCAGCCCCCGGCAGGGGGATACGCTGCATGGTGGGCACCGTCCCACCCCCAGGCACCATCTGGAGAGGGGGGGGGGGGGGGGGATGGACAGAGTGTTAGAGCCACTGGTAGAAGAGGGACAACAGCCACAGGAAAAGAGGGGTAGAGATTCATTACAGGGACACCATGACGGTGACAGTATGTCAGTGAAAAGTAGCCAGTTCCAACAATAAAACACAGCAGATTTTAATGTGGCGGTTACAATTGTCATTCTGGTATATGTAAATAGTCAGTGATCAATGATCGCCACAATTCTCACCGTTCACAAGCATTAACAGAGTTCAACTACTACAAAAATGAAAATGTCCAAAACCATGTGCTCTAATCGTTTTAGTCTTTATCCACCAGCACCTGCTCCCCGTGTGAGGCCGTGCAGACGATGGGTAAAAGAAAGGTTCAGATACCTCTGCTCCCTCTGAGGGTCTTACCATGACCATGCCCCCTGTATTCATCATGTTGCCCGAGACAGGCAGGGTGACGGTCACAGTTCCCTGGCCACTGTTTGTGGTGGTGGTGTTGGCGCCCCCTGCCTGTACGATCTGTGCACCCGCCAGGCTGGAAGCAGGGATGGTGATCATTCCTGCCAAGGAGAGCGATGAAGAAGAAGAGTTGGTGCCTGCCATATTCAGAATGTAAGCCTCAATGATGAGAGATAAATATAGAGCACAGGCTAGCGTTGCGGCCAGGAGGGTGTTCTTTTCCCAACCCTAAGGTCTTTGGTTCAATCCCCCCCCCCCCCCATGTTCACCGCCCACCTAAGGTGCCTCACCGCCTACCTACTTCTTAAAGAAGTGTATCGGAAATGAGTCTAAGTAGCACAGGGCCTACGTAAATACTAGGGCTGGGTATTGCCAGGTACCTCACAATTCAATTCGATATTGATCCAATTGCTTCGATATCGATTCAATAATACGTGCAGATGACAAAAATACCTAAATATTATTTAGAAATAACCATTTCATTGTGCTTTAACTAGCAAAAAGGAAATACACCATTGTATAGTATTGTTCCTGAGCTAAACTTTCAGCATGAAAGTAATAATCATAACATGGACAAATGTAAAAGGGCATGTACATTTAGGGATACTCGCTTCTAGATTACAATGAATGATTTTTTATGGAAATAAAGCGATTTATAAAAATGTCTGATTCTAAATTGAATCGAGAACAAATAAATTGCAGTGCATTGATGAATCGTCATATTTACCCAGTCCTAGTAAGTACACATTAAAAACATTTTAAAAGTGTCAAACAACCGAACAATGGGTTTACCTTGTTGCAGGACGGTGCCGTCTGCGTTCACAGGCTGGTAGACAATGGTCTGTCCGTCGGCCGTCTGGGCGACCTGCTGGCCCTGCACGCTGATCTGCTGGCCCTGTGTGACACATGAGGATGTTAGCTTAAGCCGGGAGATGGCCAGAGGTTTGGCATGCGACAACACGACCTCCCCTGCCCCCCCCCCCCCCCCCCCCCCCCCCCCAGATTCCCCTCACAAAAGCCCCACCTGTGTGTAGGAGGGGTGGAGGGTGACTTGGTTCTGGCCTGCGGTGATGGCGGTCTGGGGCTGCTGGATGATGATCTGCTGGGGCTGGCCCTGCTGCCCCCCCAGCTGGAGGGTCTGGCCCCCCTGCAGCTGGATCTGCCCCGGCTGCAGCAGCTGGATCTGCGAATGCATAGGAGAATGTTAACCTTATTTTATAAAACACATTAACCCGCCTGGATCCACATTTCGTACAGGAGAATGTTCAAAACACCGTTAGCCGGCATGAGCTACACATTAACCAGGAGGATGTAAACATTAATATGACACATTAACCAGCCGGTTCTCTAAACGTGAAGGAGAATAGGAACATTAATAATATGCAATAAGCAGTTGGACCAGATGCAATTCCATTTCATATATCATTCAGAGAACAGGGATGTAGAGAAATTATCCTCCCAAAACAACGCTTCCCTTATCCTTCTAAGCATTCTTTCTTAAATCACATGTTTCTCTGTCACCCTCCTAAACCCCCTGCACTCACGTGCAAACACACACAGACACACCAACTATATTGCAGCCGATATATGTTTTGAAGAGAATATATAGTTAATTTGATTTAATTATTATTTATAATATTATTCTTTAAACAAATCGTCTTAGTAAGACAGTCAAATACTGATTTACAGATATCTCTGCGTATCCCTTTAATCACAACTCTGAATATCATTAAATAGGCTGTTAGGAAAAAAAAGTAAGTAATTATTGTAATATCTAACGACGGTCAATGTTATTTAGCTTTGAGTGTGTTTCTGAATAGTTTTTCTTGCTCATTTTAAATAACGTTTCTTCTTGACATACGGTCTATAATATGTATGGCCTATTTCAAACACAATTCGTTCTTTGCAATTATATATGTCATATCATCTCATCATCTTTCAGGAAATGCTGTGCAGCATATTTAATCAATTTACAAATCGCAATTTATAGCTGAAGGATTTATGTGAGGTGGTAAAGTACTGACCTGTTGCAGTCCCTGGGTTCCAGACACGGGGACTTGCATAATGGTCTGTCCCTGCCCCCCAGACATGGCCTGTACCATTATGGGTTGCCCTGATGACGTAATGAGCTGCCCTCCACTCACTTGCACCATGAGTGGCTGGCCTTGAACCTACACAGAGAGAGGCAGTAGATGTTAAGGGATATCAAAAGGTGAAGATCTAGCGAAACACTATGCAATCACTCAGCACTACCACCAACTAAAATTGCTGGTAAAATCGTTTCAACATTTGTTGTGATTTCAGCTTGCTTGGTATAAAAAAGGTACACACAACCGGCATTCACTTAGCAATGAAACGGAAAAATAACATGACATGAGATGAGTCCGGTGTGACAGCCTGTGAATGAATATGAAACAAGTACAAACACCCAAACACATTACAGATCACCTGTGTTCACTATGAAAAAACCCTGAGACTGTTCGGGTCATTCATAAACGCTTAATGAAACATGGAATAGGAGCCCTGCTTCAAAATGGCGGTGTCCTCGTCACAATGGGGCAGGTTTGACTTCTCTGATATCTCTGTTTTTTGTTTTTAAAGAGCAGCAGAATGCGGAGACTTTAGCGGAATGCAGAAGACTTTTCCAGCCATTTGAAAAGAGGCCTGAGGCGGAGCCCGTCACATCATGTGCGACATGCTGCACTAAGTCCACGACATGCAGCCTGAGAAGCTACTGTGCATGCTAGGGGAGTGGGTGATTTGAACAACCAAAGTGTGCTAAATGGGTCATGGAGCCATGGCCTGGGACATAGCATGCAGACTTGAAGAGTGGAACACTGGTTGTGATACGGTGACACAGGGCGGCGGTCCCACCACTACCTGGAGTGTCTGCACCTGCTGGCCTGAGGCCGTCACCACCGGCGCGTCGGTTTGAAGCTGCACAGCCGTCACTGTACCCTGCGCCTGGAGTCAAGGCAGGAGAGCTAGTCTCTGGCAACAAACTCAAATCTACAAGCGTGTTAAAGCGGGTGTGGGGGGACTTTGTTGTTGTTCAGGTGTATGATCAGTTGAATCCTCCTGTGCTCAGTTCCAACTGTACTTACCAGAGCAGTATATATAAATGCTGTAATCAAGCATTCATTGTGACATTCCGTGTTGCTTTTTCTCAACTCTTATGCTTACCTGTTGGATCTGTCCATTGCTGGTCTGCACGACTATCTGCTCCCCAGTTGTGGTGGTGGCAGTTGTGTACTGCTCCATTGCTACTTAACGTCAGTCCTAATCAAATAAATTATATACAGAATACATATGGTCAAGTCTGGAACCAATCTTTGGTGAACTGTGAATTAGTGGCATACAAACATGCGTTACCCAGTCCCCCCTTGTTTGATTGCTGATTAATATAAAATATGTACACCAGATGGTTATGCGCTTTACTTCCAAGGAGGGATATTAAATAGCGGTAACGTTAGATGGTTCGTCTTGTTATGCTATATGGGGGGCGTTGTTTTGGTCAGTCATTTTCGTGAACCCGCCAGGCTAGCCCAAGTTAAACAATGCAGCTTGTGGCGTATTATCAATAGCTTGATTCACGGACATGTTCGCGGGAATCATTTGTTGTTATGTACCCAACATAAACGACGTCTCCTGACCCTCACGCCGGGCCGTGTTTAACGCGTAATCAGCCATCTAAACCATTCCTTTGTTTGAGAGAATTTAGCTAGCTTGCTTAATCACGGCAATCATATTTACACAACAGCCAAGGAAGGGCAGACGGGTCTGTAGTCGACAATGTATTCTATTGTGATTAGTTTCGACCGCAATCATTGTGCTATTCGATTTAGGCATTTTGTAGAATTAGTAATTTGGTTGGTCCATGACAAACCAATCCGTGTTGACAACTACCAATGCCTTCAATCGGGTCTCCCTTACCGTATCTTCGCTGTCCGGTGTCCCTCTGATTGGCCCGAGTACAGCTCTCTGAAGCCCAATCACCAAAGTGAGCGAACAAAATGGCGCAAATGAAACAACAGCAGCGTGGAGGAGGTGGGGGCATTGTGGGGGAGGGGCCGTTCAAATCATAAAATCTCCCCTCCAGATCTACACCAGCAGTGCTCCAAAATGGCCACCAGATGGCAGACATTCTACTCTACAGTCCAGTCATAAACGGTTATAGCTCGGTAATAAAGCAATCAAATGTATTACATCTGAGTAGAAAACTAGAATTACAACCCACCCAAAAAAACATTGATCTGCTTTAGCTACATTATGTATATTGTTCTGATTCCGCTTTCCAGTATGCAAATGAAGAAACGGCAAACCACATCCCCTCCTTCTCAGCAGATGGCAGTGTTTTTTATTCAATACCAAAGCATTACATTTGACCCTGATTGTTTGCGGAACTTTTGTGTAAAGGAAAGATATCCACGAGTTCTAATGATTAAACATGTTTTCAATGTTAAACATCCATGAGTAACATTATTGTCAACCAAACATAATCTGTCAGCGTGTCAAGGTTCGTATATTTTAAAGGTATTTGCATGGTAACTCTATTCGGCTTGTTTACCCTGTAGTCTAAACTTTAATTAAAACATTAACCATCAGAGACCTTCAGAGGTGTGTTGGTCATGCCCGCCGGAGTCGTCTCGCTGGTCTCCCGGCTATGCGCGCTGTCGCTGATGCCCACCGTCTCCTCGAAGAGCTGTCGGTTTGCCAGTAGAGATGTCAAAGCATGGACGAAACATAAATTTGCACAGAGAGTCCCTGGTAGAAGACAAGCCCAGGACCAAAATACGTTAAATGAGGATGGCACCATGGTGGATGTAGAGGACAATCTAGATGCGTTACACAGGTAAGCAGTAGAGCCAATCCCCCATGTTTCATACTCCAATATATAAACCCTGCTTATTAGCAGCAAATTCACAATAGATGGTTTGTCACATGTTGTTTCCAGCGAGGAAAGGAAAAGGAAGATTGCTGTGAAGTTTTCCAAGATCAAGAGGCGGATGACTCCCTCAGGGGCCCCAGAACGCAGTCTGAGCTGGGACACCATCGAGCAGATCCGGTGAGAACAACCTCTGCCTTTTAATGAGTAAAGTAATGATTGTATCCAACACAGTTGGACTCCACCATGTGTATATTAGTATGATGAACTCCTCTGTGTCTAATAGTACCCTCTGTTCTCATTGGCTCGCTAGGTACTTGCGGCGGGAGCAGCCGGAGGAGTGGACAGTGGAGCGTCTGGCCGAGGGCTTCGGCGTTCCACCCGATGACATCCTCAGGGTCCTGAAGAGCAAGTTTAACCCAACCGCCCCACGAAAGGTCAAGCAAGACGCCTCGGTGCTGGCCAGGCTCGGCCACCAGCCGGAGCTGCTACCGGCTGGTGGAGCGCCACCGAGTAGCCTGCTGCAGTTGCCTGCTCAGAATACACCCATCATGTTTGGGGCCGGGGACGGCGCCAGTGGTTCCGCCGGCACTCTAGTCCCCTCAGCCAATCGGATGCTGCTGACACCCAGAGTACAAGAAGGAAGAGGAGGGGGAGAACTCTGTGGAACCCCCCCAGGTAGTGGTCATGCTTCTCTGGCCACTCGGCCCAAACCACTGTCCCTCACGACAGTGGTGGAGAGCGGTAGACTCACTCCTGCCCCTTCAGTATCAGAGGAAGACCACCGTGGTGCTCCACCAGTGGAAGGGGGGGAAGACGACGGGGAGGAGGAGGAGGAGGAGAGGTGGGATGGAGAAGTGTTGACTGAGAGTGACCTTGAGGGGCTGATGCTCACGACCAAGCCCTCCCCTGCGGTGAAAGTCGGTAAGGACTTCTTTGACAGAGAGGGTGCCTTTTTGTACAGAATTTAGGTGAATCAATTATTGAAGTTAATTGCTTTTCCTATGAAACTATGTTGGAAACTGTGATCGTTTATTTCTGGTGCAATATCATAAATTAAGTTTATTGGGTTGTGTCTTTAAAAGAAGGAATCGGTGTACACCATACCATGCATGGTTTAATTTGAATGTATGTAATAAGTGATTATTATGCATTGTATCTTCACAACTGTTGTAAAACTGACTTAGTGAACCAGCGCTAGGGATCTCACCATACAATTTAGCTGACTTGCAGGACTTCCTCTTAATATAATCGTAGTATCACGTTTCATCAGATTGTGTCGTATGACAAACCGCAAACGGCAATGTGTCCCTTCCTTCTATTTGGCAGTTTCACAAATAAACATTTTGCGTATTTATTTAGGTTTTGTGCTTTTATTTTCTGTTTTCTACAGGGGTATTAACTTAAACATTGACACTTAAACATTGACAACATAAAATCCAAAAGATCAGAAGTACCATGGTCATTTATTGTTCATCCCAAAGCAAGTTGCATCAAATATACATTTAAGAAGAGAGAAACAAACGGGTACAAAGATGTATTGTTGTGCAGAGTATATTTACAGTAACCATCACAATGATGTATTATTTTATACAGTAGATGTCACTACAGCTTTATTCAGTTTACTTGAATACAAATACAGTATTGTATGTACCTTTATTCATTTTATTGCCAAAACATTACACATTTCCCTGCTTTTTAAAGTCGGCCCTTCAAACATTCAGACTATAAAACAATGTCAGTTTGGTACCGACACAATTATCGTCTCATGGTAACACATGTTCGCGTTGCTTCTTGATTAATCCTATAAAGACAAACATTCCTTCTTGTCAATAAACATGCAATGGACTTCAATGAGCGTCTATTTTGTTTAGATACGTTTTCTACCTAAATACGTCAATTTGTGCAACTACTATTTAAGTTTAGATGTAACTGGTTGTATTCATGAGCCAGTCTGATCCAGTTGATCTAGTCATATACTGCACCAAGCACTTGCTACGAAATATGTGGCACACAACTGCACTCTGAACCCGGTCGTGGTTCATAAATACAGGTCCACTTAGAATTTTTGATTAGTCCTATATTTTCACAGAATAAATTCAGCTCATGTGTTGTGTCAGCTTATACTAATGGTTATTCATATATTATTCATTATTTCATTAGTTCTATTAGTCTAAATCAATTGCTTCATTTACTTTCACAGTAACATGATGTAAAAATAGCGGAAGATATTAAATGTGCTTATTACTTATTCTAAGTTTCCGCCATACAATGTTTTATTGTAGATTTTTTGTGTGTCATGTGTAGAACAGGATTTGGCTGATTTGCAAAGAACTGCTTAGGCGGTGATAAGATACATTTTTGTGTAACAAATTATGTTACATTACTAATATTTACAGTTACATTTGTAAGACTGTTTTAAGGAACATGGAACTACAAATGTGTTCAAAGGAGTTTGTGCTTTAGGCGGTATTACACTTACATACTAGTTTACACACTGATCCACACTGAATTCAAACATCAGTTAGATCAGTTATGAATAATGTCTGTGAATGTGGATGATATATATATTTAAACATGTTATTGCTATCCAACTAAAGGGACTTAGTTTTTGCCTGCAATGATCACTGTGAGGAAAACAAAAGCACAAGTAAAATCGAGGCTTTAGCGGCGGGAAGAAATGGTACCTAAGCCACAATAATAACCAGTAACCGTAAAAAGCATTTAGCAAAATGAATTTCAGGTGTTCCTGGAACGTGAAAAACATGAAAAATAAGGTTTATATACAAGTGCACGAAGAGAAAAGGGATAGTTACACATCACACCACCTTCAACAGAAGTCAGTAGTATTAGAATCATTCTCCGGTGAAACAACAACGCCTGGTAGCTTTGCCGCTCAAAAAGTACAACGCTATTGCTCTGGCTCTTGTTCACAGCAGCCATTAATTCACTGTATTGTCCAGCCATTCTCAAGCAAAACAACAAAACAAAGCCTCACCACTAATAAGCTTAATCAATTATCAAATCAGTAGGAATCAATAGCAACAGTGTGACACTTCCAACGCTACCCTCTCTTCTGCCAAATCGCCCTTCACCGAGGCACCAACACCAGGGAACCCCGGTTCATTCTGTGTTCACCTCATGCCTCACAGCAAAGTAACACCAACTCTTTAGGCTTTCGGTAGAGGCCAAAAGGTCACATTAAAGATGAAAGGAAACCGTAGCTGGGCTGGAGAGATGAACAGGCCACTGCACACTCCAAGTCTGCTGCTCTCCAGGCATGGTCTGCTACTCCAGCAGGTCCTAATCAACAGGGAAAGGGAGATTAGTTAGAATAAATAGTCTCTGCCTTTGTATTTGGTATAATATGTTCAAACTATTTCAACATGCCCGTTGCTTAAAAGGATTTATGATATAACTGTAATCATGGCTGATCGATGGTGATCAGTAATGTTATTGAAAAATCTCATGAAATAACTCACATATTCTACAAATAAAAAATGCTTCTTAAAATTCATAATACATAAGAAGTACGCCATAGGCTAATCCACCATTGTGCTACCTCGTTCGGCAATAGACAGTGACATAACTGACATTTATTTAAATGACAATGTTTGGAGATCTTTGAGATTGCCACTTTGAAGAAGACGAACCTCATCAGAGTCGTTGTGGAACTCGATCTTGCCGTTGGGGGTGTGGTCAGTCTCCAGCGGCTCATCCCCGTTGAGGCCGTTGGCCTCCGCATGCTGCTGAAGCACAGAGTAGCGGTGGACCAGGAACCTGCACAACACAACACATTGGTCAGATCACAGTGCACTCACACAATAGTGTAAGGTACATTGAATCATAGAAGGATTGCGATCACATTAGTCTCATAAATCAGACTTTAGATAATTATGTAAAGTCTGATGGCAGGTGAGCTCAGATCTTGGTTACACTTTCTTTTGCTTCGTATTTGTTTCAACCAATAATGTTGCTTTCGGCGGGGATCTGGAAGCGTGTAATGGCAAACACAAACTCTGCCAGCAGTAGAAAACTGCAAAAAACTTTGTATAGGTTTCAAATCAGCACCGTGTGGGCTGGCTAATGTGGAAATATTCTTATGGTGTAGCATTCATGATCGTTTAGGTCGGTAACAATTAGTTTGTAAATTTATGTTTGCGTTGGAAGTATTCTACAACACCAGAATTCCCTCTAGGCCCCAATTGCTGTATAAGCTTTAAGAGAGCAAGAGAGCAACACTGACCTTCCACCACAGACATACTTCTTGATGAAGAGCGCACCGGCCGCGATGCTCAGCAACATGACGATGGTCACCGTGACGATGATGGCCGCCGAACTGGAGGACTTGAGCACATCTGACTGAAGAGACGAGAGACATTGTAAACAGGAGATGAGTGCTAAGGGCTCAGGCAGGAATTAATCAAATTAAATATGCTACAGAAGGGCCGGAGGAGAAGGTGTACCTGTAGTTCAGGCCCGACCATGTCACTGACACACCGCGTGCGCAGGTCTATCTCCTCGCGAGCGGGGGTTTCCCCCCCCTCACATTTATCCCCAGGGATTC
This sequence comes from Gadus chalcogrammus, assembly GCF_026213295.1. Lineage (NCBI taxonomy): Eukaryota > Metazoa > Chordata > Actinopteri > Gadiformes > Gadidae > Gadus > Gadus chalcogrammus. The sequence goes on from NC_079412.1 coordinate 11,533,722, forward strand.
TTCTATAGCTGTGGACATAGGAGGGCAAGGGGACATTTAGATAGTACAAGGATTGATTCAGGGGCGAACAAGGGTTCTTTGTTCATTGCCCGTGTTTTGGTCCGCTCCTCCTTTGTTTGCTGGATTATCAACCACCATCAACGAAACCCAAAGCCCGTGGCTCACTGAAGCCTCTGCACTCTCGCTGATCATCCGCTCATGTGTTCAAGCACAAAGAGTCGTTGAATCTCCCTTTGTGTCCACACAGAGATACCAGCGGGACACTTGGGTGGCTCAATGTAAATTTAATGTAAATGAAGCATAGCAAGCCTCCTCTTACCCGCTGGTCATCAGCTTCTCCTCCTTGCCGTGCAGACAGAACTCCAGGTCCTGACCTTTGAGGTCGGGCTGCTCAAGACACTCAGAGCTATTCTCCTTCCGGAAGTAACCAAAGTCGCTGAGGAGAGATGGCAATATTAAGGATTAGGATTCGAAGTTCAAAGTCCTCTGAAACAAGTCCAAATATTTAACACACATACACACACACACACACACACACACGCAAAGGGCTCATGATAATATGTAAATCGTACCAGAGGAAGTCATCCAGGGTGCACAAGCAAGGCGTTGGCTCGGGGTTGACCTTGAATTGACGTCCGTTCAAGCACACAGAGTCCTTCCTCAAACGCAGGAACTTCTCCTTGTAGCCCAGCATGCAGCCGTCGTCGCGATCGCTGATGTCATCCGAGTGCGCCAACCACGGCACGTAGTCGTTTTCGCCACCTGAACATTATAGAGCTAACTCGTATCATTGCATTTCAGGTTATGATTTACTTATCATAACCCTAAATAATACTTGGGTAGTAGTCAATAAAGTAGTCATTTATTTATAAGCAATAAAATATTAAATTAAATACATGACTTTTTTGCATTAGGTCATTTTGACTGACTGACTGACTGACTGACTGACTGACTGACTGACTGACTGACTGACTGACTGACTGACTGACTGACTGTGTGCTGTGTGTTTCTGTGGCTCACAGTCTCTGGTGAGCAGCTCTCTGAAGTCGATGGTGAAGGAGACCCAGTACTGGCTGAAGAGCGAGTCACTGTAGCCCCACAGGCTGACGTTCATGGAGCGGGCCCCGGGCTCCGACGCCAGGCCGGTGAACATGATTGGCTCGTTGGTGAAGTTGTACACGCCCCAGCACTGACCTTCGTCCGTAGAAAACCTGTCAAGGAGAGGAAGCACAAACAAACGCTGATCAATATTATCCTTCTTCGCATCTTTCTTGCAAACCAGACTTTAAAACCCCCAAAAATATCAAACCGTTTCATCTTGTTCGATCACACAGCCAGTCCTGATTACACCACATGATCAGTAACTCGGCACCTCCCCCCAGCCCCTGCTGCTTCCCCCGCCTGTCGACGTTAGAGACAGACCTCCATCGGTTTGGCCATGTTCTAACTCCATCGAGCTCAAACAACACCCCTCCCTCTCCGATCGGGACGTACTTGATCTGGTTGACGGGCTTGGTGGGGCTGTGTTCCACGGCCACAATCAGGCCGCCAGAGTCCAGGATGGAGTAGTGGTGGGGCCCATTGAGGGCCTTGAACCAACTGTAGCCCCCGTCATCGGAAACGTACACGTCAGGGTTCATCACGGAGATGGAGTCACCAACGCTGCCTGTTGGGGGGAAGGGGAAGTAGATGTTACTGAGGATATATTAATGCTAAAAAAAATAACATATTGGTCAAAAATGCCTGAACTATTAAACATAGAATGATAAAGTAAATCCTACTTTTACTTTGTTATTCTCAGATGTCTGACGATGTTATCTTGTTTGGGCAGGCAGGTTTAATGTTTCAACCAAAAATACCCTAACTTGTTTAGGATATAATGAAGCCTGCAGCCTCACACGCAGCAAGCTGGAGTGTTGCGTCTCTTGCAGGACCACGTCAAACCCTGAAGGATCTAATGACATTTCTCTGTATTTCTCTGAATTTCTCTGCAAAAATACTGCATTTGCACTGACAAAATTATACTGCAGTCCATCTATCCCTTGTTCAAATTGAGGTTCATTATTATGCACACATGAAGTGATGGCGAGTAAACCAAGCACTCGTACTACTGTAGTTTGTTTTTGAGTTGACATTGGGTTGCAGGGGCTTGTTTGTTAGGTTACTTAGAGCCTGGTTCAAAACAATTAAAAAAACTAAGCCTTTCATTTCTTTACAACAGAAAAACTGTTGCAGAAATGAAAGGACTTTTGGTTTTTAAATTGTTGCTGTTTTATCTAACAAAGTTTCAGAAGATATGTGTGGTGGGGTGAGTGAGTGAATTGAATGAGTGCGGGTTAGTGCGTGTCCGTTGGTGCATGCTTGTGTATGTGTGTGAGTGGTTACCGTGCGCTATGATGAGACCCACAGCATTGGGCTCAGACAGAGGCAGCATGGGGACGCCGAGTTGCTTGGAGGTACTGTAGGCTGCGTGGATGTGTAGGCTACACTGTGGACACACAAACAGCACGGCTGTTTAATCTCTTGGCTTCCTCCTTAAACACATACCTTGTTCCCCATTACAGAGTACAACACATTTCATTGAGAACTTGACTGCAGAAATTGTACTCTTATCTTTAGACGTCTTCCATTGAACCCTAAAATTCTCGCTGAGTCACCTTTTCTGGGTCCTTGGCCGTAGCATCACACCTGCTGTTGGTTGGTTTCATTAGGGGCACCCACTCACCCCCCCGGTCAAAGGACACCACAGACTGCACTGAGCTATCTGGGGAAAACAACACAATGGTTCCTATTACAGCCTAGCATGGTATAGCATTGCATTGCACAGCACAGAGGGTTTCAATCCTTTGGTAGGAGGCATCCACCATAACTAGACAAGCTAATAAAATATTGAAATGGGGCCGGTGGGAAACAGAGATGCTCTTAATGTGTGTGTTTCTCAAAAGGTCAAGTATAAGTATGTGGCCAGGCTCTCTTTCTGTGTGTCTGTGTGTCTGTGCCTGTGTGCCTGTGTGCGTGTGTGCGCTCACCTTCAGCCAGGGTGCTGGTGATGAAGACCCCCCGGAGGGAGGTGACGTTGGTGAAGTCGGTGTCGCCCCCTATGGTGGTGTAGAGGTGGCGCTCCAGGGACTTGGAATACACAATTCCCCGGTCGTCGGACACGTAGATGGTGCCACATCCTGAATCTGCCCAACAAAAAAACAGAATTGAATGTTATGGACGAAATGACATCTTGCTACCTTGACATTGACTATTGGTGCAGGATAGTAGGTTCAAATATGTTTGATTTGAAAGTGATATGAAAGGGGTTTGAACATTTATTCTAAACAGGTCATGTGTGTTTAGTGATTCAGTGATCAGGTAAATCAGTTGCGTCGGCCTAGGGTTAGGTTTAGGCTTAGGCTAACCTTCCCACAAAGGGAGAGGACATGGCTTTTACAGGTTGTTAGCACCGATCACCAACCATGACAATCGCATAGTGACCAAGAAAACTCAGAGTAACTGACCCCCTGGTTCGTCAACGTGCATGAACACCATGTCATCGTTGGCAGCCAAGATGGAGTAGAACTCTTCGTGGCCCACAGGTGGCAGCTGGGCCATGTTCCACAGCTCTCCCTGGTCCACCGAAACATGAATCATCCTCAAGGTGCCCTGAACACACATACGCCCAATAGAGTTAGACAGGAACTACTGTCTGCCAACAGTTTTACGCTCTTGCAATCTCCAAATGTTAGTTCTGCACTAGAGAACACCAGACGTTATGAAACAAGTATTTTTAGATAATTCCCCGTACATGGGTTTGTTTCACTTTCACACTTTAAAATAGGATACAGGTCGACGCCTAAAACTGGGTCAGATATGTCTTTAAAAACTTTTGTAAACCATCGTTCCAAAGTGTTTTTTGTTTACAGGAAAGGAGGTAGAGAGGAGGCAGTGGCAGAACGAAAGCCCATACAGATATATGCAAACTCAGGCAAACAAGTGACGCAGCAATGCAGCCTGTAAAACCACGTCACCTGGTTTCAAACCGGGTTGACACTTCACACGACATACCACATTTGTCCATAGCTTAACCTCAAACAGCCATTTTATATAGAACAGTCCCATTAACCCACTATCAAATGAAAGGAAATCTATCTGTAGGATTGTGCTACTGCTACGACAAGCAGAAAAGCACGTCCCTTAACATCTTGTAGTCGATAGTTGGATCTCATTCTGACCTTGCCAGTCATTACAGACGCAAATAGAAAGCGTCCACCGAGTCCAAAGGAGAAAATGTTGTTTGCCACGGTCTTGATGGTCTTTCCATAGTCGGTCGTCCTCTTCAGATCCAACATCCCTCGGTCCACTGAAATAATTAAGATAAATGAAATACAAGACACGTGTACATACGATAACCATCATGTGTATACAAACTGAAGATAAATAATGTTGCAAAAATAGAACTAAAACAACTCAGTTCCTACATTTTGCATTCAGTCATGCTTTCGAAGCGACATGCAAACAACAAAACAGCTGCGAGATGAGAGAATCTCAGAAGACATACTTCCTGTGTAGACGTATTGTTTCCTCATGTGGCACTCATATGGCAGGTGTGTTTTCTAAACCCTTGATAACCATTGGATGTAAAATAAACAAACGTTGGAAGTTGGAAGGCATGAAGTGAACATCTGACTTACTGCAAGACCCGTTGGGATGGCTGGTGAAGAAGATGGTGTTTTCCGGCCCCCTGAAATCAGAGAGATACAAGGCTGTTTAAAGGCCTTAGCTAAAAACAACAACGGTCACAGTCAAGTAAGCAGAAGAGGGGCGCACACACATGGCCAAACACTCAAATAGGCTTTTATTTATGACCATTGTCCTTTCAGTGAATATATTTATCTAGAACAATGATTAATTGGGCAGTAAGGATGAAATTCACCCGCTTGACTATTTCATTATTTTGCTTCCACAATGAAGTAAGCATCTCAGTCAACATGAGGAAACATTTAAATCTCAGTAAAATAATAAGTAGATTTGAATTTATATTTTTCTATTTTGCAAGTGAGCATTGCCAAAGGTGCAGCCTAACCTATTTTACATACATGTGTCATGGGGTTTTGTAACACTGTGGCATGTAAACAGGGAAGGCATAATAAGCAATCCTTGCTCTACTGGCACACTCTTCCAACTGGGAGGTAAGGTTCAGGCTTTGATTACAAGTCATTGAACAAAAGGCCTTACCCTTTCCTGCTTTGCACTGATGTGTATCTTAATTCACCACAATTCCCTTAGGCTAAAATGGTTGGATGACTAAACAGTTGAAAGAACAATTGGTAAGGCTAACAGGCTATAAGGATAGCTAGCGCTCTGATTTGATGTGTCACATGCCAGGGTTTATCATAAAGCCACTTTGTGTACTCCGTCACGTTGCCTGTATTGTTATGTTTCACATCATTAGAAACCTCCTTTGGTTGAACTCAACCTACTTTCCCCTCGACTGGTCGTATCAGGGATACTCAAGCCTTGTGGGAACGATATAAAGGTCTGCGAGAACCGAGAGTGGGCAGCCTCCTTGGTGCTGCAGCCGTGAATACAAGCGCTTACAGCTGTCATAGTCAGTAAGCGGTGCACAGCAGGAAACACTGAGACAAACAAACAAGGTTACTTGCTGTGTTGTCATCCATGCCCTCCACAGACTGCATCGTCATGGTTTTCACTGACGTTTAATTATGCTGCCTTGGCTTATATTGAAATAGAAACTTGGTTGTGGAAATGTGAAATGCAGGAGAAAGATACATTAAAACCTTGACGCTTGTCAGCGAGCGTTCCAGGGGAGCTACAACATCCTGGCCTCAAGTAGTGCAACATAGGCTGCTACTTTACTTAGATGCACGTTATCCGAACTCATGTCATGTTACAGAAAGCCTTCTATTCATGGGCTCCATCTGGTGTGTATCAAAGAGGAACTATGTCAAGAAATATCTACGAAAGCGATCGCTACAATACTAAAACATATCTGTGTCTCATTGCTCACATACCTGGACTGTGACCATTCCAGATAAACTATTTAAAGGTTTGGTTTTGCCCACTCCACCTCAAATTCAGTATTGCTCTGAGCTTTGTTTGGTGTCAAGGCACCATTGGTCCCAATTATTTGGTAGAGCAAGAAGGAAAGACAAAAGGGCTTTTTCAGCGACTCTTACCATTTCACCATGCACACCATGTCATGGATCTTCACCCAGTTCACGCCAAAGTCTTTGGACAACCACAACTGATTCTGAGAATACAAATTCACAGCCTTTTACTGGGCAAACTTGTGGAACTGTAGATGCAATCCTGGTTGACATAAACCTTGTTACAGTACAACGAGTCAGCAATTATTCAATTCCAATAATGAAATGCAGTTACAAGGAAGTAAAGGCCTTCCCGTAATCAGCTATCCTTATATGGTCATGACAGAAACCATAAATGGTGGTCAAGCACAAAGACACACTAAGACAAACAAATCCACCTACATGGTTGCTGGTAACCAGCAGTACGTTGGCATCGCGAGGGTTGTAGGTTATCTGCATCACGGGGATGAAGGGGAGGTCATGCTGGGTGAAACTGTTCCCGAAGTCGTCAGAGGCAAAGATACGATATCCCTGTTCTCCGGACACATCTCCAGTCATGATGACCTTTGAGACACAGAAATAATGATAAGTATGCAAATATTATAAGACAAATGGGACAGATAATTGTTTGTTAATAGGCAGATTATCTATTACAATGTTATTGAATGTGGCAAAACACCATTATAACCCTGATATACAATCGTATATCAGTATCATCGGATTCCACATCCGCAGAGTCAATCACATCCTGCATGTTTCCAAGACTCACTTTCCCCGAGTTCTCAGGGCCAATGGCAATTCCAAACTCTGTTCGGATGAACGTGTTGTTAATTAGTTCTGTCACATCCAGGAAAGTTTTCCCGTAGTCATTACTGGAAAACACAATGAAAAGTGAGACTTTACTGTAAGATACCAAAATGAAAATATTTTTATTTATTAACGAAAGACAATGGTACTTACCTCCGATAGAGTTTTGACTGCCCAAATTTGATCATGAGAAACGGTAATTGAAAGGTGGTCAGCGCTAGAATGACCTGCCAAGAAAGCATAGTATCACATTTATTTCAAGACACTGGTTCATTGTTATTGTCAGTTGGTGCCATTACAACACAGATCACAAGTATATTCCACTGGACTCGTTCTGCCAGTCTTAGATAGGTAAACACAGACACTATTAAACCAGGCGCAGTTATTGCCCTGTTATTAAGCGTTGTATTGCTTCATTCTTGAGTTATATCGGTTATTTCTAATGATTATTTTTCTTATGGTTATTATGAAATGCATAATACACTTGTCCCATTGGAACTATCCAGGTGGGGGAGGGGGGGTATCGGGGGGTTTGGCTGGGGGCCTATTAAGTAGAGGGTGGGATAATGAAACCAGTGTACAAAACACTTACCCCTGTGCCATCTCCAACCCAGGCCAGTGAAACAGATCCGCTCAGGTCGTTGAAGATGTGCTGATTAAGAAAAGAAAGAAAACACAACATTCAAATGAGTCAAATGAACAAAGAACATTAGCATGGAAGCACTAACACAGCTCTGAATTTGTTTTAGAACCCATAAGATCATCACATACAATAAATCTGTATACATATAGGCTACAAGCATAGGGTAGAATCAAAAGCTTAATGGTAAGTCATCCAAAGTTTTATATTTTTCTTTGTAACCTAGTAACGCAGGTCAATATTTTGTTTTTGGATATTATATTTTGACCATTTACTCATTCCTTTAGCCATGGGGTTGAGTGATGGGGCCCTTAGTAACAACCCCCACAGAGAGCCACACCAACCAAAGTAGAGGCAATAGGGCAGTACGGCCCGCACACAACTATTCAGAGATCACCATGGGTCACCAATAAATAACTAGGTAGGCCAATGGCTGCCTGTACAACACACCCTTAATCTTCCTTAGGGAATCCTTAATCTTATCCAATGGTTCTCCACTTTCACTATGTCACTGTGCATCCGTAAAGCCTTAAGTTTCCGCTGTGGCCTTAGGAAACTGCTCTCTGGGGGGGTTCCCAGAAGGGGGAGGTAAGGGGTGGGTGGGGGGCAGCCTCAGAGAGAAGCAGAAAGTTGAGAGGACTTCTGACCTTCAGGGGGACAAAGGTCAAGGTGGATCTAACCATCTTGGGCATCAAGGCCCAGGGGCAGCCACACCCTGAGACCCTGACCAGGGTTAGTTCCTCCCCAGGCACAGTGAAGTCTGCCTGGTGGGTAGAAGGCCGGGCTACCGTGTCCGGCTGGTGGAACTGTTTGACTGTTGTTATTTTTCTTCTGCCGTGTATTCCCAAAGGTGGCGGAACACGTTGATCCAGTTTGGCGTTCTTCTCTTTTGTGGGTCATGTGTACACGGTTGAACCCACAGAGATGACACACAGCCCTGAAGTGGCCAGACATTTTCCCTTTGAAGCTTTCATGCAAAGGCACAGCTTGCAATTACAACGTAACTTCCACACTGCCTGTCACAAGGTTTCAACTAAACTCTGTGTTTAAGGTTTATAAATATGATTATGTCATAACTTTGCTGCACTCACCATTAGATAATAACATTAGGACGAGAATAACCTGGCTACTATTACTAATTTAAAAAGATACAGGAAAAGGTACAATTTTCGTTGAAGGAACTTAAATTATAGCATAATTTATAGTTTTAAAGAGAACTACACGAAGTTAGGGTCTCTTCTGTATTGCTGTCTTCTGCTACTCAGCACCTGCGTAACACACTGCCGCTAAAATGATCCCACAGGTGAGGAATTACTAGACCAGCGACGATAACTTACACTGTGGGTGTTGGCAGCCAACTTAGTTTCATATCCTTGTAGCGCTTCACAGGTGTCTCCTTGGTCGGCGCTCCGTCTGTTTATCGTGTGCTGGTTGGTCGTTGCAAGCCATGCAGGAATAGACCTTTTTGAAATCCGGAATCCTTTATCCATGTAAGAGTTTCTCACAAAAACAGGATGCCGTAGGTTTCGGCGCTCTAGGTGAACATCTAGAGCCACTGCGAAAGTGAAAAATAAAAACAACACGCAGTAGCCCGAAAGTCCCATTGTTGAATGTGTGCCAATGGCAAGATTTCACACACAAAATACGACAGTGCGCTTTATCCTAATGTTGCGCAGAAATTGATGGTCGCTGCTGCTTCGCTAGGCTACTGCTGACAACACACACACGCGCACACACACGCGCTAACACACGCGCGCACACGCACACATACGCACAACCACAAAGGTAAACACAAACACACACTATCAAACACACTCTAACACACACACTCACACAAACACACACACACACACAGTAGTCCTGACAGCGGAGCTATCGCGGGCTTTGTGTGCACGGGTCACAGACGACTCAAAGCTGGCAGGTGAAACCTCTCCTTTCGGATGTGAAGCAGATGAAACGCCGCATTAGTCCGAGCAGACGGTTGCCCAAAAACGCACAAAAGAAATGTGTATGCGATGTTCAGGCCGGTTATTCGCGTTGAGTTACTCCTTTGCCAAAGTGATGGACTATAAGGTTCCCTCAAATTGTGTCCATGGGACATGCATCTTGGCAGGATAACGACGCTCGGATTTGTCAGGATTTCACGTGACCCACGTATGGACTCTTCCGATTGGCTGGAGTCGGAGCGAACGATTTGACCAGCTGCTGTCAAAGGGTTGTCAAGATTGGTTGAGTCGAAGACCGGTGCAGTAAATATTCAGTTAATGGTGTAATTCGCATTTCTTTATGCGTCTAATCAATTAATTATGCGTCTTATATTTGTCATTCATTCATTTGTATGAATGTATGTATTAAAAAAAGTGCAATAAAGATATATTTGGACTTCTGTTACACGAATAATCTATGAATAAAATAATTACTTATTTACGTTGTCTGACTATATGGTTGTCGAAACTACTTCAACATGAAGTGACAGTCTATGATTGATTTAGTCTATCATACAAATTGTTAACGTAAAGACCAAAACATGATATTGTCATTCATGCTGTGGTCAAATCTCTATCTCCAAATATAAAAGAATATAGTGAGGGATATTCCTATCTTTACACTTAACGGAGCAGTCGGTATTTCCACCAAATAAATAATTAAAATGTGTAGCATTAATTTGGGGGGTTGCGCTACAGCCTCATACCCTGATTCAATTTGCGCATGTGATTGAGTGCGCTGCGCATCTCGGAGCCAGAACCCATGACTGCTAATCGTGTGACGAAGGAAAACAGGAAAACTTAGTTTCAAAAAGTATCAGATTATATGGTTTGGTGGTGTTTTGAGGGCATACTTATGCATAAATATGTTTTCTCACTAGACTAACTATTATGGGGAATGGGGGGAGAAGACAAGCCACATATTAACACCATGCCGTTGAGGTTGATTAAAACTTTCCTTGTCACTGGCCAGGACAGGAGATGTATCACATTGTCACACCATGTCATCGAGACAAACAAAGAAGAGATTTGTGGAACAGGTTTGAAAGGATTCGTGTTGTGTAAATCAACGGTCAGCCTGGTTCTTCTACTGCCAGTATGCGGGAGGCATCACAATAACGTATTTCCCTTTCAGTGTTCCTCAAGATAGTCTTTTCAAGTTCGGCCTACACTGTCCATATTGCATCAATTGTTAAATATGTTTTATCTTATCTTGTATTATTCTTATACTTATCTTAAAATTTATATAGCCGATTGTTGTTTGGCATTATTGGGATCATAACTCAGTCTTTACAGAGCCGTGGAATCACCTCCCTAGTGGCAGCCCATCAACTATTAAGAAGCAAACAAAGAAGCTCTTATCCCTTGTTAAATACTGCCTCTAAGATGAGGAGTAGGAAGTTGTCTGAGCAATTATTCAATCGACATTGCTTAAAAAATGTACGCAATCCCTGATCGGCAAACGGCGACCTCCTGTGTTGGTTACATTTATTGCGCCAAACAGTTTTTCCTTTCAATAAGTAGTTCAATTGATATGATGTGATTATAATCATTATTTAATAGCTCATGTCATATAACCTTAATTTAGAAGGAAAGAGAGGTTACATCCAAATACCAAATACGCCAAAAAAATAAACAACTCCCAAACTGAGTAAAAAATAACCACCCTGACGAAGGGACGAAGGCCTATATGTTAAATATAAAACAAATACGAGTTGGTGAAAGGATGTGCATTCACGAGGCCATGCATTTCGTGCAGTCATAACAAACCCAAAGGGCAGTCCTACAAAAACTTTTCTTGCCCCATGTAAGATCACTTTAAGAGCGTCAGCGGTCACATGTCAGAATTAAACAGACATGTGCCAACTGGCCAGTTTCAGACACTTGGAAAAGAAAGTTTGACAAGACAAGTTGCGGACTTTAAAAGTAGATATAAGCGAAAGGATTGATTCACCATAAGAGGATATTGATATCATAAAGAGCGATGGAATCTGTAGCCCAGGTAATAATATTTATAACATCGACACAACTTTTTGCAACATAATGTGTATTGCATGTCTATTATAGTAAATGTATATCTTTCATCATCATCAGACAATTCTGACGTCGAGATTCTCTCTTGACTTGGGGCCATTGAAGGAGCCCCTTGCATTCATCCGAGTTCTGGAATTGGTATGTTTTATTCACATTTAATGTAGGCCGGTCACTGTTATAGACAAGTCAGAATTTAAATGGATTATCTAGTTCGTCTTGTGACTTGTAACACACCCAGATGGGCGCTGGGATGCATGTGTTAATGTTCAGCAGGTAGCTAGTTAGTTTTAAATGGATGGATATGATATAGTTGTTAACGCTTCATTTGTATAATGTTAATATAAAGTGTGCACACCCGTTGGCGATCGCTAGAGACAGCAAGCAGGTAAAAAGCATAGTAAAAACAGTATTTTTAGGGCTGGATTTTCCGATGTTGATAAGTTTAACTTTAGATTTCTACATACCATAGTTTGATATTAGTACATCCTGTTCCTACAACTACGAAAAAGAACACTAATATGGTGTCATGTATTGGTATCAATCAATTTCCTCTACAAATGCGTGAAAGTGGTCTTAACCCCAAAATTGCCTTGTTTGGGTTGCCTTTCCTGCTGACGCTTTCTTTGATTTGGCAGATATTCTCCATATTTGCATTTGCAACAACTGCAGGATTTTCTGGTACCACAAGTATCAACGTGCAATGCAAAGGAAGCGTCAACGAGGAAATATTTGCCAGTTTTAACTACCCATTTAGGTTTGTTTGTGCTATCATTTCAATCATTCTCATTGTCTCGCCCAAGTCCGGGCTGGTTGGTTGATATGTTTGGCATATGTTCATGACTTAATGGCAATGTTAATGTTTCTCCTACTTTAGGTTGATGCAGCATTCTTACACAGTCCCTACCTGTAAGAATGGCACCACTGAGTCTTTCCTTATTGGCAACTACTCTTCGTCAGCAGAGTTCTTTGTCTCCATCGGGGTGCTGTCCTTCCTCTACAGCACAGCCTCGTTGGTCCTCTATCTGGGCTTCGAACACCTGTACAGGAAGACAAGCCGCGGTCCTGTTGTGGTATGTGCCAATTATCCGGCTTTGACGTGGTTTTTAATTTTATTCTTTCTGGTCCATGAAATGGCGAGCGATCTGCTTATTGTGTGTTGATATATGCGCTTCATAGAGGACTTCAAGTGAGGCCCTTTCATTCTGGGGGCAGGCCAGAGAGAGATAGTGAAGGCACTTGACAGCGCTTGGCAAATGAAACCCAGAAAAATGTCTGTTCCCCATTTTAAAACTACTGCGAGATCTGCTTAAGCTTGAACCCACGTTGAAAATTGGTTAACCTTTACTCTCTATCTCCCGCTCTGTAAGTCTGCTTGCCACAAGTGTCATCATATTAAATTGTTTATATTGCTTAATCTGTGCTGTGACTTTTCTGTTTCTCTGCAAGGATCTGTTTGTGACTGCAGCCCTGGCCTTCCTGTGGTTGGTTTCGTCTTCGGCTTGGGGCAAAGGTCTGACTGATGTCAAGTGGGCCACTAGCCCCACAAGCATAGTAGCACTTAGTGATGTCTGCAGGTCTGACGGAAATTGCACGGCGGGCAGTGGGCCCCACATGGGCCGTCTCAACGCCTCGGTGGTGAGCTACGTCGTCGCGTCATCTTATATTCAACCCTGAAGTTATGATCCCTGTAGCGTCTGGTTTGATTGTATGCTTCGATTGTTCTCAACCTCACTTGTAACTCGCTTTACGTTAAAGTGACTAAACGATTCAATGTTCAATTTAAATGAAGTGAATGTGTATGCAGTAAATCATATGCCAGACACTCGCATACTCTCAATAATTTGTGATTTCTGCCCCCCTGTCACCTTATTTCTATTTGGCAGATTTTTGGCTTCCTCAACCTCATTCTGTGGGGAAGCAACTGTTGGTTCATTTATAAGGAAACACCTTTCCACAAGTCAGCCAATCAGCCAGAAGACGCGGAGGCGAGAGGCCCGCCCACTTAACCACAAAACTTCCTGATCTCAACCGTTGTATATGTGTCACTCTTCTGCTACGGACTGCTTTTCATTTTTTCGATTGTTTCAAGTGTTTGACTCGCCCAGTATTTTGTGTTTTTTTTTACATTGCTACTAATTAATGTAGCCATTTCTCTTGAGTTACAGTCACTTGCTTAATGAGTAAGCAAAGGGTTTTAACCTGCATATAAACATTTGTTTAGTAAGTTTATTTAAAGATTTGAGGTGTTTTCTAAATATTATCAGAAGATTTTGTTGTGCCAACAATGTTAAGTGTTTATCTATATATATGATGCATGTTAGCTGTTAAAAATTAGTCGCACACCATTTCAGTAAAATCGTATTCAGAAACGAAGTTATTAAAAATGTATCCTATGTAGGATTATAACATATTGTCTTGTTAAATTGCGGTTAGTAATAACGATGCAAAATGTCTAACCAACTAATTACTTGATTTATCATCATTGTTTTAATCCATATGTTAGTTATGAAGACCTAATGTTTATTTCTTGAAAGTTGTTTGTGTTTTTTTTGGTAAACATTTTTTTGGATACTTCCCTTATGCATCGTGGTTTTCATAATTAAAAGGAAAAGCTGCTTTTGCTTACTGAATTGTATGAAATCTATTTAATTATATGCATAATTTCTTAAGTATTTTTCACACAAAATATATGTCGAGATATGGAAATATCTGCATTAACAGACAATAATCCAATGCGAACACGAGTTTCATGCTGTGGTGTAATGACGTAAAGGTATCGCGTGGACAGATGGCGTCAACTCGTGAACGCGCAAGAGCAGCAATGGCCACTTTGGATCGGCTCAATCCTAATATCGACCATGTTGGTTTAAACTGGAGTTGTTGGATAGATAAATGGAATATTTTAACAGATAAAGGTGAGTGAAGAAAACACCCCAAACGCTGTATATAATCGCATTATGTTGTCTTTGTACTGTGATTAATGTCTGCGATACCCAGTAAACAACCCAAACAAAAGACCCACTGGGTCCTAGTGCAGGATATGTTACAAGTATTGTGAATTTGCTAGCCGGTAAGTGCTCAGCTGTTATAATAACCTTGATCAAACTTAGTTTCTCGTGACAATTCAACTTCAAAAGGCATCGCAACAATAATTTAATTCTGATGATATACAGTAGGCCTACATTGTGCCCGCTGTCAAACTACATGTACACACTACATAAGTAGGCTACATGTAAACTACAAATCAAAACAAAGCTTCTGCATCTGATGTTTAAACGTTTAAAGAATATATATGGTCCTCAATCTAAAACATATGACCGTAAATTATGACCTCGGGTTTCCAAATCCCATCAGACGTGTTTCCCTTGCATTCAGGTGGATCTAAAGAGGAAGACTACGTTGATGAGAGCAGAGGCAGCGACACGATGACCCTCTCCAAAGAAGGTGCGGGTGATGGGGTGTATTTCAAACCACCAACTTCATCCAAACGAACCAAAGCGAATTACCTCACGGTTTTTCTTTTCTGAAATGTATTTAGTCAAACATATTTTTGATTTTCTTTCTACAGATATGAAAATCTATGGCTACTGCCCGGCCCTTGACAACTTCTACCTGGTGGTGTGCAGCCACTGTGGGCAGTTAGTCAAACCCCAGGCGTTCGAGGCTCACTGTGAGAGGCGCCATGGTGCCCTCATCAAAATGTGCAACCCATCGTCTTGCTTAGCCGACAAGCAATGCCCCCGGCCCGGGCGCCAGTCCGTGATACCATCCTCGAGAGAGAAACACAAAAAGGTGGAAACTCAGGAGGCTGGCGGCTTCTCCAAACCAGCAACCGCACCCCAGCACAGAACCACCAAAGTCCTGACGGAAGAGGCCAGGTACTACACAGGCCTGTGCTGGACCGCAATAATGTTGGAGCACCATTTTGTGTGACAAGAATTACTATAACTTGTTTTGTCAAAATGACCGGTTTTGCACTGTTTGTGTTTGCCGGTGGTTAGAAGCTGCAGTACATCATATAAAAACACATTTTTATATGTACAGAAAAGCACTCTGGTAACCCTTGCATCCTTAAACATCCAGCCACCAACAGTGATGTACAATGAATGGATCCAACGATGTATTATCTGTATTTCTTCCCACGTGTCGTGGTTACTTCCTCTCAGTTCACCGTCAGTCAAGACTTCAGGTCCTCAGGAAGCCCCGCCCTCATCGCCATGCCCCTCCCCCTCTAATACCAGGGCTCCTCCCCGGGACCACCCACCCCTGACCCCGGGGGCGCTCGTCTCCTCTTCCTCGTCGTCACACTTCTCCGCCACAACCTCGGAGAGACCGAAGACGGACACGGGGCCCTCAGGAACCACTCAGAGTCCTCTGCCTGAGGGCCTGAGGACCTACAGTCGGACTCATAAGAAAGTCTACAGTAAGTTTTGTGGCAGTGGGTGGATCTGTTTTTGATTGTGCATGTCCTTGGGGATAATACTCTATATGGTAACAATGAAGCATTTGGTTTTGTATTCATCTTTCTAGTGAAGGGGTGTCAAGTGATTAATCTCAGCTAGTACAGCACGTCTTTCTTTGGTCAATGCTGTTCGCTGACTAACCCGCTGGCTACTGTGTTTGTTTTTTCGTTCCCCAGAGAAGGAATGCGATCCGGACAGACACTGCGGGGTGCTGGATCCAGCTAGGAAGACGCTCTGCACGCGACAGCTTATGTGCAATGTAATACACCCCATCTGTAGTACTGTCGATTACTTTAATGTAGTGCTGTAATACGATTTAATACTAGTACTGTAGTACTGTAACACTTTAAGATAATCAATCTAGAATTTACTTTAATATCAGCTGTAATGCTCTAATACATTTATCATCATCTCTAATAGTGTCAATTTGCTGTAAGATACTTTAATAGCATCTTAAATACACTTTCATAGCATCCTCACTGTAAGCCAATCGCAAGCTATCATCATGCGTAGAGCATTTAAAACAGTGGAGGAAATGTCTTGGTTCCTTCCGCAATGCACCCCGTTGTAAAGTGGTGTCGTAGCAGGGACAATCCCAGCCCGTAAGCACTGCTTGTCATTTTCTTGTGTGAGGTATCTTGGTATGCCCAAGTTCCCAGTGTGATAACTATGCCTTTTTTGGCAGATTAATACTCAGACCCAAAAAGCAAAAAGACTAGGGTGAAACAAATTCTAATGAAATTAGAAATTAAAATTAGAAACTAAAGTTTCCCAGCCTCTCTTTACTTACCAAGCGTGATTTCCTCCATCGTAGATCCACTCCATCCACCAGCGGAGGAGGGTGGAAGGCCGGAGCAGGCCGTTGGACCAGCTGCTGCTGGAGCAGAGGGCCAGCTCTTCAGGCAGCGACGTGGACAAACTCTCAGCCAGTGAGGACTCGCCGACGCCATATCTCCAGAAGCCTCAGGACCCGGCCACGCCCAAGCACGTGAAACGCGGCCCCGGCACCAACTGCCCCATCCTCTGGTATCGCATACTCATGAATATGATGTTCTGAGATACTGGGCAGGGAAAATCAGCACATTATGGTTATACGTGTAAACAGGTTAGGAGCGGATCTCTCAACGTTTAATCTATTGACAAGTGGATATGTACATTCTGCATGGCTGGTTGTGTTTTCTTTTTAATACACACCCAGGGGAGTCTTGTTTGTACCAGGGTGTATTACCAATAAGCCCCTCCACTCCTCTGGTTCGCCCTTTGACCTTTCCTGTGAGGCGTGGTGCTCATGTGTCGCTCTGGCTGGCTCCGCAGGTCCAGGGAGCCGTCCCGGAGGGCTGCCGAGGAGGAGGGTGACGCTGCGGTGGAGGTGGAGATCCAGCACCCCTACCCCTTCAACCAGAGCCTGCCCTCCAGTGGGGAGAGCGACGAGGAGGAGGAGGAGGAGGAAGGCGGAGAGAGAGAGGAGGAGGCAGACCCTCAGGAGGAGGAGGAGGAGAATGGAGATATTCCCGCCACTCCCTGGCACCCCAAGCCTCTCGGAGTGAGTGCTGAAACCTGCTCCCGACTCCCAGTAGCAGTTTGTAGAAAGTGATTTGCATTGGCTTGAAAGCTAATGTTAGGTTAACCAAATCAATCTCACCTCAGCTCCGGTGTTCCTTTCCCATTTTTTGAATATGATATGAATATACTGCCCTGCTCGACTGCTGACCAACTGATCGATGCATTTTCTCTTTTTTTTAGTTATGCACTTTTGGAAGCCATACTTTGGGTTGTAGCGTATTCACCTTTGACCGACGCCTGCATCACCTGCGGTTCGCCCTCAGCGACATGGTGGAGCAGCACGTGAACGCCCCTCTGTGGAAGTGAGTCTGTTGTCACGGGGAACACGGCAGCCCTGGTTCAAGGGGGGCAGTGTGTTGTAGTGGGGTTGGGGAGTTTGACGTTTGATAAGTGAGCGCAATACTCCACTTGTTCTCCGTGCTGGAAGACGGCGAGGACTGATGATTATTATTATCACATTATGATGTGATTATGTCTGACATAATAACTAGTTTATGTTAAACTTCGACTTTCACTGGGCTCGTCCTCCAGACAAGGACACAGGGCGCTGATGTTGGAGAACTGGTTTATTGTTGACAGTGATGCATAAGCTGGTGCTCCGTGTTGCCATGCAGCACAACTCCCTCAGTGTTCGCGGTGATGGCTTGTTTAACCGGTACACCTTGATTTCTCAGGTGTGCGGCCTCACCCAGCCCCAGAGTCTAATCAGTCTGACTCGGGTCGGGTGAGGCTGCATAAACCAGCCATCGTACACACGCACACTTCCCATGGAAATATCATCCATTAGAATACCCATCCTCCTTATTGAATCAGAGACGGAGACAAACGCAATTTGGATTCTTCTATTTGTCTGGCACATATTTCGGAACTTACATTGAAGCTGACTTTGACTTTGACTTTTGAATACATACATACTGTAGCCCTGTAAGGCTGATAAAACACGTGATGGGATTGAGTGTGTTTTCATCAGGCTTCAATGGCATGCAAATTGCAGTGTGTTGACGGGCCCTAGCATCACGTGTCAACATCCCGTGTCCTCAGGAGGATACCTCAGGTTCCAGCTGGGCTCCAGTCCCGTCACCCCGCCCCCGCCGCCCAGGGCTCGGCCATCAGACCCAGAACCTCCTCCTGCGGCTCGCCCAGCTCCCCCTCCTCAGGACCCTCCAGACCCAGGGGAAACCTCCCGGGCGGCGGGTCACCCCGCGCCGCTGGACCCTACCCCACCCGGCTCCCCGGGGGGCGACCGGGCCGGGCACCCCCCAAAGTGCGAGCGCCGGTTCCCATGGTGACCCAAAGCAGCGTCAGGACGTTCCCTCCCCACGTGAAGAGAGACCAGCGGCGGTGTTCCCCCACACCTCCCCTCCACCCCCAGGTCACGCCCCCTCGCGGACCGGCCAACAGACACCGACCCCCCGCAGGATCAAAGCCGTCGGACCCGGGCTCCCCGTCGCCGAGCAGCGGCTGCAGTCGGGCCGCCGCCTTCGCTCCGCCGCCGCACTCCACCCTGCGTCGCGGGGCCGGGGGACCGGAGCTCAGGGGCCCCACGCAGAAGCGCAAGATGAGCGGCTCCGAGGGGCTGGCCAGCGGCCCCCGCCCCCAGCCCAGGAGCTCCGCCCAGTCCCGTCACCTGGCTGGTCAGCCGCCCTCCGGCCTGTTCGCCTGGAGGAAGGGGACCCGGGTGGGCGCTGGCCCTGGAGACTAGCCTGGACCTCTGCAGGGTAGGTCCACAGGGGAGTATGGGCTCCGGCTGTACTATACAGTAGACTGGCTGTTGCGCACATTACTAGTAGGCCCCAAGGATGGATTCTAGACATTAAGTCATTTTAGGAGATACTTTCATCAAAAGCAACCGGAATTGAATTGAGATGGAAGCCGTTTTGGTTTGGAATCAAAACACCTAGGCTAGTACACGGCCCAATATTTCACAACTGATATTTGTGTGTTGCAATGTTCTGGGATTCTTAAAAATGTTGATACTGACGAAGGCTGTTTGGTTTTCTTGTTGTAGTGGCAGACAAGAAACGAGATCGAGAGAAAATTCACCTTCACGACCACTTGGAGGAAGAGCCTAGGACAGCCTCTGTGTGTGTGTGTGTGTGTGTGTGTGTGTATGTGTGTGTGTGTGTGTGTGTGTGTGTGTGTGTGTGTGTGTGTGTGTGTGTGTGTGTGTGTGTGTGTGTGTGTGTGTGTGTGTGTGTGTGTGTGTAATATATTTTTGTTTGTACATATACATTTTACAATTGTGATTTTGACATGAGTGCATGTGCGGATTTTGTCAACACAAGACCTCACAAGACCTGCGATATGTGGGTCTGACTAAACATACTAAAGTGGTAATCTCGAAGAATTGCATGTAAATAAATGTCAGTGAAGTCTATCTATTGTCGAATGAGGTAACACAATAGTCATTGAGCCTATGTCCCACTGATGGAAGCCCTTGCACTTGCAGAATTATGAATGTTACGAACTAGGTGTTTGTTGCACCCCTGTTGGTATCTCTGAGAAAAAATACTGCTTATCGCCAAAGGTGTCGCTAATGAGAAAGAAACTGAAATCTTCGAGATTGCCACTTCAGTGTTTATTATTGCAATGATTCACACTATTGGTATACGTGGTGATATGGGTTATAGCTGGATTATTTTGTATGGACATGAAATACCTCAATCTATGTGTTAAGCTGCTAAAGTTAAATCTCACTATGGAAACTAAA
Source organism: Gadus chalcogrammus (assembly GCF_026213295.1). Taxonomy (NCBI): domain Eukaryota; kingdom Metazoa; phylum Chordata; class Actinopteri; order Gadiformes; family Gadidae; genus Gadus; species Gadus chalcogrammus. The sequence goes on from NC_079412.1 coordinate 11,554,019, forward strand.
TATCAAGAAACATTTATTCATCAATGAAAATCCCTAAGAATAAGGTGCTCAGTACTTTGTACACATTCATTTGACAGTGTTACTACACGTTTATTTCAGTGTTACTCTACTGTAGTGTTGTAATAGGCTGAAATGGTGTACGTTAGGCTACCATTAATTATCAGGGAATTAAACAAATGTAGGATTACATTTGTTTGTTGCTTAACATTGCTATCTGGTGGTAAAATAAATCGTTTAATTGAATTTGCTTTATCTGAATTTATTGTTATGATATCTTGTCATCATTCTATTAAAACATTTTGAAATGTGTATTTTCCAGTTTTTTTTACTATCTGCATATTTCATGCAGTGATGAGGGATGCCTTGGTTATACTGTAAATTATAATTATGATTTTGGGGCATTTGCTAGCCTCGTGAGTCCACCCAGATATCTTGATACACATTGGGGCGTGTTCTTTAGTTTCTTGAGCATCGCAATTAATTACGATGAATTTTTTCCAGATAAAGCGCTGTGCGTTATATTTCGACCATTGTTTGGTTGCTCCCTGTCGGTCGGTTCTATAACAAATGTATTTCTAAAGGCAATAGGAATATCGTGACCTGCTGATTCGTGCGTAATACGATCCATTTTATTGTTGACGTATTGCATTAAGCGTTGTTTGCCACTAGATAGCGCCAAATAACGTGTTATCCAACTTCAGATTATCGTTTGAAACTTTTTCGTATTTCAAACATAGCTATCATATCAATTAAATATAGTATATTTCAAACTAGCTATCATATGATAGCTAGTTTGAAATACGAAAAAGTAAATGTGTCTATCCTTTTTAGAACTTTTTTGGTTATCGCAGAAAATGTGAAATTTCTGCGACACAATATGTATAAGGAAATTCATGTTTAATATAGAAAACGATTGAGGTTTGGGGGCTGCAGAGCCTACATCATGGACATTATTATATCCATTTATTTAGTTTGAGTCGAGCTGCAAATCATGTCATCGATCAAAGGCAGAATATCGCATTGCCACCTAATAGAGCAACTGTTTTGAATACAGTTGTGCAAATTGTGTGAATAAAGCCTTTAATACTTCACGTAAAATCTAAAAGTTATTTATTGAATAGGTGCAGACATTATAAACAGAAGTCATGCATTGTAGTGCATACGAACCATCTGCCTGATATCTCATTGTCATGATGTGTGTTCTTGTGACTGTCAGGTCTTTAGGAAGGAACATGTCCTCCTAGACTAGAGGTATGAATAGAGCCTGTACTTGGAACAGAGCCTCCTTTATAGGCTGCCCGTAGTCAGCAGGGAGGGCCTGGGATTTAGTCTCGCACAACAAACAGGGTCAACACAACACAACCCAACAGAGGGATCGGCACAACCTGTAAAACACAAATCCTTTATTCAATTAAATATAGTATCTTCTACAGTATCATCTATTCGTTTACACAGTCCGAGGAGCTCTTGAGCATACCATGCAAAAGCCATTCATCTATACTGGCAAGACCAAAAACAACCAAGTCAAAAACCAACCAACTCATACTGAAGATGTGGCAATATAGGTTTCTTTAGATTTTACTGATAATCCTTTCATAGTTACTACTTGGAAACGACAGGTATTACATATCCTATTCCTCAAGTCAACTTTAGGTGGAAGGAGGAGGCTGTTTGTGTTTGTGTTTTGAGGGCCTACACACTGAAGCCTGTGTGACAGTCTGTTTAATGTGTCCATGTCTAGTAATGTTTGTGTAATCACATTGACACATCACGCCAGGTCAGGGGTATTTTCTGCACGGGTAGCAATATAAAAGTCTGACATGTGAAGATTTACTGTACTTTATTTTTTCAAAGCCCTGGTATTGTTTGGAAATTATCAAAGCACCGGTGTAGAAGAGATTATCGGTCATAAAAAAACCTGAAAATCAATCCTACGCTGTGTAATTTATCATTTTACCATATAATTGTATTATTATTTACTAACAATGATCATTGAAGAATTATTCTTCATAGATATTCTTATGTATCTAATTGCAGAACCCTAATAAAAACAAAATCAGCTTGCCTACATAGAGAAAAAAACACTGATACCAAAGAGTCAAGGTTACCATAGAAACAGCTGACCTTACCCCGTCTTCAGACAGAAAGCAAAAGGAGGACTGACATTTTGATGAAACAACAATACTCTTAGTCGGCTACATTGTCCAAACATAACCATTGAACACGGAAAAGTGAGGATCAACACATAGGTCAACAGGCCACAGAAAGGAATAGCTGCTTGAGAGGAATTATACAGAACACATTAGGATTTGTTTGAATAACACTAGAGACACTCGACACACAGGTGAAGCTCCTCATTAGGGAACCGACTGTAAAAATAACAACTTTAAACACCCATTAGCCAAGGCAGACTTTGGCTTGATAAGTCGAGAACAGGTCCCCCATTTGAAAAGCTCTATGTCAACTCTAATGTTACAGCAGGTAACCTATATTCACAAACCCAAATCTCTATTACAAAACTCCTTAAAACCTCAGGCTCCTTATTCCACACATCCCAGTTTTGACAGCATACCAGACTCCTCAGGAGTATAACACTGGGTCAATCTTAGGTTCACGCAGATAGTTTTTTGTAGTGGAGTTCAAAGTACTTAGATTCCTTGTTATAAGACAGGTAAACATTTCTGGTGAATTTAACTTTCCTCAGGCTTATTGTATAAGCTAAGCTTCTCATAACTGTCGAACACGTGTGTGTTTGTGCTTTTGTGTGTGTGGGGGGGGGGGACATTATGACTCAGGTGACCCCTCTCTGATAAGTGTGTCTTTCTTTGGTCTCACACAGGAACACACACACAAACACACACACTAAGTTAATGCCAAAGGATGTTTCATTTTTATACCAAGCAGTCACGCGTCCAGCCACAGAACAATCTGTTTAAAAGTAAGAGACTGTGGAGACCACAGGAGTCGGTGAGCATGTGATCTTCCCAGCGTCGTTACATTTATCTCGGAATGATTTAATTAGAATTGAAGATTACCAGCAAAAACGTATTGTTAGTTACACAGTCCAGATGTGATAAAAAGAAAAAGGCAATGTTTTTTGTGAGCCCCAGGCATTTCGCTCGCATTCATTGTCTGGCTAAATTGGCGCTGTTGAATTTGCAGATAGGCATGTAATAAGATGCACAAATCAGACAACTCACACACAAACGCACACACAAACGCACACACACGCACACACACACACACACACACACACACACACACACACACACACACACACACACACACACACACACACACACACACACGTTGGATGGAGGCCGTTGCTTTGTGCAGTGACTCATGACAGCAAGACTGACTCTCTCTTTTCTGCTCCTACAAAGTGAATGATCATACTATCAAACAATGTAATTAGCTCTTAGTCACACAGGTAGTCCTGTACCATAACACAAATAAGCATGAAATGACACCGCTCTTTTTAGTCGATGTGCCCAGACAGAAACTAGGTATAGGTTTCCAATGAGAAATGTGTAAATGTCATAACATTTGACCTTTGACTACCGGCAAGCATGGCCTTTCTAAATAGTAGACATATCAGCATTTGAAGTAAGTGCATGTAGGGAATACATACACAATACACAATAATGACAGGAGCCTTAAGCATTTGTTAGGTATTTTAAACCTCTTCATAGCATGATCAAAGAAAGTAACATGAGCTGTCTAAGAGGAGAGTTACTCTGTTGTACAAGGAGGAACCTCCCTGGGACTCTACCACAATGAGAAGCCTGTTCCTACGATGTATAGGAAGGAACACAGAACCTTACTCTGTAAAGAATGGATCAGAAGGTTATTAATACGTTCTAAAAAATAATAACAGGCCCGTTCCGAAAAACATCTTTCCATGTCAAAGTTCTAAATGTGACTTTCTTTCTGTATAAGGCTTAACATTTAACTTTTAGTTTCCAGCAGCTGTACTATAACTAAATACTAAAACATTTGGATCAATACAAAAATCTCATCCATCTATCAGCCTACCATTGGAAGCTATTCCATACATCTGAAGAGAAATAAGAGGCAAATAAAACTCGCTTCTAATCAATATATATTAAGTGATAGACTACATGAATACAAGAACAACAAGCATGAGGAGTGCTGTCGTACGCTTCATAGGACCTAGATTACGTTTAACCTATTCTACTTCATCAAAGTGTCTGTGCTACTACTATGTTCATGTCAAACTGGACACATATCAGTGCTTCCCCTAGGATTCCTATCCAGCAGAGGTGCCGAGGGGTGCGTGAGGTGCACTACCCTGCTGATGTGCACGGTACTGATGTGCATGTGCACGGTTCTGATGTGCATGTGCCCGGTTCTGATGTGCGTGTGCACGGCGCTGATCTGCACAGTGCTGATGAGAATTATGCGGGCAAAAAGCGTTCGTAAAAGCCCAGATGCCCTTAGGATTCTGATACATTTCCATCAGATAGAGTGTGAATGCACCATAAACACGAGGAATTGTATTTGCGATTAATGTTAGCACAGATATAGTTTTCAGTCTGCGATTTGTCGCAATCCATCTTGGCTTTGGACTTGGCTTGGTCTTCTCTTCTGAAGCATCACATATATTGGCTACTTTCTATTATCAAGTCACTCGTGGCTTACATTTTCTCCTAATGCTTCCTACATTAAGTCTAAAGCCATTCATGAGCTAATGCGCCCTACAATATCCTCATGCGTCTCTTATTCTACAGCAGAACTATAGCTGTGGCTGTCAGTATTTTTCTGCATAATTTCTCCAATGCCAATAATGACAATGTATTGAAGGGGGTGCATTAGGGGCCACTATGATATACGTTTTCAAATTAAACTAATAGCATTTTATACGAGCAACATTTTTATGTATATAATAATATATAATGCATGTCTGATTGCAGTGGCACTAGTAATCCAGTGGGGGCAGTGCTGCACCACTGCTGGATGCATGTAGGGGAAACACTGGATAACAAATGGGGCTATGATGAGGGATATCCACATTCTGCCCCATCATCCGTCAGGGCCCAGGGTTTTAAAATAACTCTTGGCATGCTGCTGTTCTACGGCTGATGACTAATAAATAATGACGAATGTTCACCACCGGGTGAACACTGATGTTGGAGCGCTAGTGTTGGTAGAGGAGAGAGGAGGTTAATATATACCGATGCTCTATGATACCAACTGTTCTCATAATGGGGGTTATGAGTCAGCCTCTATGCTAATGCTCTCTCGTGTGTGCTAAGATTTCCTGTTTTCCAATCGAACAAATCTCAATTATCCGTCCATCTTGTCAAAAAATACACCACTTTAGCAACAGCTTGTGTTACTTCCTGAGTGCTAACATCTATCAGAATCCCCCGTTGTACGGTTCACACCCATTCAAATGTTCCGCAGCCCGCTTACATTTCCGGGCTTTCACAGTATGAATAATTAAGTGCTACAGATTCAAACGCTGGATAGGTCCTGTTTGTTGTCCCTGTCGCCGAGCGAGGCGTTTCCCCGAGTCGACCACCGTAGTGTACCCCCCCCCCCCCCCCCTCCTGCGCACCGTCTGTCCCGCCGACCGCACACATGGCTTACATCTCCGCTTCGCAAACACAGCAGATACAGACACCCCACCCGCTGCGGTGTCCATCTCCTCTCCTAGACCACCATGGGGGTGTCCGAGAAGACGGAGCTTATCGACTCGGCGACAGACCTCCTCCTCCGTCCCTTCCCCAGCATGCCGGCCTCCTCGTCCGGCTCCTCCTCGTCCCCGTTGGGGTTGAGCTTGCCATTCTGCCCCCGGAGGTCCTTGGAGTCTATGAAGGCCACGTGTCTGTCCAGCTCCGCCTTCAGCGCGGGGTCGTCGTGCGTGGGAGTGACGCTGATCATGGACGAGTGGATGCTGTCGTCGCCGCCCTTCTTGCCCCGGTCGGGGCAGCAGAAGCAGCGGCAGGGCGTCAGGTACAGGTAGATGAGCACCAGCACGGCGCTGGCCAGGCAGCCCACCAGCGTGGTGTAGGCCGTGTTCAGGGAGTCCCCGCCGGCGTTCATGGTGAAGTTGTGCACCTTCAGCACCACGTACAGCGTCTCGTTGTGGGCCTCGCTCACGGCGAGACACGTGTAGTTCCCCGAGTCCTCCGACCTCACCGGACTGATCTGGAGCCGTCCGTCCGGCAGGACCCGGGCCGTCTGGTTGATGCCCGCCGAGACCACCACGTTCCCGGGCATGAGCCAGGTCTTGGACATGTCCTTGTGCTTGGTGTCGCAGCTCAGGGTCAGCGTCTGCTCCAGGAACGCCTCTTCGTCCGTCTGCTTGAAGGTGCTGCAGTTCATGTAGTCGCTGCTCAGTTCGAAAACGCCCACTAGGGTTTTCGCCGGTGCCGGCGCCGGCAAGTAGCATTGGTAGTCGTCCCTGAAGTCCCGCGCCGAGTTGAGCTTCCGGATGTACCAGTGGGCCAGGAGGCTGTACAGGTCGCACCCGCACACCAGAGGGTTGTTGTGGAAGTAGAGGCCGTTTTTAATCCACGCCGGCAGCGCCTGGAGCTCCGCGACGGGCAGGGCCTTGATGCGATTGGACGACACGTCCAGCAGGATCAGCTTCTCCAGGCGAGACTTGTCGGCCACCAGCTCCAGGGGGAAGCGGGACACTAGGTTCTGGCTCAGGTAGAGCTTCTGCAGGCTGTTGACCCCGGTGAAGGCCAGCCGGTCGATCTGGGAGATGTGGTTGTTGTAGAGCAGCAGGACCTCCAGATGGGCAAGCGGCTCGAAGATGTACTCGTCCAGCAGCCGCAGCTTGTTGGACGACAGGTCCAGGTAGCGCAGCTGCTTCGCGTTCAGGAAGGCCTCCGAGGACAGGAAGTGGAGGCCGTTGTGGCTGAGCAGGAGGTTGTGAAGCTTGTCCAGTTTGTCGTGGGTCCATTCGGCGCGGAGCCGGGTGATTTCGTTGTAGCTGAGGTCCAGCACCACCGTGTAGGGCGGCAGCTCGGTGGGCACGGCCGTCAGGTTCATCTTGGAGCAGCTCACGATGTTGGAGGCGCAGATGCAGGTCTTGTGGCAGTTCAGAGCCGAGCCCGCCGCCCCGGGGATCCACAGCAGGGCCACGGAGAGGCCAAGGAGAACGGACCAGCGCAGGCAGGCCAGGGTCTCCGACATACCACAACCGACACCGGCGGTCTGGTGGAGGGTTTGCAACATGGTGCGAGTTGGTCTGGTTACAGGAGAAGTCCCCCTCTTACTGCGCCCTCCACTCCCAGCCTGGAGCGGCTGCTGGAGGCTTTCCAGGCATGGCTAATTGAGGGCTGCGAGAAAAGAGGAAATGTGCGTGAGGGAAAAACGTGGCTGTTGAGTATGATGTGTATTGTCATGGTTACATTACATACCTTGTAGGTACACACACGCGCGCGCACACACACACGCCGGGCATGTTGGACACATGCATACCTGTTTACAAATCCTACAATTTATTTTCTATATTCTCTCGTTTCCCCGAACTCACAAAGACGCCAGCTCTCCTGCTTTTACATTAACCATGCCTGAAAAATACAGACACATGCATGCCACACACGTTAACACACCATTTCCATCCATACTTTCTTTCCCCCACTTTTATAAATACACAACACACGTTACAATTCACGACCTTACGGAAACTAAATGCAGGCAAAGAAAATATGTCAGCACATTTTAATAAATTAAAGAGCGCGAATTACTTACTTAATAAACAAAGCAATGCTGCACGGTGTGTTTACTCATGCAACGATTCCCGTTAACCATAACCATGGCTCTTATCCTGCATTGCACCATTCTCAAAACCAAACGATCACTTCCTGAAAACACATATGAGTGATGGGGAAAGAGTAAGCTACATCAACAGTGCCTCTATGTACCCACCTTCAACTGGGATAGAGAAATCCGCGATTTAAATTTGAAGAGCCGCTTGTACTGTTTACCGTCTTGTTTCCCGGGGACGGTCCTCTGGAAAAGACAGTGAGCATGTAAGGGCACACGGCGAGATTGGAGAGCACCCGATATCCTCCTCGCCAAATAATCCTGCTTCACGCCGCGGCATCCAACACCAGGTGGGGAAGTACGCCAAAAAAAACACGTAAATACGTAAAATACCAATGACAAACTCCCTTAATGTGGGCCTGTTTTAGACTGCGCGTCGTTATCACAAACCCCAGATCTAGGCGGCCTTCACGTTACGTTTTCTGCAGATAATCAACAGCACGCATCCAGTAGCCTCTCCTCCTCGGCCGTGGAGATGCATAAGCCCAAGCATGCTCTGCTGCTGCCGCGAGAGATTCCCCGTGTCAGATGTTCAACGTGCCACCGTTTTCGTACAGCGCTCCTGCTGCAATGTGCCACACTGGGCTGTTGACGTGAGACGTCCAGATCAAGATGCACGTTGACGGTGCTGTGGACGTGTGAAAGATGGGGGGCTAATCTTGTGCAATGTGCTGTGCGTGAGGTGGACTGGGCTTTCACTGTGTGATTCATTCTAAATACTGAACATGATTAAATAATTGTTCATTGTGGATGATCAATCATTTGGTGCAGAGTGGCTAATTAAAGATGACTCATTTTAACTCACTGGTTTTGTGACGTTTTGCTCTCAATTATTATTAAAAAAAAACATTAAACACTTTGATTTTGGCGAGTAGTATGACTTATTGTGGCAAGAGTATTAATAATAAACTGTAATTATTTATGATATAACTATGTAGTAACATAAGTAGGCAGATGTAAAATGTGTGCTATGTATCAGGTCCATTTCTATATTGAGAATTTAGAGAATTGTAATCACTATTATTGACTGTGTAACTTTTCTTGTTTGGGTAACATATATTGTGTATTACACTCAATTTACAATACACAAAATGGGCTCACTAGAGCAGACCTTAGCTAAAACAGACTTATAGAATCTGAGCTGATTCCAATGACTAATGACGGCTATTTCCGAAATTAGGGGATATGTATATTATATTTCAATTAAATTCAATTCAATTTTATTTGTATAGCCCTTAATCACCATTACAGTCTCAAAGGGCTTAACAGGCCAAATATTTGTGACACCCCCCTTTACCCATGCCCCCACACGGGCAAGAAAAAACTCCCTTGAATCAGCAAGGAAGAAATCTTGAGAAGAAACGCAGTGTAGGGGAGCCCTTCTTCCAGGGATGGTCAGGAGTGCAATTGGTGCATTTTTATCGTATTTGCATCGTATTTGATTAGAAAAAGCAAAAACTGGGTACATTTTTATTATCAAGCCTAAATTGTCAACATTTTTGTTTTTTTTACTGGCAGAAATGGGCTTCCATAGACGTCGCCTCACAAAGAGATTTAAAGAAAATAGGAAGTGGGCGTGGCTGGGAAGGTCAGCTAACAATCATCATGAACTCATTGTTTTGTGACGTCCACTGAAGCACCCTCCATATGCTGATGTGCATGAAAAGTGGACCAATCTGCCCATAACCAACCTCACCAGTTGCAGTGCAGAACTGTACTCCACTTTTGGAGATATTGTGTCCTGAAACCCATTTCAGCCATCGTCACACCTTTTTTTGTCATTTTGCATGAAAAGTTAGGACCTTCTTACTTGGCTCATGACCAACTTACCCACTAAATTCGGTGGAAATCTGTGCTAAACTTCCATAATATCCTGCACACAGACATACAGACAGACACTCAGACAGAGCAAACACATCACCTCATTGGCGGAGGCAATAACTGATAACATCCCCCACTATGGGGCCGCTATTCCCTTAAAACAGGTGCGCATTTATAACAGATGAGGTTGTTTATGTGCATCCGGACACACAACAAAAGCTGAATTGTTAACGCTTTGTGGCTGAGGGTTCAGGGGTCGTTGGCTGTGTGTTTCCGTGTTCACGCTGCGGTGCACTCAGTGTAACTCAAAGTGCTGGGGGGTCTTTTGCAGGGGCTAACACTAGTAATGAGTGTAACAGCCTTCTGACCCACTGAGCTCTCCACCATCGGGACACGAGTGGAGAGAAGGCGAGTGTTTCTCCACATCGCCTGCGACAAAGGCTGCGTTTTGTAGAGTGGATTTACTTCTATCACTCAGTGTTCATTATTTAATCGATGTTGGTATATGGCTGCAAATTGCCCCTTGGGATTTTCAGCAGTTGTACAGTCAGTGCACATGGTAATATTTCCGGCTACTTCCTTCCTTCTGACTGCTCCACTAATGACAGAAGACTGGGATAACTACCCTGACTTTGTTTTTTACATTCATGTTATTTCCTTTTTTTCATAGTTGTTGAAACAATGCAATTTTTTTACTCAACTGTACCCACCCACAGGCTTATGATGAAGATAGTAGGCCTTGGATCTCTTTACACATAGCTTCTGTAGTCTGTGTGTATGAGTGTGTGTGTGTATGTATGTGTCTGTCTATATGTGTGTTTGTGTGTTTGCGTGTGTCCCTGTCTGTGCTCTGCTTGGCAACCACAAAGAGCTCGCTACTTTGCCAATGGACTTCCACTATTTTCTCACAGTATGGAGCCCCCCAGGCCCAGCTGAGGTAGCAGATTAAATCCTCCTCTGACCGTCTAATGCTTCGTTTGGTGGTGGATGAATGCAGGGCTCTCGGCGGCCGGTTGCGTTCATAAACTGTGGAGCTTGTTGTTTGTGTTTCATAGAGAATCAGTTACATCCACACTCTACACGCATAGGATTGTACCTTGATCCATTCCGATATCCTATCCAATCTTGATGAGTGACTTTGGGCAACATCAAGACAAGCAAGGACTCTAAGGTGAAGAAGCCATTTTGTTTTGCAGAAGGTGTCTATTGTCTGGTCAGGTTGGTATATACTGTATACATATTTTGGTTTCCTGCTGAGATTAATTAGAATTGGTAGAGAAAACCTAAAAAAGGCAAAACAATACAATAATGATGTGCATGATATGTACATAATGATAATAACAACAACGACACCCGTTATTTCCTTAACTTCTACTGATTCCCTAACCTAATAAACACACCCTCCACCCCATTCCCCCTCCTGAATATAGCTGCATTAGAGCACCGTTTTACACCAGCCTGGGAGTGGGATCCCGTCTCCCAGACCAGGAGCGGACCATGGAGTAACACAGCACAGCATCTTCTGTGCGGCGCGCCACTCTGTGAATAATGCTCTGTGCTGCCCGCTTCCTGCTTTGATGGGAGAAAGTGTTGCCTGGCAACAGCCTGCAGCCCTTTGTTGACTCTGTGGGGTCACGGCGGCTCTGTAATGGCCTTGGTCACCTCCCCCTCCCACCCTTTTGTCCTGCTGCGTACCTGCGCCGATGAGAACCCAAAGCGAATCAGCTGGAGCTCTATAATGGTGCTGTGTACAGAGGCTGCATCCTTTCCCGCCTGACAACGGTAAACTCATGTTTAGACACACGTTGAACCGTGTTTAGGGCGAGGGACGTGACAGGAGTGCTCACTTGGCGCTCCTTCAAGACTTACGCTCATTGAGTAGTGGAAGCATATCAGGACAAGTGTTCCAAGACGATAGGCTCCTTTTACTGCTGCGCTCCAACCACAGGGAAGCTATTTACCATAGCCGTGGTTTTAATTGGTTTTATTCATACATGGATGCAGATGACACTATGGTAATTTGTGTGTGCCTGCTTCTTTATTGTTTTTACATAAGCATAATCTAGAGGGACACAACACACAGGTGTCTCCAAAGTGTGTGGTTTACAAAACACACACACACACACACACACACACACACACACACACACACACACGCACACGCACACGCACACACACGCACACGCACACGCACACACACACACACACACACACACACACACACACACACACACACACACACACACACACACACGCACACGCACTTGACACACACACACACACACGCAATCACACACGGTTAGTGTTGGTTGTATGTTCTTGTGTTCGGAGTGCTATTTTGAAATACAAGATCAAGGTGTTTTCATTTAACATGTGCATCATAGTTAAGCCTTGACTTCTGTTTTGTTACCTTCAGTTTTCATTCATGAATTCACCTCATTCTGTCTTACAGAAGTGCTTTGGAGTGAAAATTATATAATATTAAATAAAAGTTGACCGTGGGCTGCATCTTTTGTGATTGTCGATAGAAATAAGAACAATATACAGCATCTAACTCAAAACTTTGTCAAGAATTTATGAGCTCTAAATAAATAAGACCTATAGTGGTTGCATGGATTAATGGTTTGTCTCGCCTTGGTAACCTTAGTGTACTGTTAATCTCATGGTGGTTCGAGTTCCCCTTCTTAAAGGTATCCCTTCCCTGTAACTCCACTGAATCAATGTGAGGTCTGCAGGTGCCGCCGGTCTGGTG